>NW_006921768.1:471505-478396 GCF_000298275.1 Orycteropus afer afer
TTGACTGCTAACCAGAAGACTGGCGGTTCAAACCCACCAGCCACTCCTCAGAAGGAAGATGGGGCAATCTATTTCCGTAGTGATACTGCCTCGGAAACCCAAGGAGGGGTCGCTATGAGTCGGGTCTGACTCAACGGCACATAACTACAAAACAACAACAAACTTGACAATAAGTAGAAAACCACAACCCACGCCATAATATTCCTACATCCCCTGTTGAAGAAACACTCTTTGTTTGGCTAGAAAACAGATCTAGTAAAATGTAATGAGAATATTTTTAGCTTATTTTTACTCACTGTGCCCTGGCTCTGAGTGGCAAAATGGTGCTACAGCAACCAGGTCAGATGAACCAAAAAGTCCATTCATTTTACCACCACATGCAGGCAGTGAACAATTGTAGCAAGACAGCAAAGGGTTAGTGGGAGGGATTTGGTTTCCTTGTGGGGATATGTGGAGTGTATGTTGTTGTTAGGTGCCATCGAGTTGTTTCTGACTCATAGAGACCCCATGCACAGCAGAATGAAACATCACCTGATCCCACTCCAGCTCCATGATCGTTGCTATACTTGAGCCCATTGTCACAGCCACTGTGTCAATCCATCTTGTTGAAGGCCTTGCCCTCTTTCGTCGACCGTCCACCTTACCAAGCATGACAGCCTTCTCCAGGGAATGTGGAGGGCATACAAAGGCTTTATATGATTCCCCATCTTAATGCATCTGCTTTGGTTCTCCAGTGCTGCTCTAATAGAAAATACAAGTGGATGGCTTTGACAAACAGTGATTTATTCTCTTACAATTTAGGAGGCTAGGAGTCTGAGTTTAAAGTGCTAGCTCTAGGGACTGAGTGAAAGCCACTCAACCTTGGGATTTAGCTCTGCCTCTTGCTCCCAGCCCACTAAAGCTGGAGGCTTCTTTTAACTCAGGCAGCTGCAGGCTGCTGAGGCTGACAAATTCAAGGTCAACAGATAAAATGGCACAGTACCAAGATTATCAGGCAACATAGGCAGTACGCTAGTTCAAGTCCAGAAACAGTCTCAAGATTGGCAGACAATATGGCAGACCACTAACTGATGACTCAGCCAAATGCAGGATCCAGATGTGCCAAGAAGCTCAAAACTGTTTTCAAAGTGTCTTCTTATATGCAGGAAGCAGACCACATCCCTAAGGCAGCTATTCAGCTGCTCACAGTAGATTCCACCATGGAGTTGATGACCAGTCTCATCATGGGGAATAAATACATCCAACTGCCCAGCCATTCAAAACCAAGCCCAGCCAAATTGACACATAACCTTAATTACCACAACATCTGTGTATCTAGTGGCCAGGGGCTGGCTCTGAAATGGAGAAGTAAGCACTACAGAGAATGAGAAAGGATGAAGCAGACTTTACACTGGTAGCTGGTAGCTTCAATGCCAATTTAGACAACTGTCATTTAAGTGTCAGGGAAGAAACTTAAAAGTCACTTTTGATAGAATAAACAGTCAAGTCAGGATTTGGATGATGAACTCCCAGAGGGACTTCATGTCCAAAGTCAGATTCAGGGTGTATTGTAAAGATCAGTAGAAAGATAAATGTTTGTAGGTAGAGGGCTCTAAACCTTTATTGGGGTGGCCATGAGGCCTCTGAGAACTGAATGGACATCATGTACTCTCTTCCAGGAAAAATGCATAATACTTAGATATACAGATCATTGGATACCTTGTCCCCCACCCTCCTTTTCAGAGAGTATATCAGGTAGATAATTTCTTCTAAGGAATCTCTGAAAATTGCATTTTTTAGAGCTTGGCAACTTGAGTAAAGGGACATTTTCTGTAAATAGTCTGAAAATACTTAATTACACATGTATAGTATGAGTCTGCAGAGATTATAGGGCTGCCATTTTGAATGTCAGAAAAATCCCACATCTCACTCAAATTTTTTAGTGGCACCTGATAGAGCTGATTCTAAATTGTAGTAGAAATGTCACCAAAAGTAGGGAATCTGAAAAACCAATGCTATGAGTAAACAGCTATGCGATAACTACACAGTAAGAGTTGTGTATTCTAAGGAGAGGGAATTCAGGCTATTGTCTGTTATTGAATCTCCTCAATTGTCACTCTCCTACTCCCATTTTCAAGCCCAACTACTAGTTAAAACTAATTAATTTAGTAATCTTCCCATACTATTGCAGAGGACTCAATACTATAACTCATAGGTTATATGATTTTATATAACTAAGGTCATCATACCTTCCACACTGTCATAAAGTTGGCAGTTATTATAGTTGAAATTTAACACTGACTATGGCTAGCTACTGGAAGATATCACAGAAATGATCCATATTCTCTTTAAATGCTGCTATTGAGAAAATTTGTATTCAGCTAATTTGCATTAATGAACATTGGCTAAATAGGAATGTTTACAAGCTGTGAAGGTGTAACCTCACCCCAGAGTAACTGGATTACTGCCAAGATTTTAAGCAGAACAGGCAATTGATTTTGCCCATAAGGAGCATTCATTACTTAATATAGTTGGCAAATTCCAGATATTATCAATCACAACTAATAGTCCTTCTTTGGAAAACATATTGTTATATATTTAGTTCAGGAATTATGTGCAAACTCGACTATAACCTAAACTTCTGATAGGAATTAGTTGGAAGCATCATTAGATTCTTCCATAAAGCATCCATTATGCCTAAATATTCTGAGAAATATTTTTTTTTAAATAATTTCAAAGTATTCTAAATAATTTTGATTTCTTTTATGCTTAATCATATAAACAAAAAACGAAAAAGGAGAAAAATCAAAAGAACAACTACACTTCAAATATTGCACAATTTTGAAGTTGTTTAGGTCAATATGCAAGCTACATAAATGTAAATATAAGGATCTATCTATCTATCCAACCTCAGTTAAGAACCAATGTCAAATGCAATGTGCAGAGAGAGAGAAAGTGATTGGAAAGAACAATGGTTTATATATGAGAAGATGTCCTTCAAGTCATTTCACCTCTGTGACTCACTTCAATTCCTTCAACTGTAAAAGAGAGGATTGATTTAAATCAATTGCTCAATATCACTTGGGATCCCAACAATGAACTCTTAGGCTTCTAAATTAATTGTTGATAATTTAAAAAGCCAAGGAATCAAAATTCAACTTGCATAAAAGAAGCCTTGAAGTCATTATAATGTCACACTTATTATTTGGTTATTTCCTTTCTTTTTCTTTTTTCAGCTGTTATTACTTTGGTGAACAAGCACGGCAATTTGGAAAGAGAGAGGAGAGGAAGAAAAAAATTACATGAACTTCTTTCCCCTTTTTTTGGGAGCTTCTGATAGCGTAGTGCCTAAGGTACTGGACTGCTAACCAGAGGGCTGGTGGTTCAAACCAACCAGTAACTCCTCAGAAGGAAGATGGGGCAATCTACTTCCATAGTGATACTGCCTTGGAAACCCAAGGAGGGGTCATTATGAGTCAGGTCTTACTCAACAGCACATAACAAAAACAACTTTCCCTTTTTTAGAAGGCATTTATATAGATACCACTTCAGGGTCTCCTTACTGAAACATGGAAAAAAAGTCTTATTTGCACACTGGTTGCATGGATTTTGACAACACAGAAGGCCAATGTCAAGGTTGAGATTGACTACTTATACAAATTTCTCTTCTACCATACCTAATGAGTCCAGGGCTTTCTCCAATGCTCAATGAGCACTTGTAGAAAAAATGACTGTATTCCCCACTCAGATCCTTCAGGAGCTCAGAGACTTCTGACTGTCTCCCCACAGAAGTAAAAGCAGCTGGGAAGAAATACTACTAATAATACTAATACTAATACTAATTCACACTAATACTCTAGTGTGAATTTCAATCTACGACTTTTCCTTCTAAGCCAAACCAA
The DNA here is from genome assembly GCF_000298275.1 of Orycteropus afer afer. Taxonomy (NCBI): domain Eukaryota; kingdom Metazoa; phylum Chordata; class Mammalia; order Tubulidentata; family Orycteropodidae; genus Orycteropus; species Orycteropus afer. The sequence continues at coordinate 475,387 of NW_006921768.1, forward strand.
ATCCATTGGTGTTGAGTCGATTTTGACTTACAGTCACCTTGTAGAGCAGAGTAGAACTGCCCCACAGGGTTTCTAAGGCTGTAATCTTTACACAAGCAGACTGCCACATTGTTCTACCACAGATAGATTGGTGGGTTCTATCTTCTGCCTTTTTGGTTAGCAGCTGAGTACTTAACCAGGCATAGTATTTGTGGTTGAAACTTTTCCTCTAATTGAATAAAGCTAAGTTTTGTTTCTCATTGGCATTTTGGTACCAACTGTTAGATGGGAAAAGTATTTGGAAAAGTTGGAGTACTTTTTACACCTTGAAATCAATTTCTTTTCAGTGTGTGTTATAAGGCTTTCTCTGTTCCCTAGTGTATCTTTTATGGAGTCAATAGTATCTTTACAGTAATGGGAGTGATACTGGAGTTCCCAATAGTTGAGATACCTTTTTCTCAAAAAAATGTTTAACATTAATCAGAAATAACTAACTACAGGTAGTATCAGTTTACTTTGGTCCTTTTTGACCATTATATTTGCCTCCATTTTGAATTTCAGTCATAAAATCAAACTTCATTTACCCCTTATATTTTGCCAGTTAGAGAATAAAGAAGGAGAGAAAGAAAGAGTTGGTTGAAGATGGAGGATAGTAGAAAATGGATCTAAAATAAAACAACAACAATAACAATAAACTGTTTTAGATTGTTTCAAAGTATCTTTTTTTTCCTTCCACTTTTATAGTTGTGAAAACATACACAACAAGACATTTGTCAACATAGTAACTTCCACATTTACAGCTCAGGAACACTGATGACATTTCTCCTGTTGTGTCACCATTATTACTATCCTTTTTCAAAATATTCCACAACAATTAGCATAAACTCAATGCCCCCCCAAAAAAGCTTCCCCTTTTCCCCTCTCTCCTTCCCCTGGTATGTATATATATATATTTATATATACACACACCAAACCAAATTCACTGCTGTCGAGTCAGTCCCAACTCATAGCAACCCCTCCTTGGGTTTCTGAGGCAGTATCACTACGGAAATAGATTGCTCCATCTTCCTTCTGAGGAGTGGCTGGTGGATTTGAACCGCCAGCCTTCTGGTTGGCAGTCAAATGTCTTAGGCATTACACCACCAGAGCTTCCATACATATAGATATAGATATATCTTTTTTTTTTTTCTCCAACTGATTTAGAAATTTTCCCTCCCCTCCCTTCGCATACCTGGTAACCAACAAAGAAAGTTTCCTTCTATGTGTAAATCTTTCCTTGACTTTTTACAATAGTGGACTAATACAATATTTGTCCTTCTGTAATTGACTTATTTCACTCAGCATAATGTCCTCCAAGTACATCTACATTATGCAGTGTTTTGCAGATTCTACATTATGCTTTAGGGTTGCATAGTATTCAGTTTGTTTATCCAATCCTCAGTTGATGGGCACTTAGGTTGTTTCCATCTCTTTGCTATTGTGAATAGTGCTGTGATGAACATGAGTGTGCATATATCTATTCATGTCCTGCCTCTCACTTCTTTAGGATATATACCTAGTAATGGGATTCCTGGGTCAAGTGATATTTATATTTCTAGCTTTTTAAGGAATCGCCATACCAATTTCCACAGTGGTTGTATCATTTTACAGTCCCACCAGCATTGTATGACAGTCTCAAACTCTGCACATCCTCACCAGCATTTGTAATTTTCTGTTTTGTTGAACTTTGCTATTAATGCTGGGGTGAGATGGTATCTAATGGTTGTTTTGATTTGCATCTCTCTAATGGCTAATGATTGTGAAAATTTCCTCATGTGTTTGTTGGCTGCTGAATATCTTCTTTGGTGAAGTGTCTGTTCATGTCTTCTGCCCATTTTTCAATTGAATTGTGTGTCTTTTTGATTTTGAAGTGTTGGAGTTTTCCATAAATTTTAGAGATAAGTCCTTTGTCCTATATATCGTTGCTGAATATTTTTTCCCATACCATATGTTCTCTTTTTACTCTCTTGGAGAAGCCTTTTCATGCACATAACAATTTAATTTTTAGAAGGGACCAAGCATCTAGTTGATCTTCTGCTGTCTGTGCATTTTGGGTTATGCTTAAGAGTGTATTTATGCCATAAATTAGGGCCCCTAAGTTGGCCCTTATTTTTTTCTTTGATGAACTTTATAGTTTCAGGTTTTACATTTAAGTCTTTGATCCATCTGGAATTAGTTTTTGTGTATGGTGTGAGGTATGGATCTTGTTTCAGTTTTTTGCAAACAGATATTCAGTTTTGCCAGCACCATTTATCAAAGAGACTACTCTTCCTCATTTAATGGGTTTTTGGCTCTTTGTCAAAGATGAGCTGACCATAGGTCAATGGATCTATTTCTGGGTCTTCAATTCTGTTCTGCTGGTCTGTATGTCACCATTGTACCAATACCAGGCTATTTTGACTACTGTGGCTGTGTAGAAGATTTTGAGATTTGGGAGTGTGAGACCTCCTATTTAGCTCTTCTTCAATGGTGCTTTGCTTATGCAAGGTCTCTTTCCTTTCCAAATAAAATTAGTGATAGGATTTTCCCTGCCTTTAAATTATGTTGATGGAATCTGGATTGGGATTGCATTGACTGTGTAGATTGCTTTGGATAGTATGTACATTTTCACAATATTCAATCTTCCTATTCATGAGCATGATGTCTTTGTCCATTTATGCAGATCTCTTATAGTTTCTTGAAGTATTGTTTTTTAGTTTTCTTTGTCTAGGTCTTTTGTGTTCCCGGTAAGATTTATTGCCAAATATTTTATGTTTTTGTTTTGTAAATTGTATTGACTTCCTTATTTCCTTTTCAGAGACTTCTTTCTGGTGTAGAAGAATCCCACAGATTTTTGTATGTTGATCTTATATCCTGCCACCATGCCAAATCTCCCAATTAGTTTCAATAGATTTTTTATAGAGTCTCTTGTGTTTTCTAGGTATAGGATCATATCATCAGCAAATAGGGATAGTTTGACTTCTTCCTTACCAATTTGTATGCCTTTGATTTC
>NW_006921768.1:479311-479976 GCF_000298275.1 Orycteropus afer afer
GGTAGAAACAGGGTCTGATTTTACATTGTCTCCAACATCAGTTGGGACTTAAGCAAAAATGAATTCCCAGCATGAGGGTTTCTCCTAGGCAGATGCTGCCCAAAGGAGTCCTGGGATGGCACTCCAGGGAACAGTTTCCCGACTGCAGGCGTTTGCCTAGTTCCCTCCCACCAGGCCTGGCCTTCCTGGGAACTACCAGAACAGCATCCTTGTCTGGTTCCTGTTCTCAAGGGGAATGGTTTCAGTCTCCCTCCATTTCAGTCTCTCTCCATTGAGAATAATGTTGGCTGTTGCTTTTGCATAGATGCCATTTATTATGTTGAGGAATTGCCCTTATATTCCTATTTTCCTGAGAGTTTTTATCAGGAATGGGTGTTGGATTTTATCAAATGCCTTTCCTGCATCTATTGATATGATTATGTGATTCTCTTTATTTTACTTTTGTGAAGGATTATGTTTATTGTTTTTCTAATGTTGAACTATCTTTGCATATCTGGTATGAATCCCATTTGGTCATGATGTATTATCTTTTATGATGTGTTGTTGGAGTCTATTGGCTAAGATTTTGTGGATGATTTTTTGCATCTATATTCATGAGGGGGGAGGAGCTCTGTTAGCATAGTGCCTAGGGCAGTTGACTGCTAACCAGAAGGCTGGTGGTTCAA
>NW_006921768.1:480268-533489 GCF_000298275.1 Orycteropus afer afer
TTTGCTGGTAATTTTTTAAATGATTGGTTCAATTCTTCTATCATTATTGGTCTGTTCAAATTTTCTACACTAGTCTGTGTTAGTTTAGGTAAGTAGTGTGTTTCTAGTAATCTGTCCATTCCTTCTGGGTTTTCAGATTTGTTGGAGTTGGGTGTTGGATTTTATCAAACGCCTTTCCTGCATCTATTGATACGATTATGTGATTCTTTCTCTTTATTTTACTTTTGTGATGGATTATGTTCATTACTTTTCTAATGTTGAACTATTCTTGCATACCTGGTATGAATCCCACTTAGTCATTATGTATTATTTTTTATGATATATTTTTGGAGTCTAGTGATAGGATTTTGTGGAAGATGTTTTGGATCTATATTCATGAGGGATATTGGTTCATCGTAATATCCTGGCATTATTCTTTTTATTTATTTATTTATTTTTTTGGCTCTTTTGTGACATCACTTATTTCATTTCTTATTTGTGTTATTTGCATCTTCTCCTTTTCCTTTGTTAAGTTTGCCAGTGGTTTATCTGTTTTATAAATCTTTTCAAAGAACCAACTTCTAGACTTGTTGATTTTTCTATTGTCTTTCTATTTTCTGTTTATTTCTGCTTGAATCTTTATTATTTCTTTTATTCTGGTAACTGTACGCTTTTTTTTCCTGCTCTTTTTCTAATTGTCGGTGATTTGGTTGAAGGTGTTGATTCTGGTTCTTCCTTTTGAATGTGTTCATTTGCTATTATAAATTGGCCTGTGATTACTGCTTTTGCTGTGTCTCAAAGATTTTGGTATGTCTGTTTTCATTCTCATTTGATTCAAGGAATTTTTTAAATTTCATTTTTCATTTCTTCTATTACCCAGTCATTTTAAGAAGGGTGTTATTCAGTTTCCATGAGATTGCTATTTTTCCACTGGTCTTCTTAAGATTGATTTCTAATTTTATAGCATAGTGATCTGAGAGGATACTTTGCAGCATTTCAATATTTTTAAATTTACTGAGGGTTGCTTTGTGGCCTAACATATGGTTTGTCCTGGAAAATGTTCCATGTGTGCTGGAAAAGATGTATATTTTGCTGTTTTTGAGTGAAGTGCTCTGTAGATGTGTATAAGGTCAAGATAGTTGATCATATTTCTTAGTTCTTTTGAATCTTTGTTGAGTTTCTTTCCAATTGTTCTAGCTCTTATTGAAAGGGGTGTATTAAAGATCCTATTATTACTGTGCAGTAATCTATTTGTCTTTCAATTCTGTTAAAGTCTGATTTATGTATTTTGAGGCTCTTTCATTAGGTGCACAGATATTTATTACAGTTATGTCCTCTTGTTCAATTGATCTTTTGATCATTACACAGTGTCCTTCCTTGTCTCTTATGGTCATTTTTGTCTTAAAATTTATTTTATCAGAAATTACTATTGTCACTCCTGTCCTTCCTTTTGTAGTTGCCATTGGGTTGGTAAATCTTTTTCAACTCTTGATTTTTAGTCTATTTTTGTCTTTGTGTGTAAGGGGAGAGTCTTGTAGATAGCATATTGATGCTTCATGTTTTCTTATACAGTCTGAAACTCTGTCTCTTGAGTGGTGCATTTAATCCACTGACATTCAGTGTAATTATCGACAAGTATGAATTTATTGATGTCATTTTATTAAGTGTTTTTTCATAATATTGTTGATTTCTTTGTTCCATATCATTTTCTGTGCTCATTTCATTTTGTTCGTGAATCATATTATCATCTCTTTGGTTGCTATTGTTTTAACATTTGCTAAATATATGTGCTGATCCTCTTTTTCATTTTGTTGCAAACGTTTTTTATTTGTCTTTGAGGTTACCCTGTGATTTATTTTTTTCCCAAGTTTAAAACAGTCTGTTCTGCCTCACAATTGTCTTGGCTTCCTCACCATTCCTAAGTTCTGTAACTACACTATTTATTCCTTCTTTTTTGTTTGTAGTTATCCTCATTTACCAATCGATGTCTCTTTGGTATTTCTATAACTGGTTTGGTTTCTGGGTTATGTCATCACATGTGTTCACATCAATTGTTGTTTGCTGTTGTTGGTTCTTTATTGGAAGGACTCCCTTTAGCATCTTTTTTGAGGTTAGTCTGGTTTTAACAATTTCCCTTAATTTCTGCTTATCTGGAAATCTCCTAATTTCACCCTAATATTTGAGGGACAATTTTGTTGGGTATATAATTCTTGTCTGGAATTTTTTTTTTTTTTCAGAGTTTTATGTATATCATCCTATTGCCTTCTCACCTACCTGGTTCTGCCAAAAATCCTGAGCTTAGTCATATTGGTTGCCCTTTATAGGTAATTTTTCATTTTTCCCCTGCTGCTTTCAGGATTCTTTCTTTGTCTTTTGTTTTGGTGAGTCTGATGATATGTCTTGGAGATTTTCTTTAGGGGTCTACCCTGTTTGGGCTTCATTGATCTTCTTGAATGAGTATATTTTCATTTTTCATCATATGAAGGAAATTCTCTTCCAACAAATCTTTGACAATTTTCTCTGTGGTTTTATTGTATGTTCTTATTCCGGAATTCCAATTACATATAGGTTATTCCTCTGGATTGTATCCCACATTAATCTTACACTTTCTACATTTTGCTTTGATCTTTTTTTTCTGATTGATTCCTTAACAAAGTACTATTAATATGTTTTTCTTCAGTGTCATTAATTCTGTCTTTCATTGATTCAGTTCCACTCCTTTGCCCATTCAATATGTCATCTATTTCTGATATCTTGGTATTAATCTTCTGGATTTCTATTTGTTGTTTTTGGATTGTTTCTAATTTTTTGTTTATTTTGACAATTTGTTCTTATATTGCTTTCCTAATTTGTTCTAGAATTTTATCAGTGTTTAATTTTGTCAGTGTTTTCCTTGAGCTATCTCTCAATCTGTTGAAGACAGGCAAATATAATTCTTTTGAATTTCTTATCAGGGAATTCCAGTGCTACTTCTTCCTCAGAGATGATTTTTGGGTTTGTATCCTGGTCCCTTGTTCCTACTTTTTAATCTTGCTTCTTTGTGTGGACTGTGACGGTCTGTTATCTCTGAGACATTGTGGTGATTTTGTATTTCTTTAATTTGTGGTTGTATATTAGTGTGATTCACTCAAGATTCTTTTTCCCCCTTTATTTTGTTTTGCTATATCTGTGTAAGCAGGGTATTATGTTCCTCTATTTGCTGGTTGTTGGCACCTAGGCATTCACCACCTGTCTCCTGATTGGTATGACAGAGAATATGTGAACAGATCTCGTTGAGCTGTTCATATGGAGCAGTTGAGGGTGAGTTGACCAGGTACTGGCTGCCATTTGTCACTGGTCAGTTGGTGCAAAAGCAAGTGGTGGCCCTCACTCAGTGGGTGGGATTGCAGGAGGTGCAGATATGGTTGGATTGTGTTGGACAGTTACACTTAGTTAAACAAAAATAAATAAACAAATAAAGCACCAAAAAAATAAAATAAAAATAAGAGAACAACAAAAGCAAAAACATGTAGCATAGTGCCTAAAGCACTTGATTGCTAAGAAGGCTGGCAATTCAAACCCACCAGCCACTACTCAGAAGGAAGATGGGGCAATCTACTTCCATAGTGATGTTGTTGTTGTTGTTGTTATTTGCCGTTGAGTCAGCCCCGACTCATAGCGACCCCTCCTTGGGTTTCCGAGGCAGTATCACTACAGAAGTAGGATTGCCCAACCTTCCTTCCAGGGGTGGCTGGTGGGTTTGAACTGCCTCGGAAACCCAAGGAGGGGTCACTATGAGTCGGGTCTGATTTGATGGCACATAACAACAACAACAACAAAAACAAACTGAGAAGGAAATTTTCAAACTATAATAATAAAAAAAAAAGGATAAAAGAAAGATAATGAGAAAAGGGAGAAAAAAAAAAGCCACACTACCTGGCGAAGGAGGAGTAAAGAAAAGAGCAAGAGTAAAAGAATAATAAAGAAAAAATGGGAAAACTTTCCAGTCATCAGCCTCCAGTGTGGCTGCTTGTGCTGTCCTCAGCAAGTAGAGCCCACTCCTTTGCTGCTGTCCAGATAAGAACACCACTTGCATATATTCAAAATGATTGAGCCTGTTGCTTATGAATATTAAAAATGGCTGTGGCTTCAGGACAGCCACTGAAGTCCACAGGTCTATTTGTCTTCTTCTTTGCTGTTTTCTTTTCTGCTTGTCAGGAAGGAATGCAGTCCTTGCCCATGCAGTCTTTAGTGAGCAGAGCCAATTCTTAGGTTGCTATTGGGAAATATTCAAAATGGCTGTGCCCTCAAGACAGCTGGCCGTCCACAGCTCTGTTTGTCTCCTTACTCACTGTTTTCATTCAGTTTCTTCTACTAGTTGGTATTTAATCTGCTTCTTTATCCTTGTCATCAAATCTCAGGGTTCCAGGATTGTCTTCTGTATTGCTTTCAATTAGTTTCTCATTGCTTTGTTTCAAAGTGTCTTGTCAAAAACATAAGGGAGAACCCAGGGTTCAGTAGTGGATGAGCATTATTACTTGTCATGGTTCTTCAGTAAGAAGTTAATCATTTTAGATTTCAAGAAAGAAATCTTGGAAAGTGGCTATCATGTTGAATTTTAGAGGGAGCAACACTTGGGACTAAGCCAGCATAAGAGACAAGTCCTCAGCTCTCCATCATCAATGTGAAATAATATAATCGTGGTCTACAAACTCATTTCTAAACACACTGGGACCAGATGTATTTTGGAATTCAGTTTTTTTTTTAATTATAGAAAAGCAATACAGTGCAGACACTAAATATTGCATAACCTTACAACAGAGAAGTGTTAATATTTCTGTAGTGAAAGTTTCTAAATTCACACTTAATTGTATAATTTTACAATGAGTAAAGGCTATTAATAGCCTCTCATCAATTCAGGTCAACTTTGTTATCAAGTGAGTTTTTTGATGCAAAATTTAGAAAATCTTTCTGTTTTCATTGTTGGGATTTGGAAATTGCAGATAAAAGATTATGGGCCTGTATGGATGTATGAATATTGTTTCCCTAAAATACTTTCTAAGCAGGAGTAATGATCAAACAACTTGTATATCAATCTGCATTTTAATTTACTGGGAAGCTGTAATTTCTGTGAAATTTGAATTTTAGTCAGCCCTGCATATGTTCTGTAATATATCTTGGTGACATACATTAGCAACAATTTTGTTGGCATCTGAACAAACCAGGAGATTAAGGGATTGGCAGTATGTTTAGCAAATGACTACTATGCATACCAAATATATTCTCTGCATATTAGTATATAAACAGCATCATCACTGCTCCCACAAGACAGGCTGGAGTTGTTCCTATCTTTATTAAACTAAGCAAATAAAATGATCTAGACTAGTGTCTAGATAATTATCTCCAGGAATACCTGGCTAGCTCATAGAGAATACAGAAGGCCCATGGACGTAGGAATGAGCCCCAGTCTCTGAAATTTTACCAACTACCCAAGATGACTCTAATACACAATGAAGTTTGAGAATCACTGATCTAGCTAATACCTTGTTATGCCTCATCTTTTTAACACATGGGACACCATCACCAGGCTGAGTATCAAGGTTGATGGACCGATTTCTTGTGAGAAATGAGAAATTACTGCCATTTTTAAATAAAATACACTACTTTCGTGAGTGAAATAATAAGTCTTGTTCGGAAATGATGTGATTCCAACTACTTCTAATCAAGGTACTTTTAAAAGCCTCAATCCTTATCTATAGTAAAGTACTAGAAATAATCATTATATATAAAAAAAGTCACTTCCTAGTCATCGATGCTTATTTGTACAAACTCAAAATATTGTGTTAAAAAATGGAACTGCACTGCCGAATGCTATTTATAATTGTGAAGAATGGATTGGGGCGTCTGTGATTTAAATAACTGGGGTGGTAGAAAGTGACTATAATTTGACTATGAATCATGGTGATGCTCACAGGAAGATTGTGACAAGGAGACAAAGGGGCCTGCTGTCCATTATAAACCACTGAATTGTCTTCAGATAAATGCATCTTGTCCCTTTGAGTGGAAGTCACCTATCAAATTCCCACCAGCAGCGGCTTTTTTCATGGTAATGAAAATGCACTTTGTACAGTACAAGCTGCCTAATTCATTAGCGCATGCCTGCTTGGACCACTTGCCCGGCTCTGTTCAGGAAGAACAGGGAGCAAAAGTACATATTTTTAAAAATATCTGACCTTTATCAGAAACTGTTGAAAACTTTCCCTGTGGCTATGAGATGCTTCCTGCACCTTGATTCAGGTAATCCCTAAAGCACACCACAGAGGACTGACATATTTCTAATTTAAAGAGGTAGTATTCCCAAAGGACTAAGGGACCATGTGAACCACAGCTTCCACGACTTTGAGACAAGAAGAACTAGATGATGCCTGGCTACCACTGCTGACTGGTCTGAAAGGGATCACCATAGAAGGTCTTGGACAGTATGGAAGAAAGATGTGGAACAAAACTCAAAATAGTAACAATAATAACAAAAAGGTCAGGTTTACTGGTATGATAGAGATGGCCAGAACTCCCAAGACTATGGCCCTTAGTCATCCTTCCAGCCTGGAATTGAGCTCTTCCTCAGGGCTTAACTTGCAGCCAAACAGCGGGCAAGCCTGTACGGAGAACAGTAACACCAGAGAGGCCGGCTCTCCTTAGTACAATCAACCACACGGGATCAAAGGGGCAGCATGTGCCCAGGGATAAAGCTCAGAAGATAGGAAGAGAGAGGAAAGAAGGACAAATGGAAACGGTCAGCACAGGGAGGAAGTGGAAAGAGCGCTTTTACATTGTGGGGACCGCAGTCAATGTCACGAAGCAAAATGTGTTTGCATCGTTGAATGGAAAACCAATTTGCTCTGTAAACTTTCACTCAAATCACAATAAAATGTTAATATATATGTTGTTGTTGTTATATGCCGTCGAGTCGGACCCGGCTCATAGCGACCCCTCCTTAGGTTTCCGAGGCAGTATCACTACGGAAGTAGGATTGCCCGACCTTCCTTCCGAGGAGTGGCTGGTGGGTTTGAACCGCCAGCCTTCTGGTTAGCAGTCAAGTGCTTTAGCCACTATGCTACCAGAGCTCCCATGTATATGTATATGTATATATGTATGTTGTATATATGTATATATGTATGTTGTATATATGTATATATGTATGTTGTATATATGTATATATGTATGTTGTATATATGTATGTTGTTGTTGTTGTTATGTGCCGTCAAGTCGGACCCGACTCATAGCGACCCCTCCTTGGGTTGCTGAGGCAGTATCACTACGGAAGTAGATTGCCCAACCTTCCTTCCGAGGAGTGGCTGTATATAAAAGCAAACCAAATTCACTGCCATTGAGTCAATTTTGACTCATAGCAACCCCTCCTTGGGTTTCCAAGGCAACATCGCTACAGAAGTAGTTTGTCCAACCTTCCTTCAGAGGAGTGGCTGGAGGGGTTGAACTGCCAGCCTCTGGTTAGCAGTCAAATGCTTGAAATCTTCCAGGGAACAAGTCAGTGATCTCTTTCAGATTTCTTCTTCCAGTGAGTATCTACCCATGCTCCACCAGACTGGAGCACACAGGTGTATATATGTATTGGCATTATAGTGTGTGCACTGTGGTTTAGGTATGGGGTTGGCAATAGTTGCAACAAGACTTTCAAAATTAGCCTTTTCAGTATGGCAATTCAGGGAGGAAATGTTCAGACAATTCTTTAAAAAATATTTTAAAAGCACCAGATGACACAGACATCCCACTTTTATATCAGACAGCTTTGTAACTTCATATAAATGCTCTTTGGAAAGAGCCAGGGGACTCTAATTGAACCAGTCTGAGTGATAATAATGGGAAAATGTTTTGAAATGGTTGAAGTCAAGGTTTCAGTATAAGAATAAAGAGGATGGGCTGCTGTGATGTACTGATGCTGGCTCTTATTTTCACCAAAGCTGCCTACACAGGTTGAGTCTATGCTGACAATCTGAAGCACTTTTGAAATGGTAATGTTGTGTTTGCAGTCTTTATAGAAAAAATACTGTTATGCAGAATCTATACTAGAGTTGATAATGAGACTCCTTTTACATCTTAAAGGAGTATCTAATTACTAATCTAAATGTTGTCTATTCCAGATTGAAGATGATAAATACTCCATAAGCAATCTTCCAAATCAGTTCAGCAGCCTGGGAAAGGATGGAGGAGAGTCGCCTTTAAGAAAAACCAGCCTCCATAAAAGGAGCTGGATCAGAAGTAGACGCCTGATCACACCCACTGTGGCTGAGCTGGCAAAAATAGCCACTCACACAGATGTAGTTCACTTCAATGTCAGGCTTCCCCTCCAACCACCCTGTCTTGCTCCTGGCTCCAAGTCCTTAAACAATCTTTATGGTGAATTCAGAGCTCATAGCAGGTGCCTTAGAGTCACCAGCACCGAAAGCAAGGTTACATCAGAAGCTGCGGCATGAGGTGGCCAACTCAGAACATTCCTCCTTCTCACTGTTCTAACATCCACCTTCCTGGGGAAGAATGGTGCTTACTGCTAACATTGAAAACAGTTACAGAGTGCCAGACTCTATATCAAATGCTTTACATGCATCGCCTCACTGAGTCCTCCAACAGGCCTATATGTCATAGTCAAGATTATCCCTATTTTACTGATGAGGAAATGAGGGCTTAGATAAGTAACTTATTCAGGGACACACATTTAATTAGAGGTAGAGACAGATTCTGAACTTATTTCTGATCACAAAACCAATGTTTTCAGCTTTTATGTTATCCTGCCTCCTGTTTGGCCAAGAACAAACACTGATCATCTTTAGTGCCCGCTTTGGGTGGGTATGCTCACTATCCAATACCCACTCCCCACTTCAAAACAAAATTCTAGTTTCTAGCTGACTTGCATTTAAAATATGATACTATAAGTGAAAAGTAAAAAAAAATATATTAATAATAATAATAAGGGGATAGAGGTTTGCTAAATACTTCATTTATCTAAAATCAGAAGATGGCATGGGGACACATGGCCTAAAGGTGAAGAATAGTTTTAGGTCTTAGTATAAAATCTGCCCATGATGAAGTAACAATAACCTTAACATTTACAGAGATTTTTCTCTTTCTTTTCTTCCTTGATCCACTCCTTCTTCTCTTATTTTCCCTTCCTACTCTCTCCTGCTTTCACGTTAATTCATTTATTCATCTGTTCTAGTCAACACACCAGACACAGTGCTAGGTGCTAGAGATACAAAGATACAATTACTGTTCTCAGAATGCTTACATTTTAACTGGGGAGACAGGTTAGTCACTAGTAGGTCATAGTGTATGACAGGGACATGACATTGAGTACCATCACAGCACCTAGGATGGGCAGGCAATCCAGCTTTAGGGAGGTACAAAATGCTCTCACATGGGTTATTTTTAATATTATGCTTTTATATTTAATATTAACCCAAAACATGGTAGAAAAACAGTCAGTAGGTAGAAATCACTCTTATGTAACATATGCTTTTCCCCAAGTCCACTGAGTCACCAGCATGGCTTAAACATTTCAGTCACTATGAATATGGGCCTCATTAAAAAAACTCTAAGTACACCTTTAGCTATCTAGTAGGCTCTTAACTCCATTAATCACGATTTCTTGTAAGGCATAAATGTCCAAGGGTAAAAAGTGACCAGAACAAAGTTGCCAAATGTTTCCTGGAAGCCTGTGAGCTGTTCCCCAGTAGTGGAGTTTCCCACCAAGGTCTGAGTGAAGTACAGTGAGTGATCTGATCACAGTTTGTAATGCAAGAAAGGCTCTGCCTCAGATTTCCTGGTGATGTCTGGAGTCCCCGGTAACAGCTGGGAAACTGTAGACTACACATGTTCTAGCTAAGGGGTAGCATCTACCACTAAGGACCTAGAGTTTCACTCACAGTAAGGTGTTTCTGAGGAGAGAACTGTAGAAGGAGCAAGTAAAGAAGCTATTTAGATGGGGAACTCAGCTCCCAAGAGCAACAGATAAAAGAAAACATCTGTGGGAAACAAAGAAGACACTGTATACTAGACAGAATCAACTCAATGACTATGGTAGGCAAGACTTCCACTGAGGCATTCTCTTGGCATCTGAAGGGGAAGAAGATTCAGCAGGGAATTCAAATATAACTGTGTGCAAACTTCTTCCATTCTGTGAAGACAAATTAGCTAAACTCACAGGTTCTACAAGATGCCACTGTGACTTCAACAGAGCCAGTTTCTAGGCAGCTGGTTCCTCGTAAGCCAAAGTGGTCCCAGACTGACAAGATTACCATGGCAAAGATCCAGCTTACCAGGCGTGACTTCAAAGAATCAGAGTTTCTAAAATCAATTATCTGTTCAAACATAGAACACTTCTATTAGAAGTTCTGTGACATATATCGGCTAGCAATGCATTTTTTTTTCCTCTTAGCTCATCTTTCACAGTTGTCCTGAAAGAGATTGACCTTATCGTCCCATGTCGCCTGAGGGGTGACAGAGGCTGAGAAAGGTTAAATGATGTGTTCACACCCAAATTGAGCACTGCCTCTCACTTGTGAGTCAGCACCACCTTGCATCAAAATATTTATCCTTGAGCAAGTGGCCTTGCATTTTCAAACAAGCTCCTTAAACTGGTGCCTTTTACATGAAGCTTTCTGTCTTCTTGTTTATGGAGTATTTTTAAAAGCATAGTAACACTTGGTAAATGGGCAAACTATCTTGGCAGATAGTTCCATGCTCAACATACAATGATGACTGACGTTCAAAACAAAGACTGCAGGATTCTGAAATGCAGTTTGAATCATTAAAAAGAAATTAAATTATGCCCAATAAATTTGGTGTTCATTGTGTTTTACTGTATGCTAATCAGAAGGTTGGCAGTTCAAACCCACCAGCTGCTCCTCAGAAGGAAGATGGGGCAGTCTACTTCTGTAAAGATTTACCACCTTAGAAACCAAATGGGGTTCCTATGTGTCAGAATTGACTTGATGACAGTGAGTTTGCTTTTTTATTTTCTTTTTTTAATCCTAAGACAAATAATTTATCATTGATAAATATAATAACTTTCTTGCAAGTGAAATATGCAAGTGGCCAAAACATTTAATTGTCTGCAAACGTAGGGTAATATATATACAATGAAAGATGTTTTCCTCTTGTTCTCCCCTTTCCCACACATCTACCCTTCCATCTAATAATACACACAGCAGTGTCCCTCAAAGTATGAACTTCTAACCAGAATCCCCAAGATGAGCATTACATCTCACATCTGGTGGTCATCTTCCAGGAGTAAGTGGGATGATACTGAAAGAAGAGAGAGAAGTGGAATGGCTTGCTGGTCAAGGAAGCTACATTGGTTATCATTGCTTTTGTAGAAGAGAACATCCTGTTTTGGTATAAAATCTCCCATGCTCAATTTATAGTCCAAAGTGGTTTGCCTTTTGAGTGTTATCTGAATAACTTTTTGATCATAAGATTCTAAGAAATTGCCTAGCTTGGCTGGTTTTTAAAAGTTCAACCTCAAGCTTGATAATACCTTATGATTCTGATGTTTTTTAAAAAATTCCATATGCTGTATTTCTCTCTCCACACATTGTATTTTACATAGGTGACTTAACTCTGACATTTTTTTCTTTGGAGATTCAGTGTTGAAAGTAAAAATATCTAAAATAGTAATTACTTTTTTTCCTTTAAATTTCACTCTTCATTGATAAGGAAAAATTGAAAAATATGACATTGATTGTGAAGAAACCAGGCCAAATGAATTACTTCATGAGTTATTGCCTTATTATAGACTCAGCAAGAATTTGCTGGATTAAAAATAGGCCAGCCACCACAGGTAAAAATCAGTCATTAAGATAAGCATTATACACTGTTCTTTCTTAATATGGTTTTAGTATTCAATTGACATTTAACTTGAAATTAAAGTAATCTAGACTTCATCAAAGGATATTTTAGACTTCCGATTTACAGTTTATTGAAATAAATTTGGAATGGTGGTTGACTGCTTAAAAATGAGGACAACGTGAAGGAGAGATGTGTCAAAAGCAAGCCCATGAGTGTATCTTGGGGTCTGTTGTGTTAGTAGCCGTGAGTTCATTCTGACTCAGGGTGACCCACGTGTGCAGAGGAGAACTGCTCCATAGGGTTTTCAAGGCTGTGACCTTTCAGAAGCAGATTGCCAGGCCTGTCTTCCAAGGTATTTGGGCAAGTTCAGACTGCCTACTTTTTGGTTAGTAGTCAAGCACTTAACCATTTGCACCACAATAAACTGAACTCCTCCACCACTGTCCAAGCAATTCAGAAAAAGTAGCATAGGGTCTCCCTTAGGAGTAGGCAGAGGTGAGGACTTTTTCTATGTGATAGGATGTCTAAGCATATCAAGGAGGAACTCTGGATTAAATAATGTCAACAACAGCAGCAGCAGCAGTAGCTGTATTTCTCTTCCCTTGGTACTAGACACTGAAGTTACAAAATCAAAAGTTCAAAATCCAAATATTCTTAGGAGATGGAAGGCCTTGAGCATTATAGTTATTTTATACTTCACGACAATGAATTTATCAGATTTTTTGCCTGAGAGGAAATTTGATAAGGAGTGTGGTTCCAGAATACCCTGGCATTGAGTGAAACTACATAGAATCACAATTCACTGATAATTTATCCTTCTCAATGGAAAGAAATAGAGAGTACCCATTGGCTGGCCATGATAATAGTCTCCCTGTTAGTGTGCACTTAACAGTCACTTTTCTTTTAACCTTCATTATTTTCTATGTCCAAAATCCTAGAAGTGAAGCCCAAAGTAACATATGCAAATTAAAAATAGAAAATAGAGCAATGGAATGGCATAGGTGAGCATTAATGGCAGAACATGCAAACCAAATTAGCATTTAAGCCTAAGAGTCAACTGTGATTAAACGAGCACCTATTATGTGCCACATGCTTTACATCTCTCTTCATCACACCACGACAAGGTAGCTATTGTACTCCTCATTGTGCAGATGGTAAAACTGACATCTAGAGCAGATGAATAGCTAATTAATGAGCCCAGTGGTTACAAAGTCTTTCTCTTGTCACTTTGGTTGCTAGGACACAGATTTGTGTCTCAGTTTTTGTTTTCTGGTCTTGATTTTTCTTTTTAAAATTTTATTGCAGGATAAACTGTTTAACTTGAATTCACCTCAAATTTGTTGAAGAATAATATCTGGTAAAAACAGGTTGTTGTTCATGCAGTGCCTTGGAGACTCTATAGGGCAGTTATACTCTTTTATAGGGTCGCTATGAGTCAGAATTGACTCAACAATAATGGGTTTGGATTTGGAATTTGCTATGTTTTGTTTTACTTGGATCCAAAATCAACACCTTGGAAATAGCAGTCAAGAAATCAGACACTATATTGCACTGGGCAAATCTGCTGCAAAAGACCTCTTTAAAGTGTTGAAGAGCAAAGATGTCTCTTTGAAGACTAAGGTGCACCTAACCCAATCCATGGTAGAGTTGGATAATGAACAAGGAAGACTGAAGAGTTGATGCTTTTGAGTCATGGTGTTGGCAAAGAATACTGAAAGTACCATGGACTGACAAAAGAATGAACAAATCTGTCCTTAAGGACCCTATCTAATCTTTTAAGCTGCTGTTGCCAATTTGATCCCATATAGATAATAGATCTTAAATAAGCACAAGGTTCAAGAGAAGGTATTCTTTACTAGTTAATCCAAACTATAGTTTAGTTTTAAGAAGACTTTAGTGGACATTTTTGGTTTAAGGTTTTAAGATTATCTTAAGGGCAATAGTTTCAGGAGTTCATCCAGCCTCCATGGCTCCAGAAAATTTGGATTCCATGATCATTTTAAATTGTTTTGCATTTTCTCCCCTTTGATCAAGATTTGTCTATAGAATTTTTGATCAAAGTGTTCAGTAACAGTAGCCGGGCACCATCCTGTTCTGGTCACATGACAAAGGAGAGAGAGAGTTGTTCATCAAGGCAATTAGCCACACAGTCCATATCCTCCTTTTCCTCTTCCTGACTCTCCTTCTTCCCAGTTGCTCCAGGCAAACAGAGTCCAAATGTTATGGGATGGATGGCTAATTGCAAGCTTTTAAGTCCCCAAGTACTACTCAATGAAGGAAGTGGTAGAACAGAAGAACTAAATATGTAATTTGGCCAATTAACTGGGATGTCCCATGAAATCATGACCCTAAACCTCCAATCTAAAGAATCAAATCCCATGAGGTGTTTGTGGTTGTACATAAGCAACCTCAGCAGCCACTCTTTTTTATGTGTGTGTGTTATTGCTGTAAATATATCTATCACACAACTTTTGTCAATTTAACTTTCTATAGGTGTATGACTTATTGACAGCAATTATATTAATTGGCTGTGCAACCCAACCTTTAATCAGTGTTTCCATCACTGGAAATGAAAATTCAGTAAACCTTGAAGAGTACTCCCCCCATTCCCCCTTTCTTCCATACCTGTGGACCACTAATAAACTTTGATCTCTATACCATTGCCTGTTCTTTGTTTGTTTGTTTGTTTGTCTTTTTTTTTTTTTTTTTAAATAAATTAGGTCATATGATATTTGTTCTTTTATGATTCATTTGGCCTGGTGACATGGTTTTCAATTAGCTTTCACAGAAAATCTGTTACTCTTGCTTTCTGGTCTAGCTTCCTTGGTCTAATCTCATGCTATATTAATAATGTAATATGTTTCAAAAGAGGCGCACTAGTGACACAGAGGTTAAACTTTTTTGATTTTGTTTAGTTTTAATGGAAAGATCAGCAGTTTGAACCCACTCTGTGGGAGAAAGATGAGGACCTGCTTCTGTGAAAACGTTTTTTGATTTTAAGCCAAGATTTTTGACTCAAATATGTAGTGAAAATGCATGGAATTAATATTTACTTCCCCCTTCCCAATTTAAAAAGTCAGCAGAAAGGCTAGGAGAATAGAAAAGAGCTGGTACATTTATGGAAGGTCTAGAATTGGAAGAAATGAGTTAGCGTCTGTTCTTTAGCACAGTTTCTCAATTTCAACATGATTCAGGTAAAGGGAAAAATTACAATTGCCCTAATAAAGAGGTTCTTTTGCTTCTGCATCTTTGAACTGTTTTTTCACTTTTCTCAATTTAGTTTAGTTTTTTTCCATTTTTTATTTGGTAAATAATCTTGGCATTTAAGTTAAGTCCAGAAATAGGAAAATGTACTGCTGAGATGATCATGAATGCTCCATAAAGCTCTGCTTTCAAATAACAAGTTAAAGAATTTATTAATCACTTTCTAGAAATAACAGCACATTTATTTCCTTCTTTCAACCCACTTTTAACATTGTGTTGTGTATTTTTCAGCTGTGGCTTAATGATGTCTTATCTGTTCTTCATTGTGACTTACTCTGGTATGAAATTATGCACCATCAGCCATTTCACAAGAAGTACACATAATTCAGCCATGGTGGCATAGTGCCTATGGCATTTGACTGCTAACCAGAGGGCTGGCAGTTCAAACCCACCAGCCACTCCTTGGAAGGAAGGTTGGACAATCTACTTTCGTAATGATACTACCTTGGAAGCCCAAGGAGGGGTCCCTATGAGTCGGGTCCGACTCGACGACTGTGCGATATAGTTTGTGACAATGCAAGGGCACAAAGGTAACTGATCCATGAAAGTTCTCAGGATATAAAGGCCTCAACTATGCTAAGGGTTGGAGGTCATCTAGCAAATGAACAGAATTTCAGCTTTACCTATCTTTTTAGTGTAACCTGTAAAAAATGCTTCCTTTTCATAAAAATGCAGCACAACTATACAAATGTGCTATTATAATTAGCAGCATGTCAAAAAGAAGAAATAGAAGAGGGGCAGAAGTCTTGGTTAATGAGATTGCAATGGCCAAAGGAAGATAAAGGATGTACCACTATTTCTGAGCTTGTGGTGTTATTGCTAAAATATTTGACAGCTAGACACATTCTCAAACTGTGCAGAGCTTCAGTCCATGGGTAAGTGCACTGGGGATTTGAAACAGGTCTTGGGGGAGGTAGAGGGAAGCCAAGTCATACCTTTGAAACAAGTCATTTTTTCTTTGAAACATTTCTCTTCATTTCGTTTCACTTTCTAAAGGTCTCGTTAGCTCATTAAAAAATCTTTCTGATTCTACTTGTTAAAGATTTTCTTGTTCCTTTTTAGCTTACTAGCTTTTTCATCCAATGAGCAAAAATATCAGGAAAATTGGCAAGTGAGTAGTGACGAGATAAAAAGCAGAAGGGGAGGAAGATGGAGAGCATTTCCGTCAGGTGGAGTTCATGTTGCTTCTGCAGCTTTGAACACTGTCTCTCTTGGTACATTAGGAGGTACCTGATTAGAGTTGGGAGCTCTCAGCCAACACGGGAAGGTTGCTGGTCAAGGCAACTACCTCCTGGGCTGCCTCTTCATTCTCAGTGTCACTTCCTGGGGGTGGGGGGGGGGGGGTGGGCAGCAGTTCTCTAACAAAAAATTCTTTTTATTGATTTTTTTAAAATTACAAATATAAAATATATTCAATACCATACTTGTTAAATATGATAAAATAAAATTTAGGGAAAGCATGACCTGAGAGTCTTCCTTTGTTTTAAATCTATATATTGTGTGTGTGCATATGTACAAACAAAACCAAACCAGTTGTGTTAATTCCAACTCATGAAAGTGTAAGAGTAGAATTGTGGCCACTAGGGTCTTCAATGGTTGGGTTTTTCAGAAATAGATTACCAGGCCGTTCTGAGGAGCTTCTGGGTAGATTCAAACCTCCAACTTTCTGGGTAGCAGCCTAGAATGATAACTATTTGCATCAACCAGGGATACCATAGGTACATCACCCACTGCCGTTGGGTCGGATCCGACTCATAGTGACCCCTTCTTGGGTTTCTGGGGCGATATCTCTATGGAAGTAGATTGCCCAAACTTCCTTCCAAGCAGTAGCTGGTGGATTTGAACCGCCAGCCTTCTGGTTAGCAGTCAAATGCCTTAGGCACTATGCTACCAGAGCTCCCATAGGAACATTAGTGTTTATTAAAAAGTACCATATTTAATATTGTTTTATAGTTGGCTTTTTCATTTAAAATATAATGAACAATTTTCCACAAGCTTCTAAAACATAATTTTTTATTTGCACAATAATCTACATTTGGATTTAGCATAATTTATTAAATCAATATCCTATTTGTGCCCATTTAAGTTGTTTTTAATTTTGTTTACTATAATGGTAAAAACAGGGAAGATCCTCAATAAGATGGACTGGCACATTGGCTGCAATTATGGGCTCAAGTATAGTAAGGATTGTGAAGATGGCGCAGGACCAGGTAGTGTTTCGTTCTGCTGTACATAGGGTTGCTATGAGTTGGAGCCAATTTGACAGCACCTAACAACAACACCTGGTAGCATAGTGACTAAGGCACTTGACTGCTAACCAGATGGCTGGCGGTTCAAACCCACCAGCCACTCCTCGGAAGGAAGATGGGGCAATCTACTTCCGTAGTGATACTGCCTCGGAAACCCAAGGAAGGGTCGCTATGAGTCGGGTCCGACTTGACGGCACACAACAACAACAACAACATAATAATAATGTTGGGAGAAACATGTTGGGCTTCTATATTTTTTAATGTGAAAATTTTTTTCCTTGGCATAT
Source organism: Orycteropus afer afer (assembly GCF_000298275.1). Taxonomy (NCBI): domain Eukaryota; kingdom Metazoa; phylum Chordata; class Mammalia; order Tubulidentata; family Orycteropodidae; genus Orycteropus; species Orycteropus afer. Next base: position 497,889 of record NW_006921768.1, read on the forward strand.
ATTAATAGAATTGTTGGATAAAAGGATATGTGCTCTTAAGGTTTTTTTTTTTTAATTATTTATTTTAAAATTACATTAGCTTAGTTTAACCAAATTATATTGATAGTTCACTCAAGATTGAGTTCCCAAATAATAATGACTAAGTACTTACTATATGTAAGTTACTGTGCATACAAAAAAGAAAGAAAGAAAGAAAAAAAGACAAGTCTTCAACCTAAAGAGTTTGCAATTTGGGCAGAAAGATGAGAGATGCAGTGGGAGCCAAGTAAGCCATCAAGGAGAGTCCAAGTATTCTTCTTTTCACTCAGTCTCTACTGGGCTGGTTCATTTCAGCAGAGTGCATAATTTTGTGACTTTTGATATATATTGCCAAGCTGTCTTTGAGAACGCTTATAAACCTTCCACCAATAGAAGAGAATGGCTGCTTCTCTAAGCACCAGTTCACTTTAGAAAATTTATTGGACTTTCAATTGGTCCCATCACTGGAACACCTGCCCTTCTCTTTTAACTTGTTAGTAATCAATTTGCTGGCTTAATGCCCTGAAGTCTTCCAAATAATGACAGAATTATCATTCATTAGATAGAGGAAGAAGATAAAATATATGTGCATTCTGCACAAATTCCCTGTTCTGAGTTACAATGGAGCGAAAATTCCAAATTTTTAATATTTCTTCCCTGCATTCTAATTTTGAGTAATCTTGTGTGTGGGGGAAACAATAATTGGAAGTATTGAAAACTATGGTGCAGTTCTACTCTGACACATATGAGGATGCCATGAGTTGGAATTGACTTGATGTGAATTTTTTAAAAATGTACATACACACATACACAACACATATTTTTAAAACAAAAGATTAAAAAGTCACATATGAAAATTTTAATAGTTATCTCTGAATGACAGAATTACAGATTATTTTCCTTACAATATGTTCTGTTTTAATGCAGAAGAGGAGTTATTGGATTTTCAGAGGTGTTATAGGAGCTGTATCTTTTTGTTTTTAATGTTTTCTCTATTGATTGTGCTTTGGTGTGGTAGCAAAAAACCTTTGCCTAACCAAGGTTAAAGTTGTGTTATCTGCACATTGCAGGTTGTTGAGGAGTCAGTCTTCCTCCTACCCTGATGCCATGTTCTTCTTCATATGGTCCAGCTCCGCAGATTATGTGTTCAGCATATAGATTGAATAAGTGTGGTGAAAGGATACAACCCTGACACACTCCCTTCCTGATTTTAAACTATACAGTGTCCCCTTGTTCTGTTCAAATGACAGCCTCCTGGTCTATGCACAGGTCCTTGATGAGCACAATCAAGTGTTCTGGAATTCCCATTCTTCTCAATGTTATCCATAATCTGTTATGATCCACACAATCAAATGCTCTTGCATAGTTAATAAAACACAAGTAAATATCTTTCTGGTATTCTTTACTTTGAGCCAAGATTTATCTGACATCAGCAATGATATCCTTCATCCCACATCCTCTTCTGAATCCAGCTTGCATTTCTGGAAGTTCTCTGTCAATATACTGCTGCAACTGTTTTTGAATTATCTTCATCAAAATTTTACTTGTGTGTTATATTAATGATATTGTTTGATAATTTCCACATTCTGTAGGATCACCTTTCTTTGGAATGAATACAAATAAGGATCTTTTCCAGTCAGTTGGCCATGTAGCTGTCTTCCAAATATACTGGCATAGCTAAGTGAATGCCTCCAGCATGGCATCTGTTTATTGAAACATCTCAATGGGTATTCCATCAATTCCTGGAGCCTTGTTTTTCTGCCAATTCCTTCAGCATAGCTTCAACTTTTTCCTTTACTGATGAAAATAAAAGACTTCAGTTGGCAGTATGGATTACACCTCAACATAAAGAAAATGAAAATCCTCACAACTGAACCAATAAGCAGCATCACACTAAATGGAAAGGAGATTGAAGTTGTTAAAGATTTTATATTGCTTGGTTCTACATTCAACATCAATGGAAGCAATAGTCAAGATATCAGAGGACATATTGCACTGGGCAAATCTACTGTAAAAGACCTTTTTCAAGTAACGAAGAGCAAAGATGTCTTCTTGAAGACTAAGGTACACCTAACCCAGGCCATGGTATTTTTCAATAGCCTCATATGCATGTGAGAGCTGGACAATGAACAAGGAAAACTGAAGAAGAGTTGATGCTTTTGAGTTGTGGTGTTGGCAAAGAATACTGAAAGTACCATGGATTGCCAAAAGAACGGAGAAATCTGTCCTGGAGGAAGTGCAGCCAGAATGCTCCTTGGAAGCGAGAATGGGCAGACTTCATCTCACTTACTTTGGTCATGCTGTCAGAAGGGACCATTCCCTGAAGGGGATATCATGCTTGGGAAAGTGGAGGGTCAATGAAAAAGGGGGAGGCCCTCAATGAGGTAGATTGACATGGTGGCTGCAATGATGGGCTCAGGTATAGCAAGCATTGTAAGGCTGGCTCAGGACCAGGCAATGTTCCGTTCTGTTATACATTGGGTTGCTATGAGTTGGAGCCAACTCAATTGCACGTAACAACAACAACTACCAAGGTCACCAGATTTTTCTCCTATGTTTTCTTGTAGAAGTTTTATAGTTTTAGATTTTATTTATTTATATATTTTTCCTTTTCTCAAGTTAATATGTGTCAACCCTCTAGTTACTGGTTTACCTTCCTTTCCCCACTTACCCCTGATAATCATCAAAGAATATTTCTTTCTTTTTGAAACTGTTTTCTTGACATATTTTTTTTACAACAGTTCGAGACCTAAATCTTAACGACCATTTTGTAGAAGTAATTGTGACATTTCCAGGTTAAAACAAACAACAACAATAAAATTCCCCATGCCTTTGGAGCTAACACTGTCAAACCTAAAGCCTTTTATTAGATAGTAAAAAATTTTTGTCAGATGATAACCAATGAATTTTTAGCAAAGGGAAGGAAAAGCAACATGCTTGTCATGTGTTGGATACTGTGCTAGATCCTTTCACTCACACTATCTCAGGATATTGTCTTTATTTCTGGCAGTGTTGCTGGATTTAACAAATATAATTACAGGCTAGATCATACAGTTAAATTTGAATTTAAAATAAAAAAAATTGTTAGCATAAATATATCCCAAATATTTCATGAGATCTATTAACACCAAAAAATCATTGCTTACATGAAATTAAACTTTAACACTGCATCCTATATTTTATCTAGTAACCTCAGATGGACATGGTGATTCACATTTTAGTCTGGCAATGGAATGGTCAGGAAAGAAATCAAATAACGATGCTGCTGTTTGTTTTAAAAGATCTGGACTCCACAAATTAAGGTATTAGCTTTTTTCCAATATTCAGCTTCAAAATCTTATGGCATATTTGGCTTGTTTTCATTGTATTCACTTTGATTTAAGTTTTTCCAAAATGATACATTCACTGTTTTCCATTTCTAAGCCAAGACACACATTAAATGGAAAAATAGCTCTACAACTGACATTGAAATATTAATTTATTTAAAGATTGATTTTCCTGGCCATAACCACTCACTCATATTTAATTTACAGAACTGCGGGTACACAATAAAAATACAAAGAGACAGTGACACGTGGAATCCTCAAATAAGATTATGAAATACAGCCACACACCATGACAAGAAGGCAGAGCAAATAAAAGGGCAAGAGACTGCTGTATTTTTACACAAATAACATGCACATTATATATATATATTTACAGCCCCTGTAATTCTCCTGTGTGTTAGTTTCCTGTGCATGCTCTGTACATTATAGGTGTTTGGCTGTGTTATTTATGTGTGCATGTTATACATGAAAAAATACAGAAATTGGAAGCAGAAAATCAGAAACTCTAACTTATAAAAGAAAGGTACTTATACCCTGAATAAAGGAATGAAGAAAAGGATGCATATACTGTGATCAGAGGTTGAGGAGATACTCCTCATCTGTCTAAGTGAACTGATACAGAAAGTGATAATGGTATAAGCACATGCACATACAGGATTCTATTTAACAAGCCACAACTAAGGCTTCTAGTCTCGTTAGATAATTACTATAATAGAAGTCTGGTTCAGAATGTTCCATGACTGAAAGTCCTAGAATGGGCTTGGGAAACTCTACTGTTTCTTGGTTCTCCACAAGACTACTTCTTTAACAAATTTGGATTGGAAAATATGATGGTGGCACTGGGGCTTTTGGGATTTTGGTCCCTGGATTATGATGAAGGGGGAAGCAATCTCATCCAGCATTTCACGCTAAGCGAGTGACAGGCATACTAACTACTAGACCAAGGAGAGGTTGACATCTCAGATGCCACGCCAACTACCCAAAGGAAGGCAGAGCCCATGGGGTTTCCCAGGCCCTGGATCGCAGGGCACTTCAGGGCTTTGGGCTCCAAGGAGACCATAGTACAATCACTTCCTAATTAACAGAACATTTCTATATGGGTGTTGGGAGGGTAAACCACTCAAGGTTTGCAAAAAAATGGTTTTCTAATGGACACTGAAGAAATTAAGATAATCAGAAAAATCAATTCATTTCAGACAGTAGGATTTTTTTTTAATTATGGTAAATATGTATGTAACAAAATATTTGTCATTTCAATGTTTAGTGACATTAATTATGTTCATCATATTGTTCAACCGTCACCCTTATCCAGACCCAAATTTTTCTATTACCATCAATAGAAGTTCCATGTTCCCTAACTATTAGGGGCTTGCTTTTTTTTTTTTTTTTCTTTTTAATTTTTATTGTGAATTTACAGAGCAAATTCATTTTCCATACAGCAGTTCACATACACTTTGTCTCATGACATTGACTGCAATTTACCACAATGGAAAATTCTCTTCCTACTTTCTCCTCATTGCTACCTCTTCCATGTTGTCCTTCCCTTCCATGCATTCCTGACCCCTGAGTTGTCTCCCTGTGCATACACAGCCCTTCTCTTCTCCCATAATGGATCTCTCCAATGTTCAGCTCATGTGCCTGTCTTTTCTTTGGCTGGAAGCCACAGAAGTGTGTTCAATTCCAGACTTGAAGGACAGCTAGAGAGCATAGTCTCAAGGGTTCCAACAGGTTCTATCAGGCCAGCAAACTTGATTTCTTTTCTTTTTTTTTTTTTTTACTATTTTGAGTTTTGTTCCACATTGTTCTCCCACTCTATCCAGGATCTCCTACAAAGATCCCCCTCCAAGTGGTTGACAGTGGTAGCTGGGCACCATCTAGTTCTTCAGGTCTCATGGTCAAATAGGCTGAGGATAGCATGGGGTACCAGTACCTTGGACTAAGTTTTCCCATGTGTCTTTGGTTTTCTTCATTCTTCTTTGCTCTGGACAAGGAGAGACCCATTGTTGCATCTAGATGGCCACTTGGAAGCTTTTAAGATCCCAGTCACTACTCATCAAAGTAGAGTGTGGAACAATGTTTTTGTGTAGTATGTTATGCCAATTGAGCTTGATGTCCCCTGCAACCATGGTCCCAGGGGCTTGGATTTTGAGTGAGTATTAAGGCTTTTAGTTTCTTTAATTCTAGTGCTGTCCCTTTATAAGTATTTTTCAGTTCAAGTAAACACCTCAATGAAAGCATGTTCTCAGCATGCATTAACACAATCAGTCAGATGCTTTATTTACAGGAAGACATGGAAGGTGAATAATTTAAGAGGAATTTCACTTCTGTGCATCTCCCTACCCAATTGCCAATTTAATTAACTAATCATTTCATAATTAACCAGAATAAAATGCAAAAATTCCAAATTATTAGACAGTATTCAAATCCAATGCTTCTCAGCCCTCTCAGGCAAATGTTAATTTTCCATGTGAGGATATGTACTTTCTAATATCACTGATGTCAAAGGAAGAAATTAAGCTGGCTCTTCTAAAAGCAGTTTAATTTTGGAGTGACTGATGAGAAAAAGATGGAGTTCTTGCTAATGAATGAGGTTTTCCAGACACTGGGACTAGGAGAGTGTGAACATAACATTAATAACATATGTATATCATATCTGGCCTTCTCCACGGTAGGTATTAAATGAGTTTATTGAATTTATTAATTAATAATTTCTTATCAAATTTAATCAAAGTTTTCAACAGATATCTAGGCAGGGTTATTTTAATTTTACTTTCTAACTCTCTTAAATAACAGAAGTAGTCTTTGGAATGCAAGCATCTAGAAAAAGGTCTGTTTTAAAGTGTTTATGTCCAAGGCCATTCCAGCATCTACTGTGTCTCAGGATGGACAAAAAGGCACAGACCATGGACTTACAGAATTTATAGTCTAAAATGGGGATAGACACCAATTCAATGACTCCATTGGCTGCAACTGTGACAAGTACAATGGAGGAGAGGCACACTGAAGGGTAAGTGTTAGCCAGGTAAAAATGGTGGTAAGACAATTTTGAGCAGAGGCCACAGTATTGGCAGAGACCCTGGGATAGGAGAGAGCATTAACATCCCAGAAATGGAAGGAAGGCCCCCAGCAAGTGCTGAGAGGACAGGTGGAGGGGAAGGGAGATAGCAGGCTTTGAGGACTCACAGAGATTTGTCTTAACTGTACAAGCAACAAGAAGCCATGAAAGCATTTTAAGAAGAAAATTGGCAGGATCAGATGTACAACTTTGAAGATCATTCTCCCTGCAGGGTGGAGAACAAACTGAAAGGGAGTTTAAGTGGATGCAGGCTGGTCATGATGAGGTCAATGATCAGTACTGGGAGCCATGAAGTAGCTTGGATGGGTGATGGTAGAGAAGGAGAGGTACGGTTAGGTTTTAGGAGCACTGAGGAAGTAAATCAGAGGGTGTGATGATTGATTACACAGACTAGGAAAGGGATGCTTCCAGAAGGATTGAAGGGCTCTCTACTTGCACAGCTATTAGGATTGGCCTGCTCTTCACTATGACAGTAAACACTGAAATGGACCAAGCATGGGAGAAGAGAGTGAATATGGACTTGCCTAGGTAGCTCCTGGGCAGTGCCGAGGAATCTGTCCTGTAGGCAGGTGTACATATGGGTCTGGAGCTAAGAAAAGGACCACAGAAGCCATTACTTCAAGTTTCTAATGCCAGTGTGTGTCAGAGAGGAAGATGCATGTTCGCTCTGTGAGGCAGGAGCTAACAAAGCAGGAGTTTCAGGTCAGAGGAGTGGATTCCAGTCCCAGCTCTGCTTCATGCAAGTTCCATGTCTTCACTTGTTACATATGAATGAGTATGTAGGTGGGGTTTGATTAAGATGATTTGATGTGTATGAAATTACACTGTAAACCATAGAGTCCTGCACCAAGGTTGAAAGCTCTATACTGACCACTGAGTCAACATTGCCTTTCCATTTCCCCAGTATCAGATATTTTAGTTCTCTTTTTATTTCTAACCCCATCCACTTCCTTATTTCCACCTTCTTGTAGGTAGCAAGAACCTATTAAGAGTCTAGTTTGTGCTAGATATTATGGTGGATAGTGAGAATATGGAACAGAACAAAGTGATAATGTCCTTGCCTTCGTAGTACTTCTATTTCAAAGGGAGAGAGACCATATCAAACTCATCCCGATGAGCAGAGCTTATCAGAAAGATGACAAGTGCCAGATTATGTAGTGTGTTGTTTGAGCCTGAGTGAGCTCAGTGTATAAATTCTAAAATGGGGGCCACAGAGGTAGAGTCTACACATCACAGGCAGTGTGATGTAGGAATAGTATGAAAAATTTAAAGGTAGATGATGGGTCTCCTCCTCTTTTAGTTCTTTCAGTGTGTCTCTAATGTAGGCATGGTCTCACTTCGAGATAATGTCAAAATCCAACTTTGGGATCCTTTATGAGTTTGAAGCCAAGTTCAAATGGAACTTCTTTACCTCTCTCTTCTCCTTTCATAAAAGGTCCACTCAACTATTCTTAAATTTATCTATATCGTACAAAACAAGAGATACAGATTTAACAAAAAATAGAAAAAAAATCTTTAGCAAATTTATCATATAAATGCTTAGAAAATTATGAGAAATTTATAATATTTTTTTTAGATTAGTTGATTATTTATAGTATCTAGAATGGACCATATGATGTACTCTTGAGATTGAGTACTTTAGCACAGAATAAATGTTTGTTGAATGACTGACTCCAACTTATGCTCATTTACTAATTTAACTAACTTTTTCAATGCCTATTTAGTCCAAGTCATTGTGACTGGTACTCAAGATGAACAGGACTCACAACTGAGTAAAGGAGAGAGATACAGTAAATAAGTGAGTGTATTACAATGTGATGAAAGCTATGAGAGAGTTAAGTATAAGATGTGATGGGAGCACAGTGGGCAGGAGCAATTAACTTTGAGCATTAGGAAGAGTTTATGAAGGATAGGAGCTTAGCCACAAAAGGCTTTTTGAAAGGTAGATTTCTTCTGAAGATGAGTTTAAAGAAGTTGAGAAAGACATGTTCTGATGGAAAGTAGGAGAAAGGATTATTCAGTGAAAACTTGCAGCAAAAGTGCAAGTGCTAAAATCCAGAGTCACCACTCAGTTAAGTTTGTGATGACTTGCATGTTGCTATGATGCTGGAAGCTATACCACCAGTATATTGAATAGCAGCAGAGTCACCAATGCTGGATAGGCTTCAATAGAGCTTCCAGACAAGGAAGAAAGGCCTACTGATCTATTTATGAAAATTAGCCAATGAAAATCTTGTGGATCACAGTTGAGACCACATACTGACAAGAGTAAAGGGAAGGATGGTATAGAAAGAATCTGTGACCACCATGATAACATTAGGAAAAGGGAGGACACCGAATTGTACACATAAGATAAATGACAGAGGCTAATACCAGTATATCCACAATACTGTGTTACCATTAATACCAAACAACAGGCTACAGATAAACACATACCATCTGAGAAGATTAGATGGGTGTCACTGAACAGGATTATACTCTAGACCAAGGATAGATTCAGCTGAGGCCAATGTTACACAGATAGCAATGATACAAAATACCCACAATCCTTACAGAAACAACAGACAGACAGAGAACAATTCCTCACAGATAGCCAGACACTGTGGGAGAGAGATTCAATGGATTTATCTACTCAGGAGCATAGGATTGGGGGACACCAGACTCAATTGGCACAATAAAATCCATAAAAATCTTGCTCCACAACCTACATTGGTGAGTAGCGACTGGGGTCTTAAAAGTGTTCAAGTGGCCATCTAAGATGCAGCTAATGATCTCCTATCATCAGAAGCGAAGAAGAGTGCAAAAAAACAAGGGCATTTGGAAGCAATCAGCCCTAGGACACAATGGGCCTCGAGACCAGAAGAACAAGATGATGTCTGGCTACCAATGCCAGCCACTCGGGAAAGGATCAAAACTGGAGATCCTGGACAGAGTGGGAGGAAAAACATGGTACAAAATCCAAAAACATAATAATGACCAGAATTACTGGTCAAATGGAGTCTGGTGGGACACCCAATACTATGGCCCTGGGACACACTTCAGGCCTGGAATAAAACTCACTCCCAGGGGCTGGCTCTCAGTCCCAATAGTAAACAAGATGTACATGCAGACCACTCAACCCAGGTGATGCACCCACATACTCTATGGAGATGTATCCCTTGGAGCAATCGACCACAGGCACCAGAGGGGCAACATTCACATGGAGGAAATGCAGGACATACAGGAGTGCATAACTATGAGGAGCATGAGGTGGGGGTTACTAGTCAGGGAGGAGAGGAGAGTGGGTTAGAGTTGGGGATGGTAATTAGGGAGAGAAACCAAATGTACACGAAATGTTGAATGTAAAACAAACTCTGCTCTATAAACTTGCACCTAAAGCACAATTAAAAAAAAAAAAAAAAAGAAAGAAAGAAAATCCTATGGATTACAACAGAACACTGTCTAATACATATAGAGCTAGACTATGAGCCCCCTAGGTGAGAAGGCACTCAGAAACACAGTGGCTGCAACAACAGACTCAAGCATACCAATGATGGTGAAGACATTGCCTGGGCAATGTTTTGTTCTGTTGAATATAAGTTACCAGGGTTTGGTGATGATTCTATGACAACTAACAGCAACAAGATCCAGAGAGGTTTTCTCCACAACGGAACAGAAGTGGAAAGAAGGATAAATGTCATCTGTACGTGATAAGTATCTCCTACTCTCTGACATACTGACCTACTGAGTCTCAGTAAATCAGGAAGATAATGAGTCTCCTAAATACCACAATGAGTGTACCTTGAAGGATCAGAACTTATTGGTGTTTGGAAGTTCAGTAATTCAAAGCTCATTTCTAAAGAAGATAGCATAAAATATAGGAGCTCTGGTAGAGTAGTGCCTAAGGCACTTGACTGCAAACAAGAAGGCTGACGGTTCAAACCCACCAGCCACTCCTCGGAAGGAAGGCTGGGCAATCTTCTTTCATAGTGATACCGCCTTGGAAACTCAAGGAGGAGTAACTATGGGTTGGGTCCGACTCCACGGCACATAACAACAACAGCATAGTTAAAATAGAAGACGTGGCTTAGGGTACTGTGTTTCAAGGTCAGACTGTAGAATGTGTAGAAAGAGGAAATGGATAACTAACCTAGTGCTGGCCACCAATTGCTCTGGACATCATTACCCTTACACGTAACGATCACCCTCTTGAGTGCCTCAGAGCTTCAGAGTGTTTTCTTGAGAATACAGACTGGAAAGATTTTAAACTGTTTCTTTCCTTTTTTCTTTAACTTTTAATGTGAATTCAGAGAAAGTTTATAGAGTAAATTGGTTTCCCATTCAATTCATACACAAAAATATTGATTGCAATCCTCACAATGTAACAGCACTCCTTCATACTTCCTCCATGTGTTTCCATTTGTCCTTTCCTATCTATTCCTGCCTTCTGAGCTTTATGCCCTGGGCAAAGGCTACCCATTTGATCTCGTATGGCCAATTGTTCTAAGGTTATTGTTATTCTTCACCTTCTATTCACTGCCGTGGAGTCAGATCCTAGTCATAGCAACCCCTCCTTGGGTTTCCGAGGCAGTATCACTATGGAAATAGATTGCCTAATCTTCCTTCCGGGGAGCTCTGGTAGCACAGTGGCTAAGACACTTGCCTGCTAACCAGACGGCTGGCGGTTCAAACCCACCAGCCACTCCTCGGAAGGAAGGTTGGGCAATCCTACTTCCGTAGTGATACTGCCTCGGAAACCCAAGGAGGGGTCGCTATGAGTCAGGTTTGACTCGACGGCACATAACAACAACAACAACAACAACAACAATCTTCCTTCCGAGGAGTAGCTGGTGGGTTTGAACCTCCAGTCTTCTGGTTAGCAGTCAAATGCCTTAGGCACTACCCCACCAGAGCTCCAGTTCACCTTATAGTCCTCTCTATAGCTTGGCTGAAAGTTGGGCCATGGAGCAGAGTTCAGTTCCAGGCTTAAAGGGTAACTGAGAGCCACAGTAGTAAGCTTGGTCCTTTTTATGATTTTGAGTTTTGTTCTACATTTTTCTCCCTCTCTCTGCAGGACCTTCTATTGTGATCTCTTTCAGAGGGGCCAGACGTGGTAGACCGGCACAATAAATTTTCTGGTCTCAGAATCGAGGAGGCTGAGGTTCCTGTGGTCCATTTGCCCTTTGGACATTGGTTCTGCTGCATTGTCATCTACTTCATTTCTTGTTCATTATTTGCATCTTCTGTTTCTTTTTCTTTGTTAAATTTGCCAGGTTTGTCAGTTTTGTTAATCTTTTTGAAGAACCAACTTCTAGTCTTACATATCCTTTCTATTGTTTCTTTCTGTGTTCTCTTTCATTTATTCCTGCTTTATTCTTTATTTCTTTTCTTCTGGAGCCTGTCGACTTTTTTTGCTGCTCTTTTTCTAATTGTTGGAGTTTGGGTTAATTAAGGTGTTGATTTTGATTTTTTTTTTTTTTTTGATGTATGCATTTAATTCTATAAATTGACCTCTTAGCACTGCTTTTGTTGTGTCCCAAAGATTTTGGTATGTTCTGTTTTTACTCTCATTTGATTTTAGGAATTATTTTATTTCACTTTTTATTTTTTATGTTACCTGGTAGTTGGGTAGAGTGGCCTGTGTGTGTCTATGAATCAAAGTGGTTGATTGTGTTGTTTAGACCCTCTGTATCTTTGTTTTCTTTCTAGTTCTGTTCTTCATCAAAAGCGGTGATAAATTCTCCTACTATTATTGTGGAGTTGTCTCTTCACTTCTGTTAATATTTGCTTTATGTATTTTGGGTGCATAGATACTTATTATGGTTATGTCCTCTCACTCGATTGACTCTTTAATCATTATATATTGCCATTCTTTGTCTCTTATGCTGGTTTTTGCCATTAAGTCAACTTTCTCAGCAATTAAAATGGCCAGTTTGGGTCTTTTTTGGCTGTCATTTGCTTGATTATATCTACATCTACATCTATATCATCTATATCTATCTATATCTATCTATATAGATAGATAGATCCATTTGATTTTTCATTTATTCCTATCTTTGTATCTAAGGAGATTTTCTTGTAGGCAACATACCGAGAGGATCCTGTTTTATTTTCCTTTCTGTCACTGTGTTTTTCTTGACAAGTGCATGCAATTCGTTTACATTCAATGTAATGGTTGATAGTTATGAATTTAGTGCTGTCATTTTTCATGTTTTTTATTGTGGCGTTTTATGACTCCTTTGCTCTGTATAGTTTCTGTGCTGAGCTCCTTTTGTTATCAGATTTTCTTTTCATTTTCTTCATTGCTGACGGCATTTTGTTTACTAAATCCTTATGATTATCTTTTTTCTTATTTTGGTGAGGAGGTTTTTTAATTTTCTTTGTGGTTACCCTGCAATTTATTTCTGTCTTTTGTTTAAAACAGTCTGTCCTACTTTGATATCATCTTAACTTCTTCTCCATTTAGGAGTTCTGTATACCATTTATTTCCTCTTTTTGCTTTCTAGTTGTTGTTGCTTATATAGCAATGCTTCTGGTTCCCTGTTTTCAATCTTGGAAGTTTATTTTATTTTTGAAAATTCTTTTTCTGGGTTGGTTTCTGGGTGATGTTATAATGTGTCTTAACCTCAGGTTGCTGTCTGACATTGTTGGCTCTCTGTCCAAAAGACTCTTTTTAGCATTGCTTCCAGGATTGGTCTGGTTTTTATAAATTCCTTAGTCTCTGTTTATCTACAAATGTCACAATTTTACCATTGCATTTGAGGGACAGCTTTCCTGGATATATAATTCTTAGTTGGATTTTTTTTTTCTTTATGGGCTCTATACTTGTTATCTGATAGCCTTCTTCCTTGCATGATTTCTGCCAATAAATCAGAGCTTAGTCTTATTGGTTTCCCTTTGTAGTAATATTTTGTTTTTCCTGAGCTGCTTTCAAGATTCTTTCTTTGTCTTTGGTTTTGGAGAGCGTGGTTGCGATATGTCTTAGTGATTTTCTTTTGGTGTCTATTCTTTATGCTTCTTGGATGGGTACACTACATCTTTCATATTAGGGACATTTTTCTGCTAGCGAATACTCACAATTCTGTCTGTGGTTCCTTTTTTTCTTTTTGCCTCCTTCTATTCTAGAATTGCAATCACACATAATTTTTTCCTTTTGCTTTCCTTTTGATTGTATCCCACATAACTCTTAGGCTTTCTTCATTTCTTTTTTCTTCTGATTTTTCTTCATAAAACTTAGTGGCAAGGGATTTGTCTTAAAATTGCTGATCTGTTCTTTCATTGATTGAATTCTACTCTTTTGGCCTTCTAATATGTTATTTTTCTCTGAAATTTTAGTGTTAAACTTCTGGATTTCTAATTGTCAGGAAGGTTGGGCAATCCTACTTCCATAGTGATACCGCCTCAGAAACCCAACGAGGGCTCGCTATGAATCGGGGCCGACTCAACGGTATGTAACAACAACAACAACAACAAATGGTTTCTAACTGCCTATTAATTCTGTCATTTTTCTCTTGTATTATTTTCCTGAATTCTTTTGGGGTATTGTCTGTGTTTTCCTTGATTTTGTTTGTGGTTTTCTTGATCTCTTGGAAGGTGCTTATATACACCTTTTGAATTCCTTATCAGGTATTTCTATTACTTGTTTTTCCTCAGGAAAGTTTCTTGTTTCCTTATTTTGGTTACTTGCTTGAGCCATCTTGTCCAGTTCATTTGTTTGATTTGAAATTGTCTGTTGTCTCTATGACATTTTGGGTTTGTTGTATTTATTTATTGATTGCATGTTGGTTTGTTCCAGTCTGAGTTTTTGTTTTGCTGTGTTTTGATATATCTGAGTGGCCAGGGCCAGCATACTACTTTGGTTGCTAGTTTGGCAGCATTGGGGGGCTCTGGTTGGGTGAAGTAAATGGTGGAGAGTGGGTACAGGTTTCTGTTTGCTAGTCATGAAAAGCAGTTGTATGCAAGATGAGGAGATATCAATCAGCCATCCTTCACTGATCTAGTGGTGTATAAGTAGGTGTTGGTACTGGCCTGTTGGGTGGGGCAGTAGTTGGTAGATGTGGTAGGTGTGGCTGACTAGTGGGGGAAACAATGTCTGCCTTCTGCTGGATGGGGTAGAGGAAAAAAAAATAGAGGGAATGGGAAAAAATGGCTAAATATAAACGAAGAAAGGGAAGAGGGGAAATAAAAGCAAATGAAAAGGGAAGAGTGAAAAACAGAAAATGAATAAAGAACAAAACAAAAGAAAAGAAAATGGGAAAAAAAAGTGGTATAGCAATGGAATCCTACATTTCTAAGGTGGTAGGCACATTACTCCCTATCTTCTGTGATGCATGTTGCTGGCCACAGTGGCAACCGGCAACTGTTGCATCATCCATGTGAGTGTGTGCCCTGGAACATGGAAGCAGTACATGCCTGGTGGGCCATCTATCCATGCATGCACCCTAACCAAAGAGGTGGCAGGTGCCTGGTACACACCCAATCATGGCAGGTGCCTGGGCCTGCACCCCAATCATGAAGACGGTAGGTTCCTGCTGTGCGGTCTGTGCATAAGTGCACCCCTGACAGTGGAAGTAGCAGGTTCCTGGCATATAGTTAGTGTGTGCATATACTTCCAACAGCAGAGGATGCAGGTTTGCAGTTAGTGAAAATGCACTCTGTCAGTCACATGTGCCCTGGGTGTGCAGACCATGATCAACTTATTGGTCTCCTGGGGGTGCAGTGTGGCAATTGGCCACTGGTGAGGGGATGTGGTCTGAGTGGACTAGGCAAGTGAAGGGTGGTGGTGGTGGTGCATCTCTAGCCATCAGGTTGGTGGAGGCTGGGAGGGGCTAATCCCTGGTCACTGGAAAGCAGGAGAATGTACTTCTTTAGTATCATTCACTGTTGTTGTTATGTGCCGTCGAGTCGGACCCGACTCATAGTGACCCCTCCTTGGGTTTCCAAGGCGGTATCACTACAGAAGTAGATTGCCCACCTTCCTTCTGGGGAGTGGCTGGTGGGTTTGAACTGCCAGCCTTCTAGTTAGCAGTCAAGTGCCTTAGGCACTATGCTACTATTCACTAGCATGTGCCAATTCATTATCCAGTTCCTTCCCCTATTCAGTCAAAGAGAAGCTGCCTGGAGTCCAGCATCTGCAACCAACACCTCAAAGACCTTCCCCTCTGAGTCCTCAATCAAAATGTCTAGGTCTTACTGTTGATGAGTGGCTCCACCCTCCTTTACTAGCTCCCTACTTGCTCTGCAGTCACCTGTGTCACTGGGATTCTCTCCCACTTCCCTGCCCTTTCCTCTCTTAAATCTAGCTTGCATGCTGCTCACCTTGTTTCAGTCTGGATTTGTTTACAGTGTGTCTCTGTGTTAATGGAGAGGCCCTGAAGTTGGCTTCCCCTTACCTGTGTATGTTACCTTCTGTGTCTCAAAATAGTGTCATGCCCCTGTTCTATGTCTCTCCTCAATCACTGTTTTCATTCTATTTCTCTTTCCAGTCAGTGTTTAATCCAATTAATTATCCCTCATTTGATGCCCAGAGTTCCAGGATTATCATCTATATCCATTTCACTTGCTTTCTCATCTTTGTTGTAAAGGATCTGGGTGAAGTGTGTCACCAGGATGCCATCTTGTCTCCTCCCCCACTCCGCTGTTTCTTTTAACCACTTTTTTCCCCCTGTTATATTTTCTAATAAAATTCATTGTCCTAGGGTTTTACTTTTGTCTTTTTGACTTACTGTTTTGCAATTAGAATTGATTTTTTTTTTTTTTAAGCCACTAAAGTACTACAAATGCCAGCTGCCACCACCCACTCATGATGTCTCTCTGGTATAAAATGACTGAGCAAGAGTAAAGGAGGAAAGTGTTTAACCCTCAGGCCCAAAAGCTTCTTTCTAATTTTCAAATAAAATGAAATCTGTAGGAGGACATTTAAAATTACCTTAGGCAGATAGAAAATTAAGGGGCAATTTAGATTTTTATTTTTTTTTATGGAAACTAAATTTATGATGGGAAAACCCTGGCTACTATATAAACCAAAC
This sequence comes from Orycteropus afer afer, assembly GCF_000298275.1. Taxonomy (NCBI): domain Eukaryota; kingdom Metazoa; phylum Chordata; class Mammalia; order Tubulidentata; family Orycteropodidae; genus Orycteropus; species Orycteropus afer. Next base: position 514,316 of record NW_006921768.1, read on the forward strand.
CAATAAGTTTTCAGTTGTTAAATAGATTAATTTTAGCAATGAACACACCACAGATTAGCAGAAGGGGTTTGAGGTGAGAAGAATGTCATTATTTTCTGCATTTTAAATATTAGCAAATGTTATGGTTGGGCTACTTCCATAGTGATAATATCTTGGAAACCCAAGGAGGAGTCACTATGAGTTGGATTCGACTCCACAGCAATAAGTTTGGTTTTGATTTTTGAGTATGGTTTTATGGTCAGTGTCCCTAAGAAAATTTAGTTTCAGAGAATAGGGGAGCAAGGGCCATATTGTTTCACTATTTCCACAAAATATGGAAATTGGCTGATACTATGATTTACGCTGAGCTTCTGGGTAAAAACAAAAGGAATCCAAGTTGTGAGAGAGATTATTCCATTTATTCCCCAATACTAGGCATTATTCCAGGGAGAAGGAATAGCAGCAAGAAAGTGAACACTGATGTTAGTCTCAAAATTCATGTTTCATATTATGACTATTTTCATAATCCTTTCCTTAACACTTGAGGTAGGTATTCAAATCTACTGAATGGTAAAAAAAAATTTATGCTAATCTATGATCTTATCAATTTATATTCATGTCTGAGTCTCAATTTTCTTATTTGTAAAAAAGAAAATAAGCAAACAGAAAACAACCCAATAATAGTCACTTAATAGATTCGTTGTGAGGATAAAGTAAATCAGAATGAGTAATTTCTTGACCCAGCAATTATTGGTTTCCAGGGCTGTAAATCTTTATGGAAATAGATCTCCCTGTCTTCCTTCCACGGAGTAGCTAGTAGGTTTGAACCACTGACCTTCTAGTTAGTAGTCAAGTGTCTTATCCACTATGCCATCAGAGCTCTTTATTAAATATTAGACTAAGAAAATTAAATATGATGTATCCTAAACTTTTACCACCATCTGTGATATGTAATAAGGAGCCAGTAAGTGATAGCTACTGTTATATTACTGTTACAGAAGAAAACCACATTGCTAAGTTAAATGTTACTCCAGGTTATAGGAGGAGTCCATGGAGAAATTTGACCTTCTGACGTAAGCCATTAGGTCAAGTGTTTTTAAAACAAAATGTATATCCCAGGGTAAAAGAAGGTAAGAAAGCCTGCCACTGAAATACTAGGAGGCAATGAGTAAAGCACTAACACTCATTCTACCAGCAAGACCGGGGGTGGGAGATACAGTCTGATATAGCACTTGGCATGTCTGTAAAAATGTATTTCTTTTTTCATTTTCATTTGAATACATTTTATTTTTTAGAGCAGTTTTAGGTTTACAGAAAAACTGTGCAGAAATTACAGGGAGTACCCACATACTCCTTATTCCCTTGCACACTATGTCTCTTATTAGTAACATCTTACATTTGTTATAATTAATGAACCAATATTAACACATTATTAACTAAAATCCACAGTATACTTTAGTTATACTCTTTGTGTTGGGTTTTGACAAATGCATGTCATGCATCCACCATTATAGTATCATATAGAATAGTTTCACTGTCCTTTTCCTCTTCCTCCTCTTCCTCTTCTTCTTCTTTTTATTGTGAGTTATCCCATTAGATTGAACCCACTTATACAAGTTCACATATTGAAGCATGTTATGCATTTCCTACTTTTCCCTTTATTGTCATTGTTGTTAGGTACTGTGGAGTTGGCTCTGATGCATAGTGACCCCGTGTACACCAGAACAAAACACTGCACAGTCGTGCACCGTCCTCACAATCATTGCTATACTTGAGCCCATAGTTGCAGCCACTGTGTCAGTCCATCTTGTTGAGGGTCTTCCCCTTTTTCGCTGGCCCTCCACTTTACCAAGCATGATATCCTCCTTCAGGGAATAGTCCCTTCTGATAACAGGAGCAAACTAGGTGAAACGAAGTCTGGCCATTTTTGATTGTAAGGAGCAATCTGGCTGCATTTCATCCAAGACAGATTTGTTCATTCTTCTGGCAGTCCATGGCATTTTCAGTATTCTCCACCAACACTACAACTCAAAAGTATCAACTCTTCTTTGATCTTCCTTATTCATCATCTAGCTTTCACATGCATATGTTGTTGTTGTTATGTGCCATGGAGTCAGACCCAACTCAGAGCAACCCCTCCTTGGGTTTCCAAGGCAGTATCATTACGGAAGTAGATTGCCCCATCTTCCTTCCGAGGAGTGGCTGGTGGGTTTGGACCGCCAGCCTTCTGGTTAGCAGTCAAGTGCCTTAGGCACTCTATTACGAGAGCTCCTATTCACATGCATATGAGGCTACTGAAAATACCATGGCTTGGGTTAGGTGCACCTAAGTCTTCAAAGTGACATCTTTGCTCTTTAACACTTTAAAGAGATCTTTTGCAGCAGATTTGCTCAGTGCAATACACCGTCTGATTTCCTGACTGCTGCTTCCATGGGTGTTGACTGTGAATCCCAGTAATATGAAATCTGTGACAAGTTCAATCTTTTCTCCATTTATTGTGACACTGCTTATTGGTTCAGATGTGAGGATTTTCATTTTCTTTATGTTGAGGTATAATCCATATTGGAGACTGTTGTCTTTAATCTTCCTCAATAGGTGCTTTAAGTCATCTTCAATCTCAGCAAGCAAGGTTTCTTTTTATAGGTAGTAAAAAGCAAATAAGCAAACAGTTGCCATTGACTCAATTCTGACGCATGGCAACCCCATGTGAGGAAGAATAGAACTGTACTCCTTTGGGTTTTCTAATTTTTTGGAAATAGATTCGCAGCTCTTTTTTCTGAGAAGTGTTTACACATGGTGGTTGAGTTGATTCCGACTCATAGCAACCCCCTTTGGGTTTCCAAGGTGGTAAATCTCTGGCAGTGTAGTGCCTAAGGCATCTGACTGCTAACCAGAAGGCTGGAGGTTCAAATCCACCAGCCAGTCAGAAGAAGACTGCACAATCTACTTCTGTAATGATACTGCTTCGGAAACCCAAGGAGAGGTCGCCATGAGTCGGATTTGACTCAAAGGCAGTGAGTTTTGTTTTCTTAAAAAATCTTTATGGAAGTAGATCACCCCATCTTCCCTGTGCAGAGTGGCTGGTGTGTTTGAACCACCAAACTTCTGGTTAGCAGTCAAATGCCTTAGGCACTAAGCCACCAGAGTACGTTAGTGAACTAAAATCACCAACTGCTAGGTTCACAACCAAGCATGTTAACTGTTTGCACTACCCAGGGACTCCTTACAGATAGCAGTCGACATTAAATAAAGACAAATTAAAGTATATTTGAGCACAAATAATATAAGCAACAGTTTAAACAAATAATCAATTAAGCCAAAAGACAGGTTAATTAAATTCTCTAAACAACCTCTCAAAACCCCAGTGTTTGACTTTTGCACAAGCTGTTCCCTCTGCCAGGAACATTGCATGCTGTCCACTTCTTTCCCGAGCTAACACCTATCATCTTTCAGGTCAAATCATAAATATTATTTCTTCTAAAAGGCCACATGAGACTCTGCAAGACTGACTTAGGATTCCCTTCCTAAATGTTTCTTGCATCCATTATCATGAACCTTATTAAACATTTTTGAAGTCCATTTACATATCTGTGTCTTCAGTGTGAACCTATGGACCCTAAATCGAGAGAATGTGAGCCTTGACCTCATGAAAGCCTGATACACATAGGTGGCGTGGTTGTCATTAGTGCTGCTCACAAATATTTCTGACTCTCTCCCTCTAGGCACATGGTAGGATTGTATTTACTGGCTCTTGTTTGGCTGTATGAAGCAGGCAATATGCTCTAGTCAGTTGGAAGGGGAGTGAAGTGTATTACATCTGGGCCAGAGCATTTAATTGCAGTGCAGACTCTGCAGGGTTCTCCTTCCCTCTGGTGTTGGGACTAGCAACTTTCCAGATAGTGGCTGCTCCATCAGTCTGGGTCCTGGAATAAGGATGATGCTGGCAGAACCCCTAGCTCACCAATAATGGACATAAATTATGAGCCAGAAACAAATCCTTGTTACAGACCACTGAGATTCTGGTGTTATTAGCTATTAGCATAATTTAGCCCATTGAAACATGACATCCTTTAATATTGTTGAGTAAATAAATGAAGAAATAACACTCTAACCACTCTGTCTACTTGAATAACCTTGAGAGAGTTCTAATCCATCACTTCTCTTTCAGAGAAGACCATACTTCAAATTTAGTTTTTTCTTAACCCTACATAAGATGACCAGGGGTACATTTGGATGTTTAATTAGGTCTCAGTCAGGAAATCCTTTGTATTTAACAAGGGACATGACAGGTTGGCATGTCCTTGGCAAAAGTGAAGGGTCCTCTTTCACTCTGCTATTAGTTCTGATACACTGTGGCCACCATCAATTTCAAGCTCAGTGTGAGGCTGTCACCATTGATGAAGTAGGTGGGCTCCCCCTGATTTTCCAATCCACTCTTCCTTAATTTCTGTTCTTTACACACACCCACACATACACACACACAACACACTCCTCCCTCTTGATATTTCAAAATAAGCAGAGCCTTCATAATGACTAAGACAAAAGTCCCCAAAGCAGTTCATTATTGGCTCTAATTATCTTTGTCTTTGAATAAAATGTTTATCATTTCCACACATTTGTTTCTTATTTAGCAGATCTTTGTGAGACCAGGAAGAGGTAATATATGAGAGACAAAGGCGAACATCCAAGTATTAGCCACATCCTGTGACGTGCGATTTGAAAGGAACCAGAAGGCATAACTGTCCTCAAATTGCCAACATTTCTTTGTGTTAGTGTCTCTGAGAGACCTTTATGAAATTTAAGTATGTCACTGGATTGAAAAGGATTGAATTAATTCATTATTGTCTGAAAATACCTGGCAGCTAACACGACCCTGAGAGTGCTGGGACACAAGGTTAAAATGTTTTGATGGGATGGAGGGGTGCTGCAATACATTTCCTGGACAGGTAAGGGCAGTCTGGAGGTCATGAATACTTTGGGGTGGGTTATTGAAAGGGAAGGAGGTGACAAAGTCAACAACGACTGTTTTAGTTTTATCAAAGGTCATTGCAGCTATTTCCCATGTCTGAGCCAGCATCAGACAATAATTAGGCATCTTTTGGAAGAACTAATAGTCTGTTTTGGGCATATAGTAACTTACTGAGTAGTTTCATTATCATCAAACAGAGCCATACTTCATGAACAGCTGAGAGCTGAAAGAATCTGGTTCTTTATTTAAGAAGTTTAATCAATTTCAAGCAATTAAAAATATTTTGGGAATCTTCTTTTATCACATTCCATGCCAGTGAAAATTAGGAAAAAAAATTATGTTTCACAGTGAAAATGATAGAGAGAGACTGGGGAGATTTTTCTTTTTTTCCATTTTCCTTTAGTAGGAAAATGATAGTATTCTATTTCTACTATCCTAGATATATTTAATCAAAGAGGTTAAGCTCAAACCACTGGCTGCTTGATATATAAAGGGGTAATAAACAATGTTTGTGTAAAGAGAGGACACAATTGTCAAAAGATAAGCAATGCATCACTTTATTCAATGCCTAACATTTTTATCAGCTGTTCTTTAACAACCTAGCAAGGTATGTATCCAAGTTACAAGTTAAGCTACTGATATTCCCAGGAAGAAAGGGGGTCCTGGGAAAGAGTCCGATTTCTAAGGTTTTCTATATCACTACGTCCGTGGATAAAAACAGAATAGGGATAACAGTGACTTCATATCAGAGTCTCATTCTTTAGATGATATCACTTTTAGAAACACATTCCTCCCATTATTGTGAAAAATAAAGGCTGAAAGATATTATTATATGGTCCCAAAGCAGGAATCAGTAAAAACAGTTGACCATGTGTCTCTGATATAAAACAACTGTGTTTGTTTCTCAGTTGAGGTGAGAGAGGAAAGGGCAGATGCATGAAGATATTGAAATCAAAGACTGAGAAGTAATCACGCTTTCCACTATTAAAGGGTAAACTGTCTGAATAATTAACATTGGTGCAAAAAACCTTGCAAGGAGATTTGAGGCTTGTTCCAGCCCTTGATGGGAGAAGCATTAACTCTAAGATAATGCCCCAGAGGATGGCATTCCCCAAAATCAATGGCAACTTCCAGTCCGCACTCAACTATTGATTCTTTATTGTTCCAGGATAAGTCATTTTGAATGACCTCAGTAAATTGGAACAAAACTGTAGATTCACCTCCACAAACACTTAGGTGTTTCTTCTACAATCTCCCTGTTGAAATAATGTACATTCCAAATTATGCTGAATCGATAACCCAAATTTCACTTTTCCTAAGAAGCTAAGTATCTTTTCACCCCCTGTGCTAAAAATCCTTCATTTGCTCCCCGATACCCTGGCCTGACTGTCCACCCTTCCCTAGATTGTTCTGGGCCATGGGAGATTGACTAAAATGGACTAAGGCAGTAAGTTCCTTTGTCCTCCTGCTTCCTGCTGGGATTGGCCAATGGGGCCAATGGGCAATAGTGGGCCGTGGAGTCGCAGCTCCTCATCTAAGGTCTCAGTTCCTGTCAGGAAGCTCCCTCTACATAATGTGTCTGGGTTCCGGTTTCCTCAACTCTTTAGGTTAGAGGTGGGAATAAATCCTACAATTATTACATCTTGTGGTTCTCTTAACCTTACTCCACCTTTGTAGAGTTCCTTTGTTACATGCTCCTCAAATATCCTTAATTTGAATCTGCTGAGTAGTCTGTTTCCTGCTGCCAGAGACTTTAACTGATAGTTTTTTTTGAAAATGAAAAAGAGTATTTTCCAGGCCACATCTTGGTGACTCAGAAAATGGGAGAAAAATAACTTAAATAGAGGGGGAAAAAAAAAAAACAACTTTATTTGTGCTCTATCTTTCTTAGTTAGAAGACATGCCACTTTTAGTTCTTGATATCTAGACAAACTCTTTATTGAGCTTGGAATATTGACTGGACTCCATGCTTGGACAAGTTGGGGGTCAGGTTTTCATATCAGTGGAAACACCTCCTCAATGTTCCATTTGCATTCTGAGAAATGGAGATTAAAAAAACAAAAATCCAACCAACTCAAGCAAACAAAAAAAAAGCTGTGCTTGAAGATCAGTGAGGAAACGATCATGTAGGAGAAGGATCATGTAGGAGAAGAGAAGAAGTAGGGGGCAATGAGGAGACTATAAAAAAGGGCACCTGTCAGCCATTCTTCATCCCTCCTGGGTTCCTAAGAATTTAAACTGTAGCACAAGGAACCTATTAGAAATGTAAAAAAGAGGCACTTTCTGTCTGTTAAGGTTATTATCTTTTAAAACACTTAAGTAGGTTAGTAAGGAAAGCTGTGAAATTACTTTATCTGGGCTTTTGAAAGTTAGATCATCACATCTCTGGAACGGTTTAGCTCTGACTCTCTCTGAAGGCAATGTTCATGATTAAACAACCTTTCAAGGTCCCTTCTTAGCCCATAAAGTACTAATCAGAAAGCACCATTTACAAGGTAATGTGCAGAATGGGATATGAGGCTGGTCTTAAACAAATAAGCCTACTGAGGCAGCACCAACAGGAGTGGATTCAGCAGAGGACCAGGTGCACAATGAGCGCACACCCTAAATATATACAGATTGCGGAACATAGATTGGAACTATAGACAAAACAACAGCAACGCAGCCTAATGCCTTAAATTTTTTTTTTTTTGAGAAGTATGTGATTATAAAGCAATTAGACCTAATCAATATTTTAACAAACTGCTGACAGCTTTGTCTGTCATTCTTCTTCAAAGGGGACTTTATACTATGCAAACATTATATATATATATATATATATATATATATATATATATAAAATTATGTTTGAGACAGTGAAAAGTAGATCAATATTTACTTTCCTTACTTATGGAGTGTTCAGCACAGGACTCTGCACAGATGGTAACAATATGATTCAGAGATGGTAAGAAAAGTTATAAATCCTTGTGTATATATGCATGAGGAGAAACCTGGCACCCTGATACTAATTGGTAATTTATGTCTCTGAGAAAACAAAATGGCAATCCTGATGCCTGAAAGATTTATAGTCACCTTAAAGGAAAAGCATTCTATTCAATATGGGACACTTTTGGACGCACTTACTTGTTTTACCTTTCTTTTTAAAATTGTCATTGGTGGTTTGAAACCAACATTTTGAGCCACAACTCATGATGCACTTCAATCTACAGATCCATAACCATCAATATTTAGCTCTCCAATCAGTGCTTCACATTATTTTTAATTATGGAAAGTCGGGATGCTAGCCCATAGAGGAGAGAAGGATGAGTCTTGAGAAGGCTTTTAGGATTTCAATAGTTCCTCCATATCTTGCTGACCAGAAACAAGCTCCATTGCTCAATGCAGGATGCCAATGGAAGGCCTCTTCAGCCTTCTTATGGACGTTATGGAAAAGACCCCATTGCATTCACTTTTTCCATAATCAGAAGTTCTCGACCTGACCTTTCTCCTTTCCATTTTCAGGAGGCTCAGTATCCTGCTGCCAGTCGCGTGTTCTCTCAATCCCCCAACTCCCCCAACCCAGCTCTCCTGCAGCTTCCTTCAAATGAATCTAGCAATCTGTATTTCTGATTTGCTCTAGTCTTGGAGAGTCCCTCACTCATCTCTGTAAAACATTTTCCCCTTGCTAGCAAGGTCTGCTGCTGGTTCCTTCCTTCTGGGGACTCAGAGCTCTAGGAATGAGTCTATGTTCCATCCCTCACATAAGTCCCCAAAGTATATTCTGGCCAGGACCTGGATCCCTGTCTTGTCCCTCTCAGTCTGAATCTCTATGGTAACCTATCTAGCACCTGGAGTATTTAATGAATGAGTCTCTTAGCTGCCTTTCTTCTTCTCTCCCAGAAAGAGTTGCTTGAGTGCCATCACCTGTTGCTAGACAGGTAATGCCATGCTCCATATGCCAGACAAAACAACCCTGATGCATCTTGAGGTCCCTCTTTATGTTCTCCTCATGCCCTGGTCTACTTGGCCTGATTGCCTTCCTCCATCCTCAAACCAAACTCCATATCAGTGCATTCTTACTGTCTATTGAGCTGCACTATACTATACCCAATGCCACAGCAGATAGAAGAGAGGTGCCCATCTTTAGAGAAACTAGAATGACCTACAAGTAAGATTTATTTTTTCAAAGGTATAGTGTGTCAGTAGTTCTTAGTCTACTTCCCAGTTCTCTCCACCAGTGAAACCTACTTTACATTTCTCCTAACATCCTATTTTACTCTATCTTTACATTCTATCAGAAAAACTAGATTAGATCCTATATGAGTATCTTTGACAGAGCTGGTGGATGGTGGATGGTTCCTACCTATAAAACCTACTTGACAGGATAGCCAGCTTGATCTTAGATAACCTTGTACAGGCTCTATGGACCAGAGAGAGGCTATTTAAGGAAACAGCCTCCAGAGATAATAAATCTTCAGCTAAATCACTTCACTGGTAAATTGAGAACAGACATCAAAGGGATTCACTTGGGTGAAAAGAAAGGGTCCCTCTGAGCTAAGATTTAAACCACATTTGGCTCTGTTTAGGGTGATAATTTCACTTACTAGTTGTTTGATTTTGGAAAATCTACTTGCTTTTCTAAGCTTCACTTTCTTCATGTACAAAATAGGGACAATAGCACAACTCATTAAATGAGAAAAAAATTATGTTAAATTATTCTACAATGAAAAATGAGCCAAATATTAGTAGTCATTATCTCTATTCACTTTGGTGGTGCCCTACAACCTTTATATGAAAGGTTCTTTGCTCAATAAATGTCATTGACTAAATGACTGATAAAGTAATTTGCACCTGAACTCTCTCAATTAACTCTAGTAGCAAAGGTCTGTTTTTTCATGGTCACTGACATTATCCAAGAACGGATTTTTAACTGTGCACTGGGAATTCAAATGCAGACATCAGTCTTTGACCTAGTTCTAGAAACTTTTACTAGGTTTAAATTTTTAAACATAGAATCAGAGGTAACATAATACTAAGAGTGAGAATAAGAGGATGATATTTGAAAACATTATCTGCTCTCCATGAATGACATGCCATTTAATTGATTTGCATAGGTAGTTTTCAGGAGGTTCAGTGATGTCATATCTTTTCATCCCACAACTATCCCCATAACTCATTTTAACTACCAACTTCAGTTAGAATTTTTGTTGTTGGGCTGCCACTCTTCATAGTGGATTACTGAGCAGTGGCCCAGACTTTCTCCTACTGTGACCACAGGTCAGAAATTCTCACCTTTCCAGAAGCCAGAATTATTAGCAGCCCATAGCTCTCAGCTGATATCCTCTCTGAGCATTAACTGAGGCTGAAGAGAGCCACTTTGCCCAAGGCTGCACCTCTGTCCCAGGGGTAGTCTGCATCCAAGGGCTGGTCAGTGTTGGGGGATAAAGACCCAGCCCTCATATCCCAACTGCTCCAGAGAAACCCTCAGCTGAGGCCTTGGTGGTGGATGTGTCACAACTCAACTTCCTCTTCTGCCCAGTCCTGCTCTCTTCACTCCCCACAGGTGTTGAGCCTGAGGAAATCCCCTAATCTATTTACTAGTACTAGGAACCCTGGTGGCTCAGTGGTTAAACATTCACCTGCTAACCAAAACTCTGATGGTTCAAACTCACCCAGCAGTTCTGCAAGAGAAAGAGCCGGTGATCTGCTCCTGTAAAGACGACAGCCTAGGAAACCCTATGGAGCAATTCTACTCTGTCATATGAGTTTAAATCCATTAGAGGCCCCCTGAAAACAGTAGCTCTTATAGCGTAGGGCCTAAGGCACTTGACTGCTAGCCAGAGACTAGTGGTTCAAACCCACCAGCCACTTCTCGAAAGGAAGGTTGGGCAATCTACTTCTGTAGTGATACTGTCTGGGAAACCCAAGGAGGTGTCGCTATGAGTCAGGCCCCACTTGACAGCACATAACAACAACAACAATAGGCTCCATCTCACAGTACGCCACTCCAGGAGCTGGTTCCGCAATACCCTCATCTCATAACAGTAGAGAGTGCTTGTTACATTCTGTGAAAGCAGTTGGCTAAGCTCCATCCTCTCAGCAGCACCACAACTGAATTTAGAATTGTGCAGAAAATGGTAAAGGTAGGAAAAGAAAAGGGCTTTAATTTCCATACTCTTCCCTCATGGACCTTCTGATTAAGCCTTTATTGATATTTACATAAGAGCTCCTCATTGCTGCTCCAGCAAGATGAGACACAAACCAAAAAGCTTCTTTCATAGAACTGGGCTGGGGAAGTTGTTCCTTAACGTTCCCTATCACCCTGGAGATGGGGTCAGGTCACTCTGAGGAAGGGCAGTGGAAGCGCTGTGCGCAGAAAGCCAAAGGACAGCACAGTTGCAGGGAATGGATCCCTGGAAACCTACAAGACTCTCAACTTACCCACTAGAACCTGGTTACCAGGTCTTTCACAGCTACCTTCTGATCCCCTCTACAGGACAACACAACTCTTCCTGGCAACTTCCGCTGAAATCTGTGTCCTCCAGGCTTGGAGGATTCATACATAAAGAGAATATACCATTTATCAGCTTCAGCTACTTTTTCTAGTCAATTGGTGCAGAAGCTGGCTTTTAAAATTAAACAAATGGTACATCATGGTTCAGTTTCTCCACATTATTTCTTTGACTCCAAGAGTGAGAGCATGAACCAGTAAGGGTCTGATATGGTTAGCCCTGCCCTCCTCTCTGATGTGCAGGGAGGGCAGGGTTTCTGAATGGTCACTAGCAAAGTAATTGACTGCATGTCCTATTTTCAAGCCTCTGGGAAAGAAAACAGAAAATGGAAAGGAAACCAGACTTCTCACCCAGACAAAACTGCAGCCAGGCCACATGCAGACCATGTCACCATTTAGAAGACTGACAATAGAAATGGGGACAGACTTTAAACTGCTGGTATAATTTTGTTGGTGCTATTTGAAGATGTGCACTGCTGCCTATGTTCATAAATTCATACCCATTTTGGTCTCTATTGGGAGCTCCCTGGAAGCTCAGTAGTTTGAGGGTGGGGAAAAAATCGAGTTAACTGGAAATGATAGCAGTGCTGAGTGAGTTCTTCTAACCTTAAAAAATATTTGAGCCCTGGGAATTTGTTTTGGGTATGTGCACTCACTAACAAGATCATGTTTTTTTGTTTTGTTTTGTTTTTTTTAATAACTTTATTTTGTTGTTGTTATTGAGAGTATAAACAGCAAAACATGCAGCAATCCAACAGTTTCTACATTTAGCATTTAGAGAATTGATTACATTCTTGGAGTTTTATACTCATTCTCAGCCTCCTTTTCTGAGTTGTTCTTCCCCACTAACATAAATTCACTGCCCCATCATGTTTTCACCTATTCTTTCTAGTTTTTTGCTGTTGTCAATTTCATTCCATGAAGCTAGTTCTTGAAAGAGCAAAATGGTCATGGCAAAGTTGTTGTTGTTGCTGTTTTTTTTTTTAGGGCAATAGTTTCAGAGGTTCATCCAGCCCTCATGGCTCCGGGATGTCTGGAGTCCATGAGAATTTGAAATTCTGTTCTGTATTTTCCCTCTTTAGATCAGGATTCTTCTATAGAATCTTTGATCAAAATATTCACTAATGGTAGCTGGACACCATCCAGTTCCCTAGTCTCATGGAGAAGGAAGCAATTTTTCATGGAAGCAATGAGCCACACATTCCATATCCTCCTCCTATTCCTGACTTTCCTTCCTCTGTTGCTCCAGGTGAATAGAGACCAATGAACATTCACAAGCTTTTAAAACCCCAGGCACTACTCACAGAACTAGGAGGTAGAATAAAAACACTACACATGTTATTAGGACAATTGACTGGGATGTCCGATGAAACCATGACCCAAAACTTCCAAAACAAGAAAACAAATCCCATAAGGTTTTTGGTTGTACATAAACAGGCTCACCAACTACTGTTTTTGCTGTTGTTATTGTAAATATAGGAGCTCTGGTAGCATAGTGCCTAAGGCATTTAACTGCTAACCAGAAGGCTGGCGGTTCAAACCCACCAGCCACTCCTCAGAAGGAAGGTTGGGCAATCTACTCCCGTAGTGATACTGTCTCGGAAACCCAAGGAGGGGTCACTGTGAGTTGGGTCTGACTCCATGTCACATAACAACAAAAACAACAGCATTGTAAATATATCTACCACAGAAGTTTTGGCAAATCAATTTTTTACAGGTATACAGCTTATTGACAGCAATTATAATAATTGGCTATGCAATATTACCCTTAATTCATGCACTGTTTCTGTCACTGTTAATCCCCTCTTTCCCCACTTCCTCCTGCCTCTGGTAATCACTAATAAACTTTGCTCTCTATGCATTTACCTTTTCTTGTCTTTTTATATAAATAATGTCATACAATATTTATCCTTTTGTGATTGACTTATTTAATGCAGTATAATGTCTTCCAATTCCATCTATATTGTACTATGTATCAAGATTTCATTTCTCCTGTTGGTTGATTGGTATCCCATTGTATGGATGTACCACATTTTGTTTATCTATTAATCTATCTATTAATTGATGGACATTTAGCTTTTATCCATTAATCTGTTGATGGGCCTTTAGCTTGTTTCTACTTTGTTGCTATTGTGAATAGTGTGGCAATGAACATTGGTGTACAAGTCTATGTTTGAGAAAATGATGTTTTGATAAAGTCTTAGTCTTCTTGCTACATTGTCAATAAAAAAAAGTAAAGATGAAAGCACATTTACTGCTTTATTTTGCTAGGTATTTTACACCAAGTTAGGAAAACCATTGTAGAAAACTTAGAAAATGAACATAATGGAAAAGAAGAAAAATAAAATGCTTGTAATCTCACTTTCCAGAAATAATGGAAATAATGCTAATATTTTGGATAGGAGCTCTGGTAGCACAGTGCCTAAGGCACTTGACTGCTAACCAGAAGACTGGTGGTTCAAACCCACCAGCCACTCCTCAGAAGGAAGGTTGGGCAATCCTACTTCTGTAGTGATACTGCCTCGGAAACCCAAGGAGGGGTCGCTATGAGTCGGGTCCGACTCGACGGCACATAACAACAACAACAACAACATTTTTGATAACATGTAAGATGTTTGTGTGTGCAATGCTATATATCCATTCCAGAAGTGCCTGGGTTCTGCAGATGGTTATCACACTCAGCTAACCTAAATGCTGGGGGTTTGAGTCCACCCCAAGGTGCCTCTGAAGAAAGGCCTGGGATGTCCTTCCTGAAAGTTAGCCCTGAAAACACCATGGAACCCAGTTCTACTCTGATGCACATGGGTCACCAAGAGTTGGAATCAACTTAATGGCAACTTTTTTTTTTTTTTTTTTTTTTACTTTAAATGAAAAAGTCTTGCTTTGTAAGTTTTTTCCACCTAATATATTATGACTTTCTGTATCATTTTAATTGGTTGCATAATATCTCCTCTTGTGTGTATTCCATTAGTTTTGAACAATTTCTCCAACTATTGAACATTTAAGAATCCCCCCCCCCTTTTTCTTTGCTAAGATACCCATTGCTGTTGAGTCAATTCCTAGTCATAGTGACTTTAAAGTCACCCTCAATTAACATCCTTGTAACTAAATGGCTGCCTACATAAACACATGCATGTCATTCAAAACTTTGAATGTCACTTTATATCATCTCAGTCATTCATATGTAAGACTAAAAAGTATTGATTTCAGCAAATTGCTGTTTAATCAGTATAAATGTCACTGCTGCCTTATTGCCAATACGTTTATTGCTAAAGTTATTATGCTATTTTTTTTTAACCATTATTGGGGTGTTATTTCCTTAGGATAAATGGTTATTTTCTTAGGATAAATTCTTAGAAACAGTACTACAGAAGGTTCCGTTAATGTAAATTCTGCTTATTCTATCCCATCCTCTTACCTAGTCTTGGAAGTATAGAAATATGGAAGTAGGGTTGTTGTTGTTGTTTTTGTGTTTGCCGTCGAGTCGGCCCAACTCATAGCGACCCCTCCTTGGGTTTCCGAGGCAGTATCACTACGGAAGTAGGATTGCCTAACCTTCCTTCCGAGGAGTGGCTGGTGGGTTTGAACCGCCAGCCTTCTGGTTAGCAGTCAAGTGCTTTTAGCCACTATGCTACCAGAGCTCCTATGGAAGTAGGGTAGAAGTTAAAAAATAAAACTGCATAAAAGGGTCAGATGGAATGTTGCAAAATATCACAGCTCATACTGAATCTGTGCAATATTAACTTGCTGTTGGATGCAGGGCAATGAGGTTGATACTGTGAATAAATAACTTGGTCACTAAATGACTTCCACCACTACGGGATGTGCTTGCTTTTAGGAATTGGCTAATCTCTTAAATATCTCTTATAAAAGAAAATGGTTATAATAATATTTTTAATGCAGCAATTAACACTGCCTGTTTCTCAGTGAAGTTTAGTTTTGATTTGAAATGTGTTAGTTCAGTGGTTCTCAAATGTTAACATGTATTTGAATCACCTGGAGGGTTTGGTAAAACATCAGTTGCTGGGCACTGAGTTTCTGACTCAGTGGTCTGGGTGAGGCCTAAGCATTTCTAATAGCTTTCAGGTGCTACTGATGATGCTGGTCCAGACACTACACTTTGAAAACTACTGTTTTAGAAGAACACACTGAAGGATCTGTAAGATTATTTAAGGAACTCTGGTGATGGTGCAGTGGTTAAACCTTCAGTTGGTAACTGAAAGGTCAGTGGTTTACATCCACCAACAGTTCTATAGGAGAAAGATACAGCAGCCTGCTTCAGTAAAGATTTACAGCCTTAGAAACCCTATGGGACAGTTTTGCTATGTCCTACAGAGTCTCTATTAGTTGGAATCCAACTTGATGGTAGTGGCTTGATTTGGAGGTAGTATAGTGCCTAAGGCACTTGACTGCTAACCAGAAGGCTGGCGGTTCAAACCCACCAGGCACTCCTCAGAGGGAAGGTTGGGCAATCCTACTTCTATAGTGATACTGCCACGGAAACCCAAGGAGGGGTCGCTATGAGTTGGGCCGACTCAAGGGCACATAACAACAACAGTTTTTATTCAAATTCTATCTTGTATTTAAGACATCACCTTTATTATATGAATACTTGCTCCCTAAGTGATCTCTTTTGCAAGTCTGAATTTTCTGAAACCGAATTAACTTTAAGTGGACCCTTATTTCTAATCCAAGATCCCTGAGTGGCGGAAGTGTTTGGGCTCAGTTCTGACTCATGGCAACTCTGTGTTACAAAGTAGAACTGCTCCAAAAGGTTTTCTTGGCTATAATCTTTATGGAAGCAGATTGCCAGGACTTTCTTTTTGCAGCACCACTAGGTGGGTTTGAACCAACAACATTTTAGGTTAGTAATCGAATATAAACCATTTACAATATTCAGGGACTACTTTTCAGATGAAAAAGCTGAGGCATATTTTACATGCTATGGCAAATGTATAGTTTCTTTAGTTATCTGTTGAACCTGTTTATTCTGAATATGGATCTCTAAACACCCCAATAACGGTGAAAAAAAAAAACAGCATAATGTTTAGCAATAAACCTATTGGCAATAAGGCAGCAGCAAGGCAGCAATGGCATTTATACTGATTAAACAGCAATTTGCTGAAATCGATACTTTTTAGTCTTAAAAATGAATGGTTGAGATAACATAAAGTGACATTCGAAGTTTCTTGGGAAGATAATCCCATTTTAGATGTATGTAAGAAAGATAAGAAAGTGACTAATTACACAAAACCACTATTTTTTTTTATTGATTTTCCCATAGATAAACTAATATACAGAGAAAATAGAACACTTCCCATTGGGTGGAAAAGATAATTGATTTTAAAAAGGTTTTTTTTTTTTTTTTTAACCCAAATGGAACATTATTAACATGACTGTGGCTGATAAAGTTTCCTAAAGTTTGTTGTTGTTATGTTTCATCGAGTTGGATCCGACTCATAGCGACCCCTCCTTGGGTTTCCCAGGCAGTATCACTACGGAAGTATATTGCCCAACCTTCCTTCTGAGGAGTGGCTGGTGGGTTTGAACCACTAGCCTTTTGGTTAGTAGTCAAGTGCCTTAGGCACTACACTACGAGAGCTCCTTCCAAAAGTTTGTTGTTGTTGTTGTATGCCGTTGAGTCAGTCCTACTTCCGTAGTGATACTGCCTCGGAAACCCAAGGAGGGGTCGCTATGAGTCAGCCCTGACTCATATCCAAAAGCAAGGTGAATTATACAGAAAATTGGTTCTTACATAATAAGGTAGAATTCAAGACCAGAATTAGGGCTGTTCCTTTTTGATCCCTGTGCTTTCTGGATTTCTGGTTTCCAGCATCCTTGTACTATTCTCTCTTTCTCATTCAAATCCTACTCAAAATATGACTCAAGTCAAATACTTCATTCTTTAAATAAGGGATTCTTAACCTAGGGTCTAGCTACACATGCATGTGCACACACGCACACACATATCCACACACACACACACGTACACATGTGCACATCCACACATACAAATATATACATACTTCCACATACATCCACACATCCCTGCATATACATTCCTCATACAACCCTCTTAGTTGTTCCATGAATCATTTGAAATTATAAGGCATATAAACCCACTGCCATCAAGTTGATTCTGACTCGGCAACCTCCATTGGTTTTCCAAGGCCGTAAACCATTATGAAGTAGATTGTTCCATCTTTCTTCCACAGAGTGGCTGGTGGGTTTGAACTACCAACCTTCTGGTTAGCAGTCAAATGCTTTAAGCATTGTGCCACCAGAGCTCCTTATGTTTGTTGTTGTTGTTACATGCCGTCGAGTCGGCCCCGACTCATAGCGACCCCTCCTTGGGTTTCTGAGGCAGTATCACTATGGAAGTAGGATTGCCCAACCTTCCTTCCCAGGAGTGGCTGGTGGGTTTGAACCGCCAGCCTTCTGGTTAGCAGTCAAGTGCTACCAGAGCTCCTTGAGCTCCTTATAATGCATAATACATACTTTTCTGGAGGAATATCTAAAGCTTTTATCTGCTCCTCTGAGAGATTCATGTTTTATTTAATTCCAAAAATTGAAAATAAACTCTGCCTTATGACTTATCCTATCACTTCACCCTTCTGCACTTTCTTGTTTTTTCTCCCTGCTAGATTATAAACCCCTTCAGGGCAGGATCAGGTCTAATTTACCCCTGGTCTCTTGCCAAAGCACTTAGCGCAGAGAAGCTCTAAATATATTTACTGAAGGAAAGAAGCTCTGGTGGCGTAGTGCCTCAGGCAAGGGAAGAGTAAAGGAGAGACAGTGGAGAGGGAAACTTCAGAAACCATCAGATTTAGCCCCACGTCTCCTGACAAGGTTACACCAAATCACCTCAGATAGAGGAGACAGATAGATCTGCAAGTGCCAGACACTAAGTCATGTTAGAAAACCCACTTGATCAGTGTGGTTCACTGGCTACAGCCTAGGCTGGAGAGCCAACTCAATCTACAGTGTATCTCCGTCACTAATTTGATGTGTCATCGTGGGCAGCTAACACTTAATTTGCAAGAGGACTTGAAAAATACCAAGCAAACACAGAAAGTATTAAGTCATTAGGATAAAAAAAGTTGCTGGAAAGAGCTGGTCATGTTAAACAATGGCTAAATTCTGTCAGTGATTCATTCTGATGCTACAAAAATCAGTTCTATGTTTCATATTGGATGTTTAAATGTTTCATATTGGATGACTTGAGGTAGTCAAGAATAGAAAAATTATACCAGAAAAAGAAAAGAGAGTAGTTATTTGGTAATGTTCTTATTTAATCTGCTGATGGCACTGCCTTTGCCACTTAAAGGAACCTCTTTCTCTGCACACACAAACACTGCACGAATGAATGAAAGGACATGGCCAGTAAAGAACAAGAAGGTTCCCATTTAAAAACAAAAATGCAAATTTGTTTTCTTGATTATTTTTAAAGACTCCATCATATGTGATAACATTTACCATAGTCTTATAAACTCACTGCTGTCCAGTCTATTTTGACTCATAGTGACCTCCTTGGGTTTCTGAGGCTGTATCTCTACGGAAGTAGATTGGCTAGTCTTCCTTCCGAGGAATGATTGGTGGGTTTGCACCACCAGCCTTCTGGTTAGCAGTCAAATGCCTTAGGCACTATACCACCAGAGCTCCCACTATAGTCTTATAATCATATGAATATATGAAAATGTGCATTTTCTAAGTAAATACTATACTTATTTGAGTAC
>NW_006921768.1:533775-543342 GCF_000298275.1 Orycteropus afer afer
GAGCAAAGGTATTTCCAGTGCTGACAAGGGTGAAGCTTCTAGGTAGAAGAAACATAGTTAAATAGTCTTTTACTTGCATTAAAATGTAAAATTGTATTTCCTTTTCAAAATTAAGAGAGAAATAGGGGAGGCAGTAGGAGAGAGACTGATGGCTGTTTATAATTAGCTGACGAGCTACCTAACCAACAACTAACAATATCAACTTAAATCTGTTGGGCATTTACTTATGTCAAGCAGGGTTTTATTTATGTAATATCAAGTTAATCATTTATTCCTCAAAAGTTTCCTCTAAATTTGGTATTTATTTCATTAACTCATATTACAGATAAGGAAATAAAGACTCATAAAGTTAATTATTCAGCTTTACATTATTAAGTTAATGACTTAACAAGACAAAAATTTACATGTTCTGTTGTAGGGGAGACATATAAATCAATTTAAGAGCCTGAAACATAGAGTTCAACAAATTGAACAAATAAAATATTTATTTATTCTGTGCTTCAGAATATTGTACTTTTTCTCTCTTAATGGAAGATGGTCTTACACATTATCTTCTTTTTATTAAAGACAGAGACTAGTACCACTTACTGCTTGATCCAGTTTGAAAAAAATATATATATTCACCAATAGTGCACACTGAAAAATTAGGATATAATATCTTGTTTTCTGGTACATTTGATGAGATTTGAAAATACTACTTTTTTTTGGGGGGTGGTCTATGGTTACATAGAACTCACCATCTTTTGGAACATTTTGATCAAGTTTTTCCGTACACTTTTTTTTTTATCGTTGTTATTTAAAAACTATTGCTACATGATGGATTTATTTTAGTCTTTAGAATGATCACTTAAAGCAGGTTTCCTTTTAAGATGTAGAAACAAATTCACACAGTTTCAAAATCCTGGTACTTCTGAACACTGAGAAGGGCTTACTTTGGAAAGATAAAAGGAAGTGGATATACATGTGAGTGAACAGATGTGGGCATTTCACATATGCAAACTCTGATTTGACTCTAAAAGCCAGTCTTCTTCCCAATACCTTATGTAAAACAAAAGGTTTTGCATGCCTGGAAGAGGATATTTTAAGAAATGACCTTTTGCAGAATAAATAAACAAAAATTAAATTAGGCCTGAAGTACTTGGATATCCTTTAATAGTGCATAATTCAGTAATGCTATAATTATTCTCTTCCTCTCTTAGAGAAAATAGATATGAAAATGAACAAATTTAATATTAATGTTTAATATTCTTCCCCAATGTACATATATCATTTGCTCCTCAGGATAAACATTTAAATTACATATGGAATAGTGGTCAATTTTCTTGCAAGTTTTTCTGTTGTTCAAGAAAGAGGAAAACAATATTAAACTGTCAATGGCAATAGAGTGTGAGAAGGAAACATAGATCTAAGAGGATCTACAGATTTTTAAGTAAGCAGAGTTGATATTTCTTCTTTGCACGGAGTAACAAAGATAAGAAAATTCTCACCCCTCCCTTCCCTGGTCCTCTTTCTCCTTCTCTTCCTTCCTGGGGCCATCCAGTCCAAACTGAAACACCCTTACTCTTGGGAGGAGTCGACTTCCTCAGAAAAGGCTAAACTAGATAAATTTTAAATTATATCAGGAGTATTTCTGGACTATTAACCCTCCTATATATTTCTGAGCCTGGGACAAATCCAAACCAGAATGAGTGACATTTTGTACAGTGAGTTGCTGCATTTTTTTTAGTACATAGAGCATACTCTCTCTCTGGCTATGGGATGGACCTGCATGTTGACAGACAGGAAGATTTCTGCTCCCCGTGTGACGTGGTCTCTCAACAAGTCCCAGAGAACCTTGGCAAGGGCACAGAAAGGACAAAGATACACACAACCAGGTATATTCCCATAGTGACAGTAAGTGTCACAGAAGACTTTTGAGAAAGGATATAGAGGCATCAAAAAACTAGTCTTCATTTATGCAGAGAATGTATACACATCAGGGCTAGGAAGAGTGCTGTGAAAGGCATATTCCCTCCGGCCCACCCACTTTCTCATGTAAACACAGATACACACACATATATTATCCACAGCATTTGCATCAGCCAGCTGCAAATGTAAGGAAGTAAAGCAGAGAGTACTAGATTGTTCTTCATTTGTTCAGATGAGACAAGGTCGCTTGTAATGGTGACCAAAAGAGGGTAGTCAGAAGCATTTTATGATCCTCACAATGTTCTATTTTTTGTTGTTTTAAATTATTATCAGAAGTAAGTTGCATAATTCCACCATTAGCAAAAAGCCATTTAAAAAAAGACTCATGAGACTCACAACACTAGCAATACTATTATTTGATTTAGAATTTTTCAAGGTTTTGTTCTTAGTTCAGACTTTTGGGGAAAAAAATCTCCAGTGAAAACAAAATTTAAATTCTAAAATATCAACACGTTTTAGAATTCAGCGAATAATTCAATTTGTAGAACTAACAACTCAAAAATTAGGGGGGAAAACAGTAACATGAAATGCAACCTCAGAAATGAAACAGAAAATTGTTTTAGATAATCTGTGAGATTATGTATGTGAGATAGGGGGACATTTACACACGAGGAGCACTTTGGTGTGTACAGCCTAGAATTTACACTCCACCAGTGCCTTTATTCCACAATATAATCCTTAGATTAGGGCTAGACAAAAGATAGTACAGGCTACCGGGGCTGAAAAAAAGGATGCAATACTCAAAACATTAACTACCACGAAAAATAACAAACTATGTTCTTGGTGGGAAACATGGGAACATGTCTATTCTTCCAACCAACCAAAAGTATTAAATTATCTGTGGTAAAGGATCTGCTTTTTCCCCACTGATCTTTCCCAGACTGGTACTTTTGTAAAATATGGTAAAAATGAATTAACAGAAAAATGAAATAAAAAAGTCAAAGATGTACAATATATACCAAAAACAAACAAACAAACAAAAAAATTCACTGCCATTGAGTTGGATTCAACTCAAAGTGACCCCTCCTTGGGTTTCTGAGGCAGTATCCCCAAACAATTTTGTTATTAAAAAAATTTTTTTTGAGGTGAAATTCATATGACATAAAACTAACCATTTTAAAGTGAACAATTAAGTGACATTTAGTATAGTCACAATGTTGTGCAACCACTACTTCTATCTAGTCCCCCAATATTTCTATCATTCCAAAGTAAAATCCCTTATCCAAAAAGCAGTTTATTCCCATCCTTTCATCCTTCTAAGCCTAAGGCAATCACTAATCTACTTCCTGTCTATGAATTTACCGAGTGTCAGATTACCCAATAATCAAGGTAAGCACAGGCTTACTTGGGCTTATTTATTAGTGTAAAGTGAACAATTTCACTTTTTTTTTTTTTTACCACATCAAAGATTCTGCTTCTAGTTATGGCTGGCATCTGTCTCTGTCCCAACAGCACCTTCTGACAGAATCATAGCCTCTTTTCCAAATTACAATCCCTGTCAGGGACAGAGTAACCAGTAAGCAAGGTAAACAGAAGTTTCCTTGACTTATTTACTAATCTGTAGTGAACAATTTCCCATTCCTTTCCTGGTGAAATCATTGCTTATTGGGTAATCTGCCCTTGGATTTATTTATTCTGGATATTTCATATAAATGAAATATAATAAGGTCATACAACATGTGTGACCTTTTGAGTCTGGTTTCCTTCACTTAGCATAATGTTTGAGAGGTCCATCTATGTTGTATTAGGTATCACTACTTCATTCCAAGCCCCCAACTTCTATAATTAAATTGTACAGACAGTGTCGAACTGCTTATATAAATGTTTACTCTGCATTTCTGTATTTATCTATTCATGCAAACAACTCACGTTAAGTAGCACTGGAATAGGAAGATAGGGATCTTTAGTCATTTCTCAGGGGAAATACTGAAAATATATACAGAAAAAGGTGGTGATCGGAATGAAATAGAACAGAGAATACAAATATTTAGGGGAAAACGACATCATGACTATATCACTTGTCATTAAAGTTCGCTGATACTCAGCTTCAAAGAATCAAAGGCACTGCTAGCTCTTCCATGAGAATCACTGGACTTCAGAATTTTGAGGATATCAAATGATCAGTGAGCTTCTACGTCTAAGGTATTTGACTGCTACCCAGAAGGCTGGCAGTTCAAACCCACCAGGCACTCCTCGGAAGGAAGATGGGGCAATCTACTTCTGTAGTGATGCTGCCTCAAAAACCCAATGAGGGGTCGCTGTGAGTCGGATCCAACTTGACGGCAGTGAGTTTGGTTTGGTATACTCATAGTTAATTACATATTAACCTGTGGCACCTACTGGGGTTGAATATTATTGCAGCAAACAGATTAATTCCTTATGTATGAATAAAAACTACCAATTATATTCACTAGAATAATTATAGTGCTTATCACTTCTGAGATTTCAAGAACTGAAACTGATTACCAACTGGAAGGAGTTGCCCATTGTTCAGCAAAATGGCATTAGTTTAAATATGTAAAACTTTTCTTTTTACTGCAACTTCAGCATTGGCTGTTAGGAGAGAATTGAAGTTAACTGGTCATTGAAGTCCAAAGTGATAAAATTTGTTCTCACAGTTTTAAGACTCATTTTTATTCTATGAGTGAGTTAGGTGTTCAGGGAAGCACAATGATGTCTGCAGCTGGAGTTCTAATTACACTACAGTATTATAGAAAATAGGAGCTCTGGTGATATAGTGCCTAAGCCATTTGACTGCTAACCAGAAGGCTGGTGATTCAAACCCACCAGCCACTCCTCGGAAGGCAGATTGGGCAATCTGCTTCCATAGTGATACCACCTTGGAAACCCAAGGAAGGGTCTCTATAAGTTGGATCCACCTCAATGGCAGTGAGTTTTTTTTTTAATAGAAAATGACAGTCACTAGAGAAGACAACACCAATTTTTTAAAATGTCAAATTGTATAAACTCTTGATTCAAAAGTGAAACAGATTAAATACTTCTTAGTCAAGGGGACTATGACTTGATTATCAGTTTCTTGTACTGTGGTGGCTTATGTGTTGCTGTGAGGGTAGAAGCTATGTCATGAGTATTTCAAACACCAGCAGGGTCACCCATGTAGGACAGGTTTCAGCAGAGCTTCCAGACTAAGACAGACTGGGAAGAAGGGGCCATCCACTTCTGAAAAAAACTGACCACTGAAAACTTTATGAATAGCAGTGTAACAGTGTTTGATATACTACTGGAAAATTTTATGAACAGCCCTGAAACATTGTCTGATATAGTGCTGGGAGATGAGTATCTTGGGTTGAAAGACACTTAAAATATGATTGGGGAAGAGCTGTCTCCTCAAAGTAGATTCCACCCTAATGACATGGATGGAGTAATGAATCTGGGACCTTCCTTTGTTAATGGGGCACAACTCAAAATGAGAAGAAACAGCTGTAAATATTCATTAATAATCTGAACATGGAATGCATGCAGTATGAATCCAGGAAATTTAGAGATTGCTAAAAATGAAATGAAATACATAAAGATTGATACCCTTGGCATTAGTGTGATGAAATGGACTGGTATTGGCCATTTTGAATCAGACAAACATATGGTCTACTATGCTGGGAATGACAAAAATGTCAAAAATCACATTTCAAGATGTATCCTGTAGTATAATGCTGTCAGTGATAGGATAATATCCATACACATACAAGGAAGCTAGTTAATTCTACTATTATTCAAATTTATGCACTAACCACCAATCGAAGGATAAAGTTTTTTTTTTTTTTTTTTTAAAGCAACTTCTGCAGTCTGAAAATCGATTAAATATAAAATCAAGATGTATTAATAATTACTGGTGATTGGAATGTGAAAATTGGAAAGAAACAAGCATTGGTAGTTGGAAAGTATGGCCTTGGTGATAGAAATAACACTGGAGGTGGTGTGATAAAATTTTGCAAGACCAACAACTTATTCATTGCAAATACTTTTTTCAACAACATAAACAGCCACTATGCATGCGGACCTCGACACATGGAATACACAGGAATCAGATCAACTACATCTGGGGAAAGAGGTAATGAAGAAGCTCAATATCACCAGTCAAAACAAGGCCAAGAGCTTCCTGTGAAACAGACTTTCAATTGCTCATATGCAAGTTCAAGCTGAAGTTGAAGAAAATTAAAACAAGTCCATGAGAGCTAAACAACCTTGATTATCTGAAGAACAAACTTAACACATTGAACATCAATGACCAAAGAACAGAGAAATTGTGGGATGACATCAAGAGCTTCGTACACAAAGAAAGAAAAAGGTCATTAAAAAGACAAGAAAGGAAGAAAAGACCAAAATGGATATCAGAAGAGACTCTGAAACTTGCTCTTAAACAGAGAGTAGCTAAAGCAAATGGAAGTAATTTATGCTAAAGCAAGTTATGAAGTAAAAGAGCTGAACAGAAGAACATTTCAAAAGGCAGCATGAGACAAAGTAAAGTATTATAATGAAATGTGCAAAGACCTGGTGTTAGAAAACCAAAAGGGAAGAACACACTTGACATTTCTTAAGCTGAAATAATTGAAGAAAAATTCAAGTCTTGAATTGCAATATTGAAGGATTCTATGGGCAAAATATTGAAAGGTATAAGAAGCATCAAAAGAAGATAGAAGGAATACAAGAGTCACTGTACAAAAAAATAACTGGTCAATGTTCAACTATTTCAGGAGGTAGCATATGATCAAGAACCAATGGTATTGAAGGAAGAGGTCAAAGCTGCATTGAAGGAATCAGTGAAAAACAAGGCTCCAAGAATTGACAGGACACCCATTGAGATCCTTCAACCAACGGATGAAGTGCTGGAGGCACTTACTCATTTATGCCAAGAAATTTGGAAGATTGCTACTTGGCCAACTGCCTGGAAGAGATTTATATCTGTCCCTATTCCAAAGAAAGGTGATCCAAAAGAATGTGGAATTATCATTAATGTCACATGCAAGTAAAATTTTGCAGAAGATAATTTAAAAATGGTTGCAGCAAAATATTGACAGGGAACTGCCAGAAATTCAAACGAGATTCAGAAGAGGATGTGGAATGAAGGATATCATTGCTGATGTCAGATGGATCTTGGCTAAAAGCAAAGAATACCAGAAAGATGTTTACCTGTGTTTTCTTGACTATGCAAAGATATTCAACTGTGTGGATCATAAGAAACTATGGATAACACTACAAAGAATGGGAATTCCAGAACACTTAGTTGTGCTCCGGAGGAATCTGCACACAGACCAGGAGGCTGTCGTTTGAACAGACAAAGGGATATTGCATGGTTTAAAATCAGGAAGGGCCTATGTCAGGGTTGTATTCTTTCATCATATTTATGATGCAATCTGTATGCTGAGCAAATTATCTGAGAAGCTGAACTGCATGAAAAAGAACACTGCATCAGGGTTGGTGGAAGACTCATTAACAGCCTGTGATATGCAGATGACCCAGCCTTGATTGGTGAAAATGAAGATGACTTGAAGCACTTACTGATGAGAATCATAGACTATAATCTTCAGTATGGACTACACCTCAACATAAAGAAACCAAAAATCTTCACAACTGTGTCAGTAAGCAACATTATGATAAATGGAGAAAAGACTGAATTGTCAAAGATTTCATTTTACTTGGATCCACAATCAACACCCATGGAAGCAGCAGTCAAGAAATCAGACACCGTAATTGTATGGGCAAATCCAGAGCAAAAGACATCGTTAAAATGTTAAGAAGCAAAGGTGTCACTTTGAAGACTAAAGTGTGCCTAATCCAAACCAGCGTATTTTCAATCACCTCATACATGTGAAAACTGGACAATGAATGTGGAAGAATGAAGGATAGTTGATGCCTTTGAATTGCAGTGTTATCAGAGAAAATTGAAAATACCATGGACTGCCAGAAGAACAAATAAGTCTGTCCTGGAAGAAGTGCAGCCTGAATGTCTCTTGGAAGTGAGAATAGCCAAACTTCATCACACCTGCTTTGGTCATGTTGTCAGAAGAGACCATTTCCTGGAGAAGGATATCAAGATTGGTAAAGTGGAAGGTCAATGAAAAAGGGGAAGGCTCTCAACGAGATGGCTTGACACGGTGGCTGCAACAGTGGGGCTCAGGTATAGCAAGGATTCTGAGGATGGCACGGGGTTGGGCAGTGTTTCATTCTGTTGTAAATGGGATCACTCTGAGTCTGAATTGACTTGATGGCATCTAAGAACAACAATAGTCTGCGGGAGTCAAACCAGCCACCACATCAAAATGGGTACCAAGTGGATTTGACACTTGGCTCCATCCATGTAGCAGGAGTTCAGGGTCTGCTCTGGATATTTCAAACCCAACAGTCATTTTGGCTGTCCTCAAGAATCCTTTTACACATTCAGCTATCATCGTTTTCAAGAGGATGGAAATAGAGACTTTTGAAAATGTGAAAGTCAATCATCCTTCCCCTGATTTTAAAATGCAAGGGAATTTGTGAGATTCTTCTTTTACGTGCTTCATTAAAAGACACTTAAAAGACAGATTCTTCATGCTTCATATATATAAATTGATTAAAGAAGTAGTTACACCTTTATCATTTTAATTTAGAGAAATATAAATATATATTGCCCACACAATGAAATAAAATGGGTTGCAAATAATTCTGAGGTTAATTGATAAAGGTCCTATCAAAATCTGAAATTGGGCACACCCAGAGATGATGGCCCTAGCCAAACAGGATTTGGTTTCTGTCCTCAAGAAGGTTACTATCTAAAGGGTGACAGACAAACCAGTAATTACGGGAAGTACAAAGTGCTATGTGAGACTTGGGCATATGTGTGTGTATGTGGCGGTGTACAGGGGAACCAAACAAAAGCTGGAAGACTTTCTGGGAAATGAGAACACTTATTTTTGGCTTTATTCCCCCAAAGGAGGGATCCTCAACTGGTCTACAGACACTGAGATGATAGTTGATTTAACTGATGACGGTAATGACAGCAATTTGCTTCTCAGAAAAGAAGGAAACAGTAATTATCAAATCATATGGTGGCTCTTATTGACCAGCATTTTGACAAGTCCACTTTTCAGGAATAAAGGTGTTCCTTCTACTCATCCATTTCTACCCAGAAAATGCTTCATGAGAGCAAGTGATTTAAAAGGAAATTCTCATCTTTCAGAGCTAATGAATATAGAATATGACAACATGGCTTCAAAGAAAGCTTTTTGATACAGCATCCTCCTATGGTTCTATACCTTTAAATTGGTTGGACTTTATTTATTTATTTACCATGGCCAGAGCTATCTTTAACTGGTGTAATGTCTAAGGCATTTGACTGCTAACCAGAACGTTAGAGGTTCATACCCACCAGCCACTCCTTGGAAGGAAGATGGGGCAATCTACTTTCATAGTGATACTGCCTTGGAAACCCAAGGAGGGGTTGCTATGAGTCAGATCTGACTCAACAGCAATGAGAGTTTTAATGGAATTAAAAATTCCAGCTAGGGAGGACTAGGCACAAGGGCTGCACAGACGCTCCTCAACAAAGAAAAGGGAAACCAATTAACACAGACACAGAAGATAATCTTGGACCCCTGAGCCTTG
>NW_006921768.1:554362-576619 GCF_000298275.1 Orycteropus afer afer
ATTGGTTTCCCTTTTCTTTGTTGAAGAGGGTCTGTGCAATCCTTCTGCCTAGTCCGCCATCTTGCCTATCCTCAGCTAGACGAATTCTTTTAAAATTCCTAAGTAAACAATAGCAAAAAATGAAAAAAATCCAAATACCCATCAACTGGTGAACAGATAACAAAACATGACATATGCATGCAATGGAATGCTATTTGGCATAAAAAAGGAATGAACTACTTATACATGCTACAACATGGATAAACCTCAAAAAGATCATGCTAAGTAAAAGAACCCAGACACAAAAGATCATGTAAGATATCATTTTATTTATGTGAAATACTCAGAAAATGTAAATCTGTAGAGGTAGAAGTTAGATTAGTAGTTGTCTAGGGTTGGTGTGGAAATAACGAGTGGCTATACAAATGGGCACAATGTTTTTGAGGTAATGAAAATGTTCTAAAATTAATATATGGTGATAGTTGCACATCTCTGTAAACACACTAAAAATCACTGACATGTACACTTAAAGTGAGTGAATTTTTTTTTTCTTTAAAATTTTGCTTTAGGTGCAAGTTTACAGAGCAGAGTTTGTTTTACATTCAACATTTTGTGTACATTTGTTTTCACTCCCAGATTACTATCCCCAACCCTAACCCACTCGCCTCCCCTCCCTGGCCAGTACCCCTCCCCCCACCCTGGCACTGTGCCCCTCATAGTTATGTACTCCTGTGTGTCCTGCCCCTCTGTGTGAATGTTGCCCCTCTGGTGCCCTGTGGTTGATTGCTCCAAGGGATGCATCTTCAAGGGATGTGGGCGTGTCACCCTGGGTTGAGTGGTCTACAGGTACATCTTGTTTACTGCTGGGCTGAGAGCCAGCCCCTGGAAGTGAGTTTTATTCCAGGCCAAATATATCCTAGGGCTATACTATTGGAGGTCCCACCAGACTCATCTGACTGGTCATTATTCTGGTCATTATTGTGTTTTTTGATTTTGTGCCATGTTTTCCTCCCACTCTGCAGGGTTGATCCTTTCCCAAGTGGCTGGCATTGGTAGCTGGGCACCATCTAGTTCTTCTGGTCTCAAGGTCCATCATGTCCTAGGGCTGATTGTTTCCAAATGTCCTTGGCTTTTTGCACTCTTTTTGCCTCCGATGATAGAAGACCATTAGCTGTATCTTAGATGGCCACTTGAAAGCTTTTAAAACCCCAGTCACTACTCACCAATGTAGGTTGTGGAGCAAGATTTTTATATATTTTGTTGTGCCAGTTGAGTCTGGTGTCCCCCAATACTATGGTTCTGAGTCGGTAGATTCATTGGATCACTCTCCCACAGTGTCTGGCTGTCTGTGAGGGACTGCTCTGTCTGTCTTCTGTTGTTTCTGTAAGGATTGTGGGCATTTTGTATCACTGGTAGCTGTGCAAGATTAGCCAAAATGAGTGAATTTTATGGTATGTAATATTTTATCTCAATATGGTTTTAAAGATTGAAGTTCAAGAATTAACTTATGCCTGACTGCAGGACTCATCGATATGTATTATGGTCATTGCTTGAACATCTATTTATGTCCACTAGAATGACGAGCTTTGAGGGACAGGTCTGTGTCTCAATCACTTTCTTCCTCTAGTGTCAATCACAGTGTTAGTCACATACCAGTTGTTCAATACATATTTACTGATGAACAATTGAGATGAATTAAGTAACTTTCAAATACAATCTTTCTCTCGAGCATATCCATCTATCATCTAGCTGTCTTCCTAACTAGATATCTTCCTATTTTAAAACAGTATACCAAAAGTTAGAAAATAAATTAAATTTTCCCCTTTCATTTCATCCCATGATAATCATACTCTTAAGTAGCTAATTCATTAAGTTACCCAAATATTAATTAAGTACTTTGCTAGGCACTGAAATGTAAAGTAAAATCAGCTCTATCTCTGCCCTCAAGAAGCCTACATTGTAGTAGGGAAAACAGACAAACGATAATGAATTAGAATACAATGTGGTGAATGCTTTGATTAAGGCATTGATCAAATTATTGTATGGGGAGATTTTTTTCCTACAAACCAAGAAAGTTAAATAGGAACTAGCTAGAAGATGCCTCAAGGAGGATGAACATTCAAGCAGAAAGAACATGGAGGTATGGAACAGCATGATGTCCTTGGGAAAGTAATAAGTTCTGGGTAGTGGTGTGACAAGTGCACTGAAGGGATCAATAAGAAATGAGGTGACAGAAGCCCATTCTAAAAGGGCCCACTAGGGTCTTATTTTTAACCTGAAAGTTATAGGAACCATGAAGGAATCCAAGGTGGCAAATGACAATCAGCCACTGACAACCCTTTGGAGTACACACATGAAGTCATCATGAGTGAAGACAATTTGACAGCAACTGGTTATGTAGAATTGCAACAAGGTTGATATTTTGGAAAGATTTGTATAGCAGTATGGAGAAAGACAGTATATATCTTAAATAGGACATCTCTGAGATTCCTGTCTCACAGGCTTCCAGACTTTGATCTCATCTCCAGTAACCAGGACTTTAATTGGCTTCAGGCCTTTCCTTACTTCCTTTCACAGACTCTGGCCTACCCTGGTGGTCAAGGCTTCTCTGGCTGCCCTACCCTTGGCTTTAGTCAAATCTGGCTCCCAACAATAACTGCTTGTCAGGTACATAGGGAAGGTCTGCTCTGGACCTCTGTGATATGGAACATGGAGGAGTCAGACATATTATTTTAAAAGACATTCAAATAAAGCAAGGTGGACCAAAGTCTCCATTTCCAAGGTTTGTTAAATTTTTCTAGAATACATTATTGGAGAATCATCATGTATAAGGTCAAGATGAAATTATGGAAATAAAATTTTAGTTAGAAAGAACCAATTAACTCTTTAACAATATGGAACAATATAGTTTGTGGCCTTAGGCTTGGTGACACAATACTTAGACAATGGTTTATCTTTTGTATTTTATTGCTGCAGTTTTATTGTTTATGAGTTCCATCATTGCAGCCCTCCCCATAAAGAAAATCACATGCCTGCCACAGGCAGCACATTTACTGGAAATGACAAAGAATAAATCTCTCTAGACAGCTTCCTCATCACTCACTGGGGGAGAAAGATGGCAAGTCAAGCTTAAAAATATAACATAATATACTACTTTAAGTAGAGAATATATTGTATTTAATATGATATACATACAATATAAAATTGTTTTCTTGAGGAGAATTTTCAGTTATTGCCACAGAGGCTGTCTAAAATTTCTATTGGTTAATGATAGTGTAGCTGATAGGAAAAACGGTCACTCCACTAATATTCTTCCAAAAATGCTCTCAAAGCCATGAGAAAATACACAAAAACAATTGCATTGATTAAACAGCTTTTTTTTTTTTTTTACCACTTACATTGTTTTTAGGAATAGATATTCCTATATGTTGCTATCAGTGGCTATCAACATCAAGCAGAATAGTGAGTTGAATCATATTCATTTATTTCAAAGATTTATGATGACATCATAAACTGTATCAGTGAAAAGAACACTTTTTATTGTTCTCAACAGCATTCCCAAGTAGGTTAACACAGCTTCTTAAGTACCTGATGCTATGAGGTAAGCACTCGTGTGGATCAGATTTCTCAAAAGAATTCTATAGGAATCTCATCCTCATTCTTTTATGCCATTAAACTTGGAAGAATACTATTCTCCTGGAGAGTTAAATAATTATAAGATGGCTATTTAGGACTGCTCTGGTTATCTAGTGCCGCTCTGACAAGAAATATACCACAAATGGGAGGTCTTAACAAACAAGAATTTATTCTCTTATAGTTTGGAGGCTTTAAGTCCAAGTTCAAATTGCCAGGCCCTAGGGGCTGGGTGAAAGCCTCTCAACCTTGGGGTCCAGCTCTGCCTCCTGCTCCTGGCCCACTGGAGCTAGAGGCATTTCTTCACTCAGACAGCTGCTGGCTTCTGAGGCTGAGAAGCCCCAAGGTTGACAAGTAAAAAGGCACAGTCCTGATGTTACCAAACCACATGGCAGGCCACTAAAGTCCATTGTAAGTCTCAAGGTCAGCAGAGCATGGCAGGCTGCTGACCAACAACACGGCTACATGCATGGTCCAAGTGCCATAGGCTAGAGACCATTCCCAAGGCTTCTCCTTATATACAGGAAGCAGATCACATCCCAAAGGCAGCTACTTAGCTGCTTGTGGTAGATCCCACCATGGAGTTGATTGCCAGGCTCATCGTGGGGAATAACTACCACCAGGTGCCCAGCCACTCAACCAGGCCCAGCCAAGCTGACACAAAAACATAACCACCACAAAGACATACCTAATTCTAAGTATTGATCTGATTAAACATTATTTGAGTTTAATTATTGAGTTCTTTGTCTCAGGGGCTCTATTTCTAAACAAAATACTTGGGATACATAGTTTCACCATGGGGTAAACAATCATACAATAGCCTTAGAAAATGATTTGATCACCTAGTGACAAGAAATTTCTTAGAGGTCACCACAGAACACTTGATAATGTGTTGTGTTTGAGGTTAAATTTGTCTTCAGGTCATCTACCATGCTGGCAAGATAATTTATTGACTGGTTTTTTCGTTACCAATTTACTACTGTCCTGTGGCTTTGTTTCTCAGTCTCTTTCAAGTATCTTGGATAAGAAAACTCCAAAAGAGAATGATCATGTTGTGCTGCTCCCTTGGAGAAGCCCATATAGAGTGTATAGGAGTAATACCAGGACATTTATGAAAGAGGTTACATTAGCACACACACACCCTGCACACTCCAGCTAAGGGAGAGAGTATTTTACTGTGTTGAAGGTGAAAAGCAGTAAGTGGAGAAATTTTATGTTTCAAAGGGGAAAACATAACCTTATAAACAAAGTTGCAAAAAAAGAAAGAAAAAAAAAAAGGATTGATATCAAGAGAACTCTCCTTGTCAGCTGCTGCACTTCAAGCATCTTTAATGTCTTGTTTCAAAATCGTACCAAAGTTCCATACTGTCTCTGGCATCTGGACTCTCTCACATTGCTGCTCCCTCTATCTGTTCTTTCTGACCCTGCCTCACACCCTCATCTTCATGTTTCAGGTTAAACTTCCTCTCTCCTCAGTTACCTTCTTCGATGCATAGATTTTGTTAGGTCCTCTTGCTACATTCTCTGGACCTTCAATGTCAGAGCACAAACCATTTCTAATCTTCAGTACTGTGGATCCATGAATCCCTATAGAGCTGCAAGCCAAGAGAACAGGAGACATGTTGGTCCTGTTCAATATGCCACCTCCAGTTCCTAGGACAAAGTGTAGCATATGGCAGGCACTCAATAAATATTTGTTAATAAATTAATTAAAAACTGCCCCAGTCTTGAAGAGCATACATTTTATAGTTTTTAAAAATTGAAATTCAAAAGAAATTCACTAACAGCTTGTGACAGGCAGATGACATAACTTTGCATGCCGAAAGTGAAAAGGACTTGAAGCACTTATTGATGAAGATCAAAGACTACAGTCTTCACTGTGGATTGCACCTCAACATAAAGAAAACAAAAATCCTCACCACTGGACCAATAAGCAACATCATGATAAATAGAGAAAAGATTGACATTGTCAAAGATTTCATTTAACTTGGATTCACAATCAACACTCACAGAAACAGCAGTCAAGAAGTCACTGGCTAATTTGCACTGGGCAAATCTGCTGTAAAAGACCTTTTTAAAGTGCTCAAGGGCAAAGATATCACTTTGAAGATTAAGTGACCCAAGCCATGGTATTTTCAATAGTCTCATATGCATGTGAGAGCTGGACAATGAATAAGGAAGACCACAGAATTGATGCATTTGAATTATGGTGTTCGTGAGGAATACTGAATATACTATGGACTACTAGAAGAAGGAACAATTCTGTCTTGGAGAAAGTACAACCAGAATGCTCCTTAGAAGTGACAATGGCCAGACTTCATCTTACATACTTTGGTCATGTTGTAGAATGGGCCAGTCCCTGGAGAAGGATATCATTCTGGGTAATGTAGAGGGCCAATGAAAAGGGAGAAGACCCTCAACAAGATAGGTTGACACAGTGGCTGCGAAGATGGGCTCAAGCTTGGCAAAGATTGTGATGATGGTGCAGGTCTAGGCACTATTTCATTCTGTTGTACATGGCATTGCTATAAGTCAAAACTGTCTCAAAAGCACTAACAACAACAACAAAATTTGAGAGGGAAAACTCCCTAGCACCAAGTCATTCTTTTCTGATATATGAAAAAACTCACTGCTGTCAAGTCGATTTGACTCATAAAGATGCCTCCCTGAGTTTCTGAGATGGTATCTCTATGGAAGTAGATTGCCCAACCTTCCTTTTGAGGAATGGCTGGTGGGTTTAAACCACCTGCCTTCTAGTTGGCAGTCAAATGCTTAGGCACTACGCCACCAGACTCCATTTTTTGATATATTTTATATCAATATGCTCAGGTACACTTGGTTTTATATCAGAAGTTTGTTTGTGATTTGAAAAGAAGGCATATTATATATTGTCTATCATTTGTGCTTCAGAGTAGCAATGAAGTCCTGTCATATCTCAGAGTAATGTTTCTTGCTTTCTTGACCTAAGAGAAATTACAATTTTTTCCCAATTGCTTGGAAATTTCCTAAATTTGTTTTGACATACACTGTTTAGAGATGAAGAATTAATAGTAAAAAATAACTGTTTATTCATAGAGTAGAATCACAATAAAGGTGAATTTAAACTATATTAGGTGGATCTCAAAAACCTGAATACATTTGCATGAATATCTGGGAGCTCTGGTGCCATAGTTCAAACCCACCAGCCACTCCTCGGAAGGAAGATTGGGCAATCTACTTCTGTAGTGATACCACCTCGGAAACCCAACGAGGGGTCTCTATGAGTCGCATCCAACTGGACAGCAGTAAGTTTAGTTTAGCATGAATATCTAAGCAGAGAGGTACAAGTGTCATAAATGCACTCAATGACTTTCTAATTCTCACAGTCCAAACAAAATTCTACCAGTCCAGATCTTAACAAATTCTAAACCTTCTAGTGATGGTTTGTTTCAACTTTTGGTAAGTGATCAAACATTCCCTTTCAAGCTCACATGATGAAGAGCTCCCTGTGGTACCAGAATGTACTGTCCTAGGAATATTTTTTTTTTTTTTAATTTTTATGCTTATCCTTTTTAGTAAAAAAAAAAAAAAAAAGGTTTATTTGGAGCTCTGATGATGGCATAGTGCCTAAGGCATTTGACTGCTAACAAGAAGGTTGGCAGTTCAAACCCACCAGTCACTCCTTGGAAGGAAGGTTGGGCAATCTACTTTCATAGAGATCATCCCTCGGAAACCCAAGGAGGGGTCGCTATGAATCAGATTTGAGTCAATGGCAGTGAGTATAGATTTATCAAATCTACTTATAGTTTAAGGGTAGGTAGGGGTCAGAGAGGGGCAGACGACTTTCCTTCTTTGATTCACATCCTCTCTTCTTCTGCCCCTTTCTTCATTCCCAAAGATTCTAAATTTGCCCTTATTACCCCTTTTCAACTCTCTCTCTGGGTAGTCTTGCTTGCATCAAGGGCTTTAACTGTAACCCATAAAGACTAATGATGGATAAATCTCCAGCCCTGACCTCTTTGGCTATCTTTAAATCTTTATGTGCAATTGCCTCCTGGGCTAACATCACCTGGACATCCCAGGGGAACATCAAAGTCACTGTCAAAAGTAGAACACCTTATTTTTTATTTCCTGCCTTAGTGACCACACAATTGCTTAAGCCAAAAACCTGAGAGTAACAGAGTCCTAATTCTCCTTCATGTGTCATGGTTAATCAGTCAGCACACCCTTCAGACTTCCAGTTTCTCTAGACTCTGTCCACTTCCAACTGTATTGGTGCTACTTTTAGGTCAGTCTTTGTCATCTTTCCTAATTAGTGTTTTCACTCTTGGTGTTGCCTTCTAATCTATCCACTGCCTCATCAGCAGGATAATTTTTCTAAAATAATTTTTTACATTAACATTCTTCAATTTGTACCCATGCACCACAGGATGCAGCACAAATTCACAAACGCAGCACATCAAGACCTTTATGATTTAGGCCATGTCAACTTTTCCAACCTCATCTTCCTCTACATCCTAATATGAGAATTTCCTCACATGTCTAAGTGCTTCAGCTCTGTGTTCCTCCAGCACCCTGTTCATGCCTCTAATAAAATGTGTCTCACAGTGAATAATGAATGGTATCCTCTCTGTAGCAGGGATCTGCTCTTTTTGTCTATGTACTATCTGTTCTCTCTTCTTTTGACAGTAGAACTTTGGAGCTAAATGGATCCCATTGGTGGGTCTGTCATTCAGAGCACCTGCCTTCCATGGTCAAGGAGTGGGCTCTTGACCTGAGAGCTAGGCCAGTCAGAAGCTCTCTCCTTGGTTTTGATTGGGTAGAAGGATGGAGCTGATTCACTTCAGCAGTAATGCCTTGTTGGGACTGTTGTTTAGTTCCTGTGATCTACTCCTAGGCCTTATTCTCATTCCTGGCATTCCCAAAACTTCATTCTTCTTTGATCCTTTAATTTTTCCCCTTTAGTTGCTTGCATCTTGAAAAGAAAAGAAAAGAAAAAGAAAAAGAAAGGAAAGGAAACAAAAACATCACACTAAAGTAAATCAAACCAGCCAACCAACCAAACAAACCCCTAACTGGAAAAAAATAATGAATTTTCTTGTTTTATTCTTGTTTGTATGCTGGCCTGGCACAGTGCTTAGAAACCAATAAACATTTATTGAATTAATAAATGAATGAACAAATGAATGAACTCAGAAAGTAGAACAGGAAGAAAAGTGTCAAAAGCAATGGAAAGGGCTTAGGGACAGTGCCAAGGCTGTTCATAGGGGATAGTTATTTTTCTCTCTTTGTTGTTGTTGTTGTTATGTGCCGTCGAGTCGGCCCCGACTCATAGCGACCCCTCCTTGGGTTTCCGAGGCAGTATCACTACGGAAGTAGGATTGCCCAACCTTCCTTCCAAGGAGTGGCTGGTGGGTTTGAACCACCAGCCTTCTGGTTAGCAGTCAAGTGCTTTAGCCACTTCTCTCTTTACATCCTTAATATATACTTAATATATACTTTCCTGACATTACAAAGGAAAGAATGAGAGAACTCTTTCACTGTATTAGGATGAATGTTTCTCACAAGGATCCACCTTATTATTCCAACAGTACTAGATCATGCAATTTCTGATTCTCTTTCCACTTTGCAGATTATGAATACTCAATAAATATGAAACTATAATCTTTTTCCAATATTCAGAGCAATCTGATTTCAATAAATATGTTTTATCAAATGTGCATCAGCATTAGAATTCAATCTTAATGCCAATTCTGACTGCCTGGACAATGATGTTGAGAAAGATCCTCAGGCTAAGTCAGGAAATGCAGTGAGAAAAAAAGCCCAAATTAAATACAGTTTCTGGGATTTACTAGCATCTACTTTAGAATTTAAAGAAATTCCCGTGTGAACACAATGATATTAATATTATAATCAGAAACTTCTTTGTAATACCAGTCAGAAATATTCCTAAATTGAAGGCCACAGGACAATCATTAATCCACACAATTTTGCAAAGTATAAAATAGCCAGTTGCTTTGGTGAGTAATTACCCAGGAAGTCACATGGAAGCTTTTTCAGAAGCTTTCCAGGAGACTAAGCCAGGTATGGTAAGTGGAGTCACCACACTCCAGATGATACTTTCTTGTGGCCCGAACTCAAAACATTTTAAAAGCCAATCTTAGCTATTCTCTAAAAGCAATTAAGTTTTATGTAAAAAATCAGTCTAATGTTTAATGCATTATCTCAGGAAGATGAAACATTAAATGTCTATAAATGAAGAAAATCAAAACCCTCCTTACTACAGCCTGTGAAATTAAGTCTTGATTAATTAAGTAGAATTAAAACTTAAAAATATAATCATTTTATTGTGGTATACATATACATACATACATATATACATTGTGTTGTTATGTGCTGTCGAGTTGGACCCAACTCATAGCGACCCCTCCTTGGGTTTCCGAGGCAGTATCATTACGGAAGTAATCTTCCTTCTGAGGAGTGGCTGGTGAGTTTGAACTGCCAGCCTTCTGGTTAGCAGTTAAGTGCCTTAGGCATTATGCTACCAGGGATCCCACATATATATAGAGAGAGAGAGAGAGAGAGAGGGAGAGAGACAGAGGCAGAGAGAGACAGAGAGAGCGAGCTCTGGTGGCATAGTGCCTAAGGCATCTGCTAAGCAGAAGATTGATGGTTCAAACCCACCAGCCACTCCACAGAAGGAAGAATATGTATAATAGAACATTGTTGTTTTTGTTGTTATGTGCCGTTGAGTCAGACCGAACTCACAGTGACCCCTCCTTGGGTTTCCGAGGCAATATCACTACAGAAGTAGATTGCCCAACCTTCCTTCCGAGGAGTGGCTGGTGGGTTTGAACCACCAGCCTTCTGGTTAGCAGTCAAGTGCCTTAGGCACTATGCTACCAGAGCCATTTCAATATTTTTGCATGTCTGTCATAACATAATTTCATGTTTATGTGCAATCATCACCCTGATCTGTTTCCAAATTATTCCATCACCTTGACAATAGTGTAGTGCTCCCTAAGCAATAACACCCCTTTCCCCTTCTTGCCCATCTCTGGTCACTACTAATAAATTCTGGTCTCTATACACTTGGCTATTCTAGACATTTCATATAAGTGAGAGCATACAACACAGATTCAGAGAGCCTTAAGAAGAGCACTAATTTAAGAGTCAAGTGACCTTGAGTCATTGTATTCTCATCTCAGTTTTCTCTTCAGTTAAAAGGTTTTAGCATAATGGAAAAATCTGGGAATGGTTAATGGTGATGGTTGAACAACATAATGAGTGGAATTAATGTCACTGAACTGTACATGTGAAGGCTGGAGAAATAGCAAATGATACCACACACACACACACACACACACACAAGGTTAATTGCAGTCATGGAACAAGGATACTATTTTTCTTTACACTAACCTTTGGGCAAGTTTGCTAGAGCTATGGGAAAAGATGCTATCCAAACCATACTCAATTTCTGAGACAGTTATCTGTAACCTGCATAAGTTCTCCAACTATCAGTGAACAATTTACCTGACTTTTCAAGATAAGCATGTGTGTGTCCTTTCCGAGGGGCTAAGAATGAATGAATGGCAGCTGGATAATTAAGAATGCAGTAGAGGGAGCTGAAGGAAGACTTCAACTACAAGGGCTGGAAAACAGCTTCCAAGACTTCCAGAAAAAAGCAGCACAGATAGTGCAGAATAGCTGGAGACTTGGAAAGCAGCAACAAGCAGGGAGACTTGCCTGACATCAATGGAAAGAGGTCTATGTACATCCACAGCAGAAACAACAAGAGACAAACGTTCTGCATCTCTACCCACTGTAGACGCAACCATTGCATTTGACTTCTTTTATCAAGATTGTGTAAGCACAGAGAACAAGCAGCCCATCCTGTAGCCAGCAGGGCAAAGTTGCAAATTCAACCTAACTGCCCATTTGCTGTTGATTTTAAGTGCTAACACGTTGCTTCTAACTCACAGCAACCCTATGTACAACAGAATGAAACACTGTCCAGTGCAGTGCCATCCTCACAATCACTATTATATTTGAATCCATTGTTGCAGCCATTGTGTCAAATCAATCTTGTTGAGGGTCTTCCTCTTTTTCACTGTTCCTTTACTTTACAGCATGATTTCCTTCTCCACAGACTGGTCCTTCTTGATAACAAAGCTAAAGTACATGAGACAAAGTCTCACCATTCTCCCTTCTAAGGACCATTCTGGTTGTACTTTGTCTAAGACAGATTTGTTCATTCTTCTGGCAGTCAATGGTATATTCGATATTCTTTGCCAACACCATAATTCAAAGGCATTTCATTTTCCTTCAGTCTTCCTTATTCATTGTTCAGCTATTGATTGCATGCACATGAGGCAACTGAAACTACCATGGTTTGGGTCAGGCACACTTTAGTCCTCAAGGAGACCTCTTTGTTTCTTAACATTGTAAAGTTGTCTTTTACAACAAATTTGCCCAATGCAATATGTTGTTTTATTTCTTGACTGCTACTCCTGTGGGCATTGATTATAATCCAAGTAAAATGAAATATTGTGTTTTACTGACTATGCAAAGACATTCGACTCTATGGATCATAACAAATAATGGATCACATTGCTAAGGATGGGAATTCCAGAACACTTAATTGTGCTCCTAAGAAATCTGTGCATAGACCAAGGAGGCAGTTATTCAAACAGAACAAGGGTATATACTTCATTGTTTAAAATCAAGAAATGTTTGCATCAGGGTTGTATTCAATTTGTATGCTGAGCAAATAATCCAGGAAGCTGTATTATATAAAATAGAATGCAGCAGGATTTTGCCCATAGAATCCTTCAATATTGCAACTCAAGGATTGAATGTTTTCTTCAGTTCTTTCAGCTTGAGAAATGCCAAGCATGTTCTTCCCCTTTGGTTTTCTAACTACAAATCTTTGCATATTTCATTATAATACTTTACTTTGTCTTTTTGAGCCATGCTTTGAAATCTTCTGTTCATCTCTCTTACTTCATCGGTTCATCATATGCTTTAACTGGTTTTGAACTGATCCTTATCAATATATATTTAGCCAGAGTTTGGGGAATTCATGAGCCCCAGGCATCATTTAAAAGAAGCTCTCATGATGCAGTGTTTTGACTGCTAACCAAAAGACCATCAGATCAAACTCACCACCCATTCCATGGGAGAAAGATGAGGCAGTCTGCTTCCATAAAAATTTAGTAGCCTTGGAAA
Source organism: Orycteropus afer afer (assembly GCF_000298275.1). Classification (NCBI taxonomy): domain Eukaryota; kingdom Metazoa; phylum Chordata; class Mammalia; order Tubulidentata; family Orycteropodidae; genus Orycteropus; species Orycteropus afer. Next base: position 567,182 of record NW_006921768.1, read on the forward strand.
TCTTATGGGGCAACTCTGTCTATAGGATTGCTATGAGTCAGAATTGACTCAGTGGCAATGGGTTTGGGTTTCTTTTTTTTTTTCTTTAGGCATCTTCTCTCTAAAAGTAAATAAAACTGTATTTCACCTGGGATTAGAATGCGAGAATAGCAAGCCTTTCAGTATATGGCCATCAGTTCCTTCATTCAGAGATATTGCACTTCATATGGAACTACCGTCAAACATCACTCGAGAGCCTTGTGTTCCTGTCCTGCAAACTCTGCTTGTTTAAAAACCAAAACTAAACCTGTTGACATTGGTTTGTCATCCAAGGCTATAAAGCAGTGATCTTTCCAGCAGCAGACTGCCACATCTTTCTCCCTGGGAGCAGCTGGTAGGTTCAAACCTCTGACCTTTCAGTTAGCAGCCTAGTGCTTAACCACTATGCCACGAGGGCTCCTTCATTGCTATTTCTCACTGAAAGGATACTTAACTCTCCTGCAGAATCATAGATGGAATTCTTGATTGCTAGAAGTGGTACCTCAAACTCCACTTATAAAAGCCCACTGGCACTATCTCCCAAAATCTATTGCTACAGAATGCCAGAACTGAGATGTAGGGGACCCTGGAATTATTAATCCTTATCTTTATAACAAGGAGTTCCAAGTGATGCAAGCGGTTAAATGCTCAGCTACTAACCCAAAGTTGCAGGTTCAGATCAACCCAGAGGTGCTTTGGGGAAAGGTCTGATGATCTGCTTGTGCAAACTCATGACTGTGGAAACCCTGTGGAGCACACATGGGGCTGTCATGAGTTGGAATCGACTCAACAGCCATTGGGTTGGTTTTATCTGTATAACTATTCTAGGGATTAGACTAAGCTTTTTTGTTACTGTTGCTAAATTGTGGCATCTACCCAAATGCAATAAAGCGAATGAATAGGGGACCAGGTGTGAATGGCAGCAATGTGTTCTCGAAGTGTATTTTGGACAAATCGGAATTTAAACCCAAGCAGTAAGCTCCAGAGACCCCACTACACCATTCTGCCTCTACCAATTTTGAGGGCACAACATGGCACTCTGTTAAACGTTGTTGTTGTTGTTATGTGCCGTCGAGTCGGACCCGAGGCAATATCACTACGGAAGTAGATTGCCCAACCTTCCTTTCGAGGAGAGCCTGGTGTATTTGAATCACCAGCCTTCTGGTTAGCAGTCAAGTGCCTTAGGCATGACGCTAGCAGAGCTTCTCTATTAAATGTTAGTATATTTTATCTCATTAGTCATCAGCATGACCTTGTGTGCTAAGTGATCATCATCCTCTCCCTGAAGATGAAGTTTCATAGCCAGGAAGTGGCTCCTAAATCCAAAATTCATATCCACAATGCCTCAATGCTCACTCTTGGATTATGGGAACAGTTTTAGGCTGCTTTACCACTCTCCCACTCTACAGTACACCAGATTATTGCAAATGAATTTTATCAGGGTACTGCTCTAATCATGTCACTTTCTGGAGCAAAAATTTCCCATAGTGCCCCCATAGCCCCATTTTTACTTTTATCTAATGAATTCCAAAGTTGTTACTGCAGCATTCAAGGTCAAGTGAGAAGGTGAGATGTGGCATTCTTCCATTACCTGACCTCTCTTACCTCTCTGACTTCACCCTCCACTGTATGCTCCAACATACAGAGGTTCTCCATCCCCCAAACCTACTCTCTTCATTCCTCCATGACCCTTCACCTATTAGCTCTTCCTCAATGGTTCCTCTAAGGGTCCATAACCTGGAGAATGGACTTGGGTAAACCACTGAATGATTTAGAGTCTACTCTGTGTTAGAATGCTCCAGAACTTTCAGTAATTAAAATCGTATTAGACATTGTTGTTGTTATTTGCCGTCGAGTCGGCCCCGACTCATAGCGACCCCTCCTTGGGTTTCCGAGGCAGTATCACTACGGAAGTAGGATTGCCCAACCTTCCTTCCGAGGAGTGGCTGGTGGGTTTGAACTGCCAGCCTTCTGGTTAGCAGTCAAGTGCCTTAGCCACTATGCTACCAGAGCTCCCAATTAGACATTACAACATTATTAAACTAAGTTTTGAGGGAGTCTAGTAGCATAGTGCCTAAGGCACTTGACTGCTAACCAGAAGGCTCGCGGTTCAAACCCACCAGCCACTCCTCAGAAGGAAGATGGGGCAATCTACTTCCATAGTGATACTGCCTCGGAAACCCAAAGAGGGGTTGCTATGAGTTGGGTCTGACTCGACGGCACATAACAACAACAAACTAAGTTTTGTGCTAAGGTGGGTGACACTGTCACAAACTTGGTATAATACCATCTTTCAGAATGTTAGCTGCATTATTGATCTTGGTTTAATAGAACAGGATGAATAAAATAGGACTCAGTGATGCACCATTCCATTAGAGATGGCGATTGGATCAGATAGGAAGTTATCAGCTGCCAAAAGCAGCCACACAGTCAGAGAAGCCATCATAGGCAATCAGATTGGTTCAATAGTTGCCAGAGCCATCACAGTGAAATCTGCTATTGTCCAGAAATCATGGTGTAAATCCCAGATCAGGAACTTACACTGATGTCCAATTTGAGGGGCTACTCAGAGCCACAGGATAAATATGGTTCATCTGCAAATTACTTTTATGGATTTAGGGAAAAATGTAAATAATTTAACTGAACATATATCATAATATTTTTATGTCAAAACATAAAAATCCCAAGTACTTATTATGGAGTGGAATGGAAAATTCCACAATATTTTATAACAAAACATGAGTCATTACTGAATTCGCTGTTGACCTCTTCGGTTTACACAGGCTGACCCTCGGGAGTGCATGTTGCTCTCCTCTGATATTAGAAGTATTTCAGTAGAAAAGCTTGAGGAATGCTGATGTAATGTGCTAAGTGTTTGAACCAAGACCCATTGGAATCTAGTTATCATGTGTTTAAAGATTCTTGCCAGACATGAAGAGCATGTTTTATTAAAAATATGAAAAGGAAAAAGTTGATACCCTCCTTCTCTAAGCCTATGTACAAATAACAAAATGAATATTAAATATACATTTCTCATACTGCTGTAGCATATTTAACTGTGGTTTCACAAGGTACACTGGGATATCCCAAATATGACTGAGGTATCATATATATTTGAAAGATGTGCATTCTAAGTCCCTTTAAAGCAAATATACCATGGAACAAGTTTATAGAAGAATCAAATCAATTTGAAGGAGGATTATAGCTCCAGATTAAGATGGTTTAAGGACTAAAAACCAACTAAACATTTAACCATTGTAAACCAGCTACCATATGATGGGTACCCACTGAAAACACAGAGATAAAAAAGAAACATTCCTCAAAGGGCACCACCATAAGAATCCACCCAGGAACACATGGCATGGTCTTAGGTTGGAAAAAAAGCAGCATAAGCTCACAACAACGTGCACAATTGGGCAGGATAGGCATAGCACAGAAAGAAGTCCAGAAATACCAGGCCGCAGTTGGCAGCCTAACCTGATCAGCCTAACCCTACATCATTCAATAATTCATTAAACATATATGCATGTACCAGAAACTGCTCTAATCATCTATGGCATAAAACAAACTCCCTGGCTTGATGAAGCTCGGATCCGACTCATAAATACCCCTCCTTGGGACTTCCGAGGCAATATCACTATGGAAGTAGATTGTTTGATCTTCCTTATGAGATGAAGCTGCAGTGTTTTTAAAAAACAAAATAAGAGGGACAGAGCATGACAGGACAAGGACATTTTTAGGTAAGTATCTCTGGTAAGATGACATTTAAGCAGACTTGAAGGGAAGGTGGAAGAAGGTCATGTGACCACCTAGTAGAAGAGCATCAAAGGCAGACAACTGTTAATGAAAGGGCCTTGAAACAGGATCATACTTGACATACTTCGGAAAAACAATCAAGGAAGCCAGTGTGCTTGGAACAGAATGAGCGAAGGAATGGGAGGCAGGATATGGTGAAGTTGCAGGGGCAAGTCACACAAAGCCTGGAGGACATGATAAGGACTTTTGAATTTTACCGAGTGAGATGATGGAAATCAATGGATATGGTGACATGATCTACACTTTTTTTTCTTTGTTTTCTGATAATATGTATCAGTTAAGAGGTTGTGTGTGTGTGTCTGTGATTTGGGTGAAAGTTTACAGAGCAAGTTCATTTTCCATATGACAGTTAATACACATTTTATTTCATGACATTAATTGTAATACCCATAAAGTAACAGTTCTCTTCTCACTTCCTTCCTGTGGTTACCTTTTCCCTGTGTCCTTTCCTATGCATTCCTGCCCTCTGGGCTATCTGTGCAAATACTGACTACCTTTCTGATCTCCCACGGTTGACTGTTCTAAAGAGTGTACCTACCTGGGCTAAATGTTTACCTTATACATCTGTCTATTGGTTCATTGGAAGACAAGGGAGTGAGTTCAACTCCAGGCCCAAAGGGTGACTAGGGGCCATAGTCTCGGGGGTTTCACCAGTCTCTATCAGACCAGTCAGCCTGGTCTTATTTATGATTTTGAGTTTTGTTCCACATTTTTCTCCCACTCTATCCAGGATCTCCTATTTTAATCCCTCTCCGAGTGGTTGACAGTGGTAGCTAGTCACCATCACAATTTAGTTATTCAGGGTCATGTAGATTGAGGTTCACGTGGTCCAGTAGTTTCTTGGACTAATTGTTTCCATGCATCTTTGGTTTTCTTTATTATTCTTTGCTCCAGACACAGAGAAAACAATTGTTACATCTTAGATGGCCTCTTGTAAGCTTTTAAGACCACAGTTGCTATTCACCAAAGCAGAACAATGTTTTTGTGTAATGTTATGCCAATTGATCTTGAGGTCCCCTATAACCATGGTCCCAAGCCCATGGGCCCAGTGACTTACTCTGTCAGGGTGGTCGGCTGTGGCTAAGAAGTTACTATAACTTTTCCTCCTTAGCTCTATTATATATAAGGACATTCTTATAACATATACAAATATGTATGTAGAAATATCATCTGCCAAACTTGTTTATGGTCATGGGTATATTCCCTTTTGCCCAGATGTATCGAATCATCAGCCCATCTACCTAATCATATGAGTATCCACTCATAGATTAATGTTTTTTATTGCTGATAATGCACCATTATGTATGTAAAAGTGTTTATCTTTGTTTTCTGTATCTTTTGTGCACCTCTCTGTGTCTTCCTTTTCTATAGTGTTACTGTGTTGGTCACTTGTTTTATTCTCTGTCCTTTCACCCAAATCAAAACTTGTCTCTTACCTAACCAGCGATTTTCCCTTCCCTCCTCTTCCATTCCTGTTGTTAGGTGCCATTGAGTTGGCTCCAACTCATAGCAACCCTATGTACAACAGAACGAAACACTGCCCAGTCCTGCACCAGCCTCACAGTCCTTGCTATACCTGGATTGTGAGAAGTGGATGGCCCCTTCCTTCTTCTTAGTCTGGAAGTTCTGCTGAAACCTGTCCACCATGGGTGAACTTGCTGGTATTTGAAATAGTGGTGGCATAGCCTCCAGCCTCACAGCAACATGCAAGCTACCATAGTATGACAAACTGAGAGATGAGTAGAGGTTCCCATCCCTGGTAACCAACAAAGGAAGTTTCCTTCCACAGGTAAACCTTTCCTTGAACTTTTTACAGTAGTGGACTGATATAATATTTATCCTGTGATTGACTTATTTCACTCAGCCTAATGTCCTCCATGTTCCTTCATGTTATGAGGTGTTTTGCAGATTCTACACTATTCTTTAGTGTTGCATAGTATTCCAATGTGTATATGTATGATAATTTGGTTATCCATTCCTCTGTGGAAGGGCATTTAGATTGCTTCCATCTGTTTGCTATTGTGAATAGTGCTGCGATGGACATGGGTGTGCATATATCTGTTCTTGTTCTGGTTCTCATTTCTTCAGGATATATATGTAGTAATGCGATTTCTGGATCAAATGGTATTTCTATTTCCAACTTTTTAAGGTATCACCATACCATTTTCCAAGTGGCTGTATCATTTTACAGTCCCATCAGCAGTGTATGAGAGTACCAATCTCTCTGCATCCTCACCAACATTTGTTTCTATCTTGTTATAACTTTGCTATTATTGCTGTGGTAAGATGTTATGTCATTATTTTGATCTGCAACTCTCTTATGACTAATGATCACAAACATTTCTTTATGTGTTTTTTGGCCACCTGAATATCTTCTTTAGTGATCTGTCCATGTCTTCTGCCCACTTTTTAATAGGAGTGCTTGTCTTTTTGATTTTGAAGTGTTGGAGTTTTCTATAAATTTCAGAGATAAGTCCTCTTGTCAGATATTTCATTTCTGAATGTTTTTTCCCCAATCTGTAGGTTCTCTTTTTACTGTTTTAGAGAAGTCTTTTGGTGGGCATAAGAATTTAATTTTTAAAAGGTTCAAGTCATCTAGTTAATTTTCTGCTTTTTGTGCATTTTTACTTTTATGTTTTGTAGTTTATTAATGCCATAAATTAGAGCCCCTAAGTATGCCCCAATTTTTTCTTTGATGAACTTTATAGTTTTAGGTTTCACATTTAACTCCTTGATACATCTTGAGTTCATTTCTGTGTTTGGTGTGAGGTGTAGATATTGTTTCATTTTTCTGCAAATGGATATCCAGTTTTGCCAACACCATTTTTCAAAGAGATGATCTCTTCCCCATTTAATGGATTTTTGGCCCTTTGTCAAAGATTAGCTGACCATAGATGGATGGATCTATTTCTAGGTTCTCAATTCTGTTCCAATTCTGGTCTCTGTGTGTGTCTTTGTACCAGTACCAGGCTGTTTTGACTACTGTGGCTTATAATAGGTTTTCAGATCAGGGAGTGTGAGACCTCCTACTTGTTCTTCTTTTTTAGTAGTGCTTTGCTTATTCAAGGGCTCTTTTCCATATAAAATTAATGATTGGCTTTTCCATGTCCTTAAAGAATGTTGATGGAATCTGGATCGGGATTGCATGGAATGTATAGAGTGCTTTGGGTGACCTACGCTATGTTTTGAAGAGATCGCCTAGAAGCTATATAGAGAATAGATACAGGGCAATTTTACACAGTAAGACTTCAGTTGGGAGGCTTTTGCAATGATCCAGGTGAGAGATAATTTCGTCTTGAAAAGAAAGTCGAAATGGTGAAAGTGGTTGGGTTCCGAATGTTACAAAAGTAGCACCAATAGGTTTCCTGATAGAATGGATTTGGGCTATAAGATAAAATGAGGATATTTTCATGATTTTTGATCATCCATCAGGAAGGATAGAATTGACATTTTAGAGATGTAGTGATTTCTAGCAGTGGTTGGATAGGTAAGTCTTGAGTTCAGGAGAAAGTTCAAGCTAGAGACAAATTTGGAAATCTCTGTAAAGTAATATTTACAGAGGTTTCCAAAATCATCTAAGGACTAAATAAAATCATCTAAGAATGAGCATAGAGGCAGACGAGTCCAAATAGTTTTGGAGACTGAAACTTGGAGCCTGCCAGTGTTTGTTTGTTTTTAATAGCAACTTTATTGAGATATGATTCAAATGCCAGTATTTAAAGGTAATGAAATACAATAAAAGAGCAAAGGAAACTGAGGAGGCATGACCAACAAGAAAGAATGATGTCCTAGAAGCCAAGTGAAGAAATTGTTTCAAGAATTAGTGAGGAAGCAACTGTGACAAACGCAGTGGAAATATGGAACAGAGTAAGTCTCGAGATATGTGCACTGGAGTTGGTAGTGTGGAGGTAAAGAGCAGTTTTAATGAAAGCTGGACTGGAGTTATTTCTAGAGCAAATAAAGGAAAAGAGTGGAGACAGGGAGTGTGTGTAGACAATTTCTTAAATAATTTTTCTGTAAAAGGGAGTAAAGAAATAAAGTCTTTACTTACTTTGCTGAAAGGGGGTTACAGCATGTTTGTGTGCTTGTGGGGATGGTCCACATGGAGGGGAAATTTCATGATGCTGAAGAGAGAGAGAGGACAACTGCTGGGTGAGAGGGGTTTGAACCCAATGCAAAATCGACATGCAGTGTTTAAAAGAGGAGAAAAGGCAGACAAAATATATAGATTCAGATGCAGATAGAGAATTAGCTATCATGGTAGGAGTTTGTAGAAGTTCTCTTTTATGGCTTCTAGGGTCTCCTTAAAACACTAGATAACCTCAGTAGCAACATCAACATCATCAGGTTAATCCCTATTTGCCCAACAGTCCTGAACCTTGATTGAATAATGGCAAACCAAATTATAAGTGAGTTCTACTATATTTAAATTGGAATTCAATGGACAAAAATTGTGTTTAATTCAGCAAAGCTCTAGCTCAGTTACTAGCAAATGACTTAAGTCACAGTATATTGTTGTTCTTAGTTGCCATGGAGCTGATTCTAACTCAAGGTGACCCTATGTGTCCCAGGGTATAACTGTGCTCCATAGAGTTTTCTTAGCTGTAATGTTATGGAAACAGATCACCAGCCTTTTCTTCTGTGCTTCAGGAAAAAAGATCCCAGAGTCAAACATGTTCTATAGACCCTTTTATGAAGCCTTAGACAGTACAAAGACAATTATCCAGAATGAGGGAAACCATTAGCATGTAAATAGTACAGAAGCCGAATGCAGTCTGCTGAACCAGAGTCATAGTGTTCAGTATATTTGATAGAGTACAAAAGAAATCGTCACAAAATCATGGTTGGTGGCAGGTCAATTCATCACTGTCATAGATGGCGCTACAGAAGTGGGAAAGGACCATGATTGGGATAAGATTGGGATACATACACAATAGAAGATAAAAAGGGATTGGGTTCTGTGGCTTGACCACCTGGCTACATAGTGGTCAGGGTATGTGACTCATTACCATGTGGCCTTGAGTCATAGCCATAATGTGGCTACAAGAAATACCAGAACCCCTACCTGATGCACCCAGGCAAGTTCTTTGTGTGAACATAATCTACTTTCAACCACACTCTCCCTGAAGGTAAACTGCCCCCACCCTACCTCCACCCCTTTTGCCTCACATTGTTGGTTTAATTATCAGGAAGAACTCAAATGGCATCTGAACTTATGTCAAGGCTAAAAATGGAATTACGCTCCCAGTGTAGATGGCAGGAGCTCTGGTGGTGTAGGGTCTAAGGCACTTGACTGCTAACCAAAAGGCTGGTGGTTCAAAGCCACCAGCCACTCCTCGGAAGGAAGGTTGGGCAATTTACTTTAGTAGTGATACTGCCTCAGAAACCCAAGGAAGGGTCACTATGAGTCGGATCTGATCCGGCAGTAGTAAGTTGAGCGTGAGTGTAGATGGCAGTCTTCCACAAATGAAGTGCTTTAGACTTTAAGCTCTAATACTTTTTTTTTTTTTAATTGTGATTTGGGTGAAGATTTACAAAGCAGATTCACTTTCCATACAGCAGTTCACATACACTTTGTCTCATGACATTGACCACAGTTTACCA
>NW_006921768.1:580281-588376 GCF_000298275.1 Orycteropus afer afer
TAGTATCCTGGTATTATCCTTTTTATTTCATTTGGTTCTGTTGTGATGTCACTCATTTTGTTTCTTATTCATGTTATTTGTATTCTCTCCCTCTTTTCCTTTGTTAAATTTGCCAGTGGTTTGTCAAATTTTATTGATCTTTTCAAAATCTAATACACTTTCAGGGTAATATGCTTAGTGAGTTCAAACTGCCAACCTTAAAGTTAGCAATGAATTGCAAACTGTTTGCACTTCTTACGGATCTTAGGGAAAACATAATATAATGCCATGTTTTGATTTTCTGTGTCTGAAAACACTATAAAGGGGACTATCTCCCTCATAAGGAGCTCTGGTGGCACAGTACTTAAGGCATTTGACTGCTAACCAGAAGGTTGGTGGTTCAAATTCACCAGCTGCCCCATGGAAAGATGGGACAATCTACTTCTGTAAAGATTTACCACCTTGGAAACCCATTGGAGGTCACTATGAGTTGGAATGGACAATGGGAGTAAGTTTGGAGTTGAGTTTGGTATCTCCCTCATAAATAGTATAGATAAATCTCCTTTCCCTTTATTCATTCAACATTTAAGTACTTCTTATGGCCATGAACTATGATACCAAAACCAAAACTAAATTCACTGCCCTCAAGTCGATTCTGACTCATAGTGACCCCCATTGGGCTTCCAAGACAGTAAATCTTTACAGAAGTAGATTGCTCCATCTTCCTTCTGTGAAGCAGTTAATGGGTTTGACTCACCAACCCTCTGGTTAGCAGTCAAATGGCTTACGCACTTTGCCACCAGAGCTCCATGCACTGTGAGACTGAAAATACAAATCTAAAGTTCCTTTAGGAATTATTACCTAGTGAAGATTTTTAAAAGTTCTTAATTCCACCAAGGTTAATGAATGTGTAAATATTAGATTATGGGAGGAAGACATAATGAGAGGAAGAATATAGGAGCCAGAGAGAGCAGATGGGAAACAGAAACTCTCCTCAAGCCGGGAGAAATATGGTAGATCTTCCCACAATGCTATGGGAGAGAAGAAATATTACATATGGATTTTAATAACCTCAGAACACAAATAAAGCAATTTTATTATCCAGGGGAACTGAAGCAAATGAACATTGCTCATTGGCCTCAATTGCTTTATGATTTAAATCAACTATTTTCAAGCTCTTCATGTTTAGTAATTACTGCAGTTGATTTTGCAATGGAGACCTTGGCAGTACAAATGTTGTCATTTCCTCACAATCTGCACGTCCTCACGTAAAGAAGTTCTATGCATATGTGAAGACTATGTTAGGAAGTAGAAGAGATAGATCATTTGAACAAAACAATACAGCCAGTTTGGAATGCTTCTTATTGTTTTACTGAAAACATTCCTGTGTTTACATGGATGTTACCAATATTACACTTTTACAAGTCTTAATTCTTCTTCAATGCAATCACATAATTGATATTAGCATTTTTGTGTGTCTTGCATGTCTAACAAGGGACAAACGCAAAAATGCAACCACTGCTGTGGAGTCAGATCTGACTCATAGAGACCCCTCCTTGGGTTCCTGAGGCACTATCACTACAGAAGTAGATTGCCCAACCTTCCTTTCAAGGAGTGACTGGTGGGTTTGAACAGCCAGCCTTCTGGTTAGCAGTCAAAAGCCTTAGGCACTACTCCACCAGAGCTCCTAACAAGGGACAAGGGTATATAAGGTACATATACCATAGAAAATGCTCTCATTCCATAAATAAAAATAAAGTTGCAGACTGCTTTATTTCTTCAGTGAGATTCCATTACAAACAAAAAAACAAACTCACTGCCATTGAGTCGGATCCAACTCAACGCAACCCCTCCTGGGGTTTCTGAGGCAGTATCATTATGGAAGTAGATTGCCCAACCTTCCTTTCAAGGAGTGGCTGGTGGGTTTGAACTGCCAGCCTTCTGATTAGCAGTCAAATGTCTTACTAATGTCAGTGGAAATGGTGGGAGCACACCCGGTATAATACAAGCTGGCAATCATCAAGGCTGTCAAACCAAAAAAAAAAAAAAAAACCTCACTTCCATCGAGTGGATTCTGACTCATAGCAACCTCCACTGGGTTTCCAAGTCTGTAAATCTTAACAGAAGGAGACTGCCTCATCTTTTTCCACAGAATGACTTGTGGGTTTGAACCACTGACCTTCTGGTTAGAAGCCAAATGCCTTAACCACTTAAGATAGTATACATATACTATATTGTCAGCTGGTCCATACCCAGGAAGCCTGGTGATGCAGTCGTTAAGTGCTTGGCTGCTAACCAAAAGATCTTTGGTTGAAACCCATCAGCTGCTCTATGGGAGAAAGATGAGACAGATTGCTTCTGTAAAGATATACAGCCTTGGAAACTCTATGAGGCAGTTCTACTCTGTCCTATCGTGTCTATATGAGTCAGAATTGACTTGAGAGCAACAGGTTTTGTTTTTTTGAGTCCATACCCTGGAGACTGACACAGAATTTTTTATTACTGCATATTTTGTACAATTTTCCTCAATATTGCTTTGAAACAAATTGAGCAAAGACTGCTACTCATAAATATAAAAGCTTGGATTAAAAAAAAAAATTCTTGGCAAAGATACTTAAACACTTTTTCATTATTTTTTTCCCAATGTATCTGATATACTGCCTTGCCGTATGATAAAAACAATCCCTTTTTCCCTCCTATTGTACTGTTCCTATATGCATTGACCGGTATACCAGCCCCCATTAGTCATTTCTACATTTAGTTGTAAGTAAGCAGTGGGAATGACTAAAGAACAAATAGAAGTCAATCCCTCCAGCAAAGCAAAACCATAGCAGTTACAGTTATATTTTAGGAGCATGTTTTATTTCTCATAGCCACATAATACCATTTTTTACTTTTACATAAGAAAAAAATCTTATTTTTTATTTGACATAACTTCATGCAATGCTCTGCAACAGCAAATGAACGTTTTGAAACAATTCTTTCAAATATTCAATTTCTTATGCTCCAAGCACACAGTTTCATAGCTACACCCTTGTGGTTTCAACCTGCAAATGTCCTTCACCAGGAGTCAGAAGTTAGGATTTTTTCTGTCCATTCAAAACATGTATTTAATACTTCTTGTTGGGTTCTGTCAAGTTGATTTTGATTCATAGTGACTCTGTACGGTAGAGTAGAACTGCCCCATATGGTTTCCTAGGCTGTAATCTTCATAGCAGCAGGTTGACAGGTCTTTTCTCCCATGGAGCCTCTGGTAGGTTCTAACCACAGACCTTTAGTTAGCAGCTGAGCACTTAATCATTGCACCACCAGGGGTTCTATGGAATACTAATATGCATCAAATGCTAAGGCTACAAACACAAATGGTATACTTTCTACCACCAGTGATTTAAGCAAATAACTATACATTGTTCTTATTAATAAAATAGACTTATAATCTTTATGATGATATTTACAAAGTGCCTTTTCTTTTATATTGAACTTTTCTTTGGTAAATTACAGGTGTTGATGAATGAAAAGTATTATGTCAGTAAATGTCTAATCATTGTATACTACCTCCTCATGAGCCTAAAACTTCAAATCAGAAATAACTAGATTCAAGATGCCATTACACTCTTCCAGACCTTAAGTGGACCTTGATATGTCCTTGACCTTGGATGAAACCTACAACTTAAAATGTTGTTAACATAAGTGGTGTTTAACAAATCAATGAAGTAAAATCAGAAGCCTTAGTGAAAAGGAACTGACATTTCTGAACTCTAAGATGTCTAATTCTTTAAAACAATTCCTCTAGATAGATATTATCATCACTATTTGTAGAAGAGAAAATTAGGATAAAAAAAAAAGGTTAATTGGCTTGCCCCATAGTTATAAGAGATAAGCTCAGGGTTCCGACTCATGTGTGACTTTACAGCCTATGCCCTTATTGCTATGACACCACGTTATGCTACCTCTTCCAGTAGAAGATGGAGACAGTCCAGAAGCTGAGGAAAAATGCCCAGAGAATGAGTATGGAATATATCTGATGTCACTTAAGCTACTAATTATTTTTAAAATTTTAATGCATCAATCTCAGCATGTATACATAAGAGTTATAAGAATGTGAAGTACTTTTTAATGGTCATTTGAGATCCTCATTGTGACTAGGAGTCAAGAGAGTTTACTAGATATTGGGATTTAAACTCCAAAAGTACCAATGCATTTGAGCCAAAAACCATTTCTCTCATCTCAAACAGAAGACTTCAGAGTCTTTGGAAACAGATACCATTAAATAAAAAGAGCCCTTTGGTTAAATTCAAGAGTGAACATAAGCTGATCTTTCACTAGAGATAGTATCAGTGAATGGTAAAGAAGCAATTATGACAAAAAATACAAACTATCTTAATTTATGACAATTGTCCAAAACATTATGGTGTTTCTAGAATTGTCTCTCAAAGGGCAATGTACCATTGTCAAATTTTATTAAACCATTCCATAATTCAGGACGTGTTAGCATGTTGATAATTGCTGGTGAAGGGAAACAACCTGTGTTAATTTGCTGCAACTGTGGTGAAAATGTCTATGCTAATGAGCTTGAGGGAAATGAGGTAGCTGAATAGTATCCCTTTTATGATTCTAAATAGTGAAATTCCATAGGATCTAAAACTTTCCTCAGTATTTTTCTAATCCATTTAACTCAATTAAAAACAGTAATTTATGTAAAAAATGAATTTTCCAGAGCACTTTTGATTATTCAATGGATACTGACTCCATCTAGGGTTGTTAAGAGTCAGAATCAACTAGGCAGAATACAATAACAAAACCCCTTAGATACTTAAACAAGGAATCACTGCACTTGAATTACTTGTCACTTTCTAGCTATGAGATGTATAACCCTAAACCACTGCCACTGAGTTGATTCCAACTCACAGATACCCGCATCAGGTTTCTAAGTCTATAAATCTTTACAGAAGTAGATTGTCTCATCTTCCTCCCATGGAGTAGATAGATGGTGGGTTCAAACTGCCTACCTTTTGGTTAGCAGTCCAATGCCTTAACCATGGGGCCACCAGAGCTTCTGAGGACTGAGGATTGTCCTCCCACTCATGGTATTAGTTATCTATTGCCACAATAATGCTGAAAAACAATCATAAGCCTCAGTACAATATAATACTCACTTATTTAACTCATAGATGTGCAGGGTTCTGTGCTCTGGCCTAGGCTTGCTCATGTGTCTATAGTCAGCCATGGGTTAGGTAGATGGAGCTGCTGATCTTGGCTGTGTTTGCTCATATGTGTATGAGTCAGCTGGTTATGGGCTGATCTTGGATAACCACAGCTTAAAAGATATAGAGGACTTGACATTATTTCACACATTTCATCCTCCAGCATTGTCATGGCAATGAAGTAAAACAGGAAGAAGAAACAGACATGAGTGTATTCAAGTCTCTGCTTTTGTCACAGCTGGTAACAATGGTCAAAGCAAGTCACATGACCAAATACAAAATCAAGCAGAAGGAAAATGTATTTCACCCTCTGAAGCGATGAGCAAGTGTAAAGAGTTGGATACAGGGAAAGGTGAAGGATAGAGTTGTTAAAGTACATACATTAATATCATACTCATCATCATATTCTGGGGCTGTGATAGAAATTTACAGAAGTAGATTGTCTCTGGAGTAGGGCTTTCGGAATACGGTTCTTTGTTGCTTTGGTTCAACCACAAGTCTCATAGAAAGCATCTTGCTAATATGTAACTACAACAAGGCAATATCTTATCTTACTTATCCTTGTGTCCCCAGAACCTCATATAGTATCTAATCCAAAGTACCCAGCTGCTCAATAAACACTGGATGAATGAATTAATGGAAGACAAAATTAAAGGTTACACTTTAGTATATGTGGCAGCAACTTGTAAGAATATTAATTAACATAACAGGAGTGTATGTTTTGTGATTTTCTACGTCTATATTTTTCCATGTTGAGGTGACCATATCCAACTTATCCAAAAAATGAAATATGTTATCTCCTTTGTACAAAGCACTATGATAAGAACTTAGGAATGTGAGTGATACTGCTTTTAGTGAAAAATCAATGGGCAAGATGAAAAATCAATCTCTATCCCTGTTTAGAATTCTGTTGGATTCATAAAACATCTTTTAAATAAGAGTCATCTGTAAGGTTTCATTCAGTTCTGTAATTCTACAATTTTATTATTTAAAGGACAAAATAACAGGATACAGAATATAAGTAGAATGGAAAGGTACCCAGAATAACAGATGAATCTAAAGGAAAAAGAGGTTATATCTATTTAGAGTTTGAAAATAAAGTCTTCATGGGAGAGATAACATATCTTAGGAGTTTGAGGGAGACAAATAAGAGGCAAAGATGTCAGTCACTTTGAGGAGTAAGGTTTGCCTGATCCAAGTCATGGTCTTTTTCATCACCTCAAATGATACAAACGTTGAATAGTGAAAAGGAAGACAGAAGAATTAATGCATTCAAACTGTATGTTGGCAATGAATACCATGGACTGCCACAAGAATGAACAAATCAGTCTTAGAAGAAATACAACCAGAAATGAGGATGGTGAGATTCTAGCTTGTTTACTTTGGATACATCATAAGAAAAACATAATTACTAGAAAAAGGATATCATGGTTGGTAAGTAGAGAGTCAATTAAAATAAGGGAAACCTTCAATGAGATGAGTGACACAAATGGACTGAAACACACCAAAGATTATGAAGATGGAATAGGAGAGGGTAACATTTCACTCTATAATATGTAAGGTTGCTATGAGTCAGAGCTGACTCTATGATACCTATCAACAACAACCACCAATGGGGGGTAGTGAAAGCACAGACATAAGGGGAGAGTCTGGATGTGTTGAGGGCCAGGAAGTGATTCAGTTTTGCTGGAGCAAAAAGTAAACATGGACAACTGGTTGGAGAAATACCTAGAAAGACAGGTTTAGAACTAGGTTTATCATCTTGGCTTGAAGAATCTGTCCTCGTTTCAGCAGACACCCCAACTTTAGAAAGATTAATCTGACAGCACTATACAGAGCTGTCTTTTGTAGGGAGAGAAGTGGGCAGATAAGTCCATATGTTATTGAAATAAACTAGGTGAGAGATAATGAGGATTTCAGTTAGGAAGATGGCAGGAAGAATGGAGAGGTTATGAAAAAGAGGAGGCTGTGAGTAAGACAGAATATCCCAGCATTTTGCCCATTAAATCTTTTTTTATAGGAAGCCAATAAAATTACATGCATTTTTTTTATTGTGATTTGGGTGAAAGTTCACAGAGCAAATTTATTTTCCATTTAACATGTCATACACATTTTGTTGCAATCCCCATAATGTAAAAGCTCTCTTCCCACCTTCTCCCTATGTTTACCTTTTCCCTGTGTCCTTCTTTCCTATGCATTCCTGCCCTCTGAGCTATCTTCCTCTATAAATACTGCTCTTCTGGTCTACAGCTGATTGTTCTAATGAGTATACCTACTTGGTGTAAATGTTCACCTTATATGCCTGTCTATTGTTTGGGTAGAAAGTCTTGTGACTGAGTTCAATTCTAGACCCAAAGGGTGACTAGGGGTCATAGCCTCGGGGTTTCACCAGTTTCTATCAGACCAGTAAGCCTGGACTTTTTCATGATTTTGAGTTTTGTTCCACATTTTTTTTCTCAATCTATTTGGAACCTCCTATTGTTATCACTTTCAGAGAAGTCAGTAATGGTAGCTGGGCACCAACTACTTTTTATGGTATCATAGTCATGGAGCCTGGGGTTCACGGGGTTCATTAGTCCTTTGGACTAATTGTTTCCTTGTGTCTTTGATTTTCTTCACTCTTCTTTGCTCTGGATGGGAAGAGACCAATAGCTGCTCCTTAGAAAGCTAGCTGTTCACAAGCTTTTAGGACCCCAGTTGCTATTCACTAAAGTAGAACGTAGAACATTGACTTTGTGGACAACGTTATGCCAATTGGCCTTGTTGGTATTGTTATGTGCCGTTGAGTCAGCCCTGACTCATAGTGACCCCTCCTTGGGTTTCTGAGGCGATATCACTACAGAAGTAGATTGCCCAACCTTCCTTCCAAGGAGTGGCTGGTGGGTTTGAACCACCAGCCTTCTGGTTAGCAG
>NW_006921768.1:589091-617708 GCF_000298275.1 Orycteropus afer afer
CCTTCCTTCCGAGGAGTGGCTGGTGGGTTTGAACCGCCAGCCTTCTGGTTAGCAGTCAAGTGCTTTAGCCACTATGCTACCAGAGCTCCTGATCTTCTACTAGACTATAAAATATTTGAGGACAGGGCACAGCAGGTGATATAGAGTAGGCCTAGGGGAATGGGAGAATCCAAAGGTGGTTCAAATTGTTAATGTTCTTGGCTGTTAACCAAAAGTTGGAGGTGTAAGTCCACCCAGAGGCACCTCAGAAGAAAGACTTGGAGATATAATTCTGAAAAATCACCACTGAAAACCCTATGGATCACAGTTCTACTCTGACACACATGGGGTCACTATGACTTGAAATTGACTCAGTTGCACGGGTTTTAAGAGAGTGGGTAAGGTGCAGTGAATTGCTTTAATATGGTCCTCTAGTCATTATTTTGTTAACTCCCATAAAATTATTTGTTGAGATGACACAAATAATGTGCTTGTGGCCCACCAAGGGTATTGGACAATTTTTGTAATGCAAACAAAGTGCATGGAACTCTTGTGGATGTGGAATTGTGCAAATAAGATATGTGAAACCCTTGTAGGGGATTGTTCAATTTTGCTTCCCCACTAGACTTGTTGCTGTTAAGTGTCATTGAGTCATCTCCAACTCATAGTGACTCTATGTACAAGAGAACGAAACACTGCCTGGTCCTATGCCAGCCTCATGATTGTTGCAGCCACTGTGTCAGTCTATCTCATTGAGGGCCTTCCCTTTTTTGGTCAACCTTCCACTTTACCAAGTATGATATCCTTCTCCAGGGAATGGTCACTTCTAACAAACATGACCAAAGTAGGTGAGATGAAGTCTGGCCACTCTCACTTCCAAGGAGCATTCTGGCTGCACTTATTCCAGGACAGATTTGTGAGTTCTTTCAGCAGTCCATGGCACTCTCAGTATTCTTTGCAAGCACCACAACTCAAAAGCATCAACTCTTCTTCAGTCTTCGTTATTCATTGTCCAGCTCTCACATGCATATGAGGCAAATGAAAATACCATGGCTTGGGTTAGGTGCACCTTAGTCTTCAAGGAGATATCTTTGTTCTTCAGCACTTTGAAGACGTCTTTTGCAGCAGATTTACCCAATGCAATATGTTCTCTGATGTCTTGACTGCTGCTTCCATTGGTGTTGATTGCAGAACCAAGTAATATGAAGTCCTAGACAACTTCAATCTTTTCTCCATTTATCATGATGCTGCTTATTGGTCCAGTTGTGAAGATTTTTGCTTTTTTTATATTGAGGTGTAATCCATACTGCAGATTATAGTCTTCAATCTTCAGCCATAGGTGCTTCAAGTCATCCTCACTTTCAGCAAGCAAGATTGTGTCGTCTGCGTATCACAGGTTGTTAATGAGTCTTCCTCCAATCCTGATGCCACATTCTTCTTCATATAGTCCAGCTTCTCAGATTATCTGCTCAGCATACAGATTGAATAAGTATGGTGAGAGGATACAACCCTGACACACTCCCTTCTTGATTTTCAATCATGCAGTATTTCCTTGTTCTGTTTGAATGACAGCCTCTTGGTTTATGTACAGGCTCCTCGTGAGTACAATTAAGTGTTCTGGAATTCCCATTCTTCTCAATGTTATACATAATTTGTTATGATCCACACAATCAAATGCCTTTGCATAATCAATAAAACTCAAGTAAACATCCTTCTGGTATTCTTTGCTTTCAGTCAAGATCCATATGACATCAGTAATGAAATCCTTTATTTCATATCCTGTTCTGAATCCAGCTTGCATTTCTGGATATTATCTGTCAATATACTGCTGCAACTGTTTTTGAATTATCTTCAGTAAGATTTTACTTGCATGTGATATTAATGATATTGTTAGATAATTCCCGCATTCTGTAGGATTACCTTTCTTTGGAATGGGTATGAATATGGATGTCGTCCAGTCAGTTGGCCAGGTAGCTGTCTCCCAAATCTCTTGGCATAGACAAGTGAGTGTCTTCAGTGTGGCCTCTGTTTGCTGAAACATCTCAGTGGGTATTCTGTCAATTCCTGGAGCCTTGTTTTTCTCCAATTCCTTGAATGCAGCTTCAACTTCTTCCTGCAATAATATTGGTTCTTGATCATATGCCACCTCTTGAAATGGATGAACACTGACCAACTCTTTTTGGTACAGTGACTCTGTATTCCTTCCATCTTCTTTTGATGTTTCCTGCATCATTCAATATATTGCCCACAGAATCTTTCAATATTGCAACTCGAGGTTTTAATTTTTCTTCAGTTCTTTTGGCCTCAGAAATGCTGAGCATGTTCTCCTTTTCTAACTCAATGTCTCTGCACATTTCATTATAATAATTGACTTTGTCTTCTTGAGCTGCTCTTTGAAATCTGTTCAGCTCTTTTATCTTGTCATTTCTTCCATTTGCTTTAGCTACTCTCCATTCAAGGGCAAGTTTCAGAGTCTCTTCTGACACCCATTTTGGTCTTTTCTTCCTTTCCTGTCTTTCAATGACCTTTTGCTTTCTTCATGGATGATGTTCTTGATGTCATCCCATAATTTCTCTGGTAGCAGTCATTGGTTTTCAATGCATCAAATCTATTCTTTAGATGTCTGAATTCAGGAGGGATGTAATCAAGGTCATAGTTAAAGGGAAACAATTTCAAAGGTTGGTAAAGGACCTTATTACCATCAAGAAGAAGAGCCAGGAGCAGAGCAAATCTTTTGGACCCAGGGTCCCTCCACTGAGAACCTCTATACTCAAGAGACAGAGTTGTAAAATAGGAGACAGCATGAGACAGCCAGAAGTGGTGGCAGGCACATCAGAGCCTAGCAGCAGAGAAATGGAAGCAGCAGCACCAGAAGACCAGTGCAACACAGGGCAGTGGGCTTCCTGGCCCACAGAGCATGCTGACCCACAGAGTGAGGGAGCTGAGCATCTTTAAGTAGTAGGCTTCCTGGCAGAATGGGGTACTTCCAGTCACTTGTTGGTGAACCTAAAGAGCTTTGTAACTCTTGCCTGAACATGGCAGGGGCAGGGGGCCTGAGGGGCTGAGGGACCACAGGGCAGACAGGCTGAGAGAGAGGCCTAACTATGGGCACAGCTGAGAAGAAACTATATAGATCAAAAAATTCTATCTTTAATTGTTCCTCTTACCTCCAAGTTGGTCCTAATCCTGAATTGTAACCTATTACTTCCCTAATAAGCCACATAATCGTAAGTATGATCTTTGAGTTCTTTGTGGCCATTGTAACAAATTATGAAACTCAGTAGAGAAGTAGAGAGTGCCACGGGAAGGACAGCTGGTGTTAGAAATGGTTAAAAAAAAAAAAAATTGCAGATTGGAGGTATGTTTAACCACTATCTCATGGGAATCGGCTTTGTGCTTAGTTTGATCTTGGTTCTTTCTCCTCCCCTGAAGTTATTTTTACAGTGGGAGATGAAACTGTAAACATAGGCTGGCTCTAAATTCTCTAGGACCTTGAGTGACAAAGACACAAATTTATACTTACATATCACACCCATTGCCGTGGAGTCAGAT
Source organism: Orycteropus afer afer (assembly GCF_000298275.1). NCBI lineage: Eukaryota > Metazoa > Chordata > Mammalia > Tubulidentata > Orycteropodidae > Orycteropus > Orycteropus afer. The sequence continues at coordinate 592,623 of NW_006921768.1, forward strand.
CTGACTCACAGTGACCCTTCCTTGGGTTTCCGAGGTGGTATCACTACGGAAGTAGATTGCCCAACCTTCCTTCCAGGGAGTGGCTGGTGGGTTTCAACCACCAGCCTTCTGGTTAGCAGTCAAATGTGTTAAGCAGTACACCACCAGAGCTCATAGAAAATGTGAAATCATAGGTTTTTATGACTGCTTTATTTAAAAGTACTATATTCTCTGAAATTCTTGTACAAAATTTGAATGAAATACATGTCACATGAATTCATTACTATGAAAGAATACATTTGCTGAAAATTGCCATGGGCAATTAGATTTTTTTCAAAACTTGAAATCTGAGAGAAGTTTCTGTTTATTATAGTGACATTTCCAAAATTATACACATCACAATGAATACGAATCTTTTTGATGTATTTATCTCGTTTTTCTGTCAGGTGTCTTTGAATTGAGGACGATATTCTTCTTACTCGGTTACTTTTATAATCTATTGGTTAAATATTGTAGTTAAATTTTAACTAAATATTATACACATTTTTAAAATCTGATGGAGCTATGGCACATTAATTCTACCAAACTCATTGATTAACACTAGTTCAATTAAAATTTAAATGTCATAGATATGTAATTCACAAAACAAATGATATTGAATGGACATTGAACTCTGTTGATGATTCCAGTAAGGAGCTATGAAGAATAAGTGGTCTTCTCTTTGGACCTGCCTCTCTCCTTCCTTCATGGAGTGGGCAGCTTCACAAGGGCACGCCTAGAGGGCTGGCAAAAAAAAGTGGAAATTGCCTGATCAACCAGGCCAGCCCAATCAATCCAAAGGTTACCAATATAACAGTAAATCAGTATGATTTATAAAAATTCATTAAAATGACAAAAACAAGGAGACAAACACACAACATAAAAATAATATCTCCTAGCTCTGGTAGCATAGTGGCTAAGGCACTTGACTGCTAACCAGAAGGCTGGTGGTTCAAACCCACTAGCCACTCCTCGGAAGGAAGATGGGGCAATCTACTTCCATAGTGATACTGCCTCGGAAACCCAAGGAGGGGTCGCTATGAGTCAGGTCCGACTCGATGGCACATAACAACAACAACAACATTATATTCAACAAATGTCTTTTGAGTGTCAACAACATTCCAGAAATTGAGCTAGACACAAGAAAAATGTGATCCTTGTGCTTAGGGATCTTCAAATCCAGTGAAGGAGATAGACAATAAGTAAGTATAAATACATTTACACAGAAATAGTATCATGAATTACAAAGTATTTGGCCAGAGTTTTATGATGGACAATTATAACGGGATGGACTATACTTGTCAGGTGGTCAGGAAAGGCTTATTGGAAGAAGAGATGACATTAAGTAAGGCCTGAAGGATGAGAAGAAGAAGGCACCAGATGCAAAGGCCTGTGGAAATTTCAAAAGCAATTAGTCTGTTCTATGAACTTCCAGATGGTCAGCATGTAGTAAAGGATTACTTCAGGTTGGGCAATCTACTTTTGTAGTGATACCACCTCGGAAACCCAAGGGTCGCTATGAGCGGGTTCTGACTTGACAGTAGTGAGTTTGGTTTTGGTTTTGAGTTGTCCAAACCTTGCACATTCCAAAAATAATCTGTCTCCTGACCAGACCCCAAAAGAAACCCTCTAAATCCTTGAGACAACTTGTCATATAAAAGTATTTTTGTTTACTGGGTCATGGCAGATAATTTATGCTAAGAATGTGATTTTTGGTGGGAGTCTTGGGTGATTCCAGATAGTCTATGCTAACAATGTAATTTACAGTGAGGGTCTTGGGCCACACTGTATCAGTTTGATCTCTGAAGAAGCTGGAGACTGAGTAATTAATGGCCACCTATGTGGCACTCCATGCCTGTGTGACCAACTCCTAATAAACTTTGGACACCAAGACTCAGTTGCTCTTCCTTGGTTGGCAATGTTCCATGTGTGTTGTCACATGTCATTACTGGGAGATATAAATGCCATCCATTCCACTTTACTGGGAGAGGACACGTGGAATCTCATCTTGGGTTTCTTCTGGACTCTTCTTATCTATGAGCCTTTTTACTTGACTGATTTTAATCAGTATCCCTTTGTTGTAATAAATCATAACTATGAGTATAACAGCTCTTTTGAGTTCTGTGAGTCTTTCTAGCAAATCATTGAACCTGAGTGTGGTCTTGAGGACCCCTGACACCGGGAAAGCAGAGGATAGTGAATGAGGGAGAAATAATCTTGAGGAATCTCTGTTGTGAAGGTGACAAAGTTTAGGTTTTAAATGCAGGGAGATTACATTGAAGGGTTTTTTTAGTAAGAGTGTGACATCTGATTTACATTTTCCAAAAATCTCCCTGGCTGCTGTGTGGGGAAAGCATCAAGGGAATATGGTAAGGTACAGGGAACAAGCAGCCACCCAGGGTGCAGATGGTGGGGATAGAGACTGGGCCAAGGTTGATGAGGTTAGTGGAAATGGAAAGAAACTGAAGGTGTGAGATTTACACTGCAGATGGAGGAAACAGAATTTGGTGATGGATTATATTTTGGGGGAAAAGGGTTAGACAAATCACAGGTAATTTCAATATTTGTGCTTTAATTAACTGGGTAGACTGTGATACCACACAGTGAAATGGAGAAGACTTGAGGAAGAAAAGGTTTGTGAAATAAATAAAAGACCAAAAATTCAGGTTTAGACATATTAAATGTGAGATGCCTGTAAGAAACCCAAGCTGAGAGCCCCACAGATACAAATTGGAGAAAGCAGATGGATAAGTGGGTAACATTTAAAGCCACAATAATGGATCCAATTACCCACAGAGAAGGTGTGGAGATTTAAGAAAGAGGGCTCAAAACTAATCTCTGAGGACCTCTAACATTCAGAGGTCAGCAAAAGCTAAAGAGCCAGCTCATTATATGTCAGGCATAGTATTACATGCTTTCCATGAACTATCTTAGTTAATCCTCACAAACGCCTGTCTTACTTATCTAGTGCTGCTCTAAAAGAGGTACCCAAAATGGGTGGCTTTAACAAACAGATACTTTTCTCACAGTTTAGGAGGCTAGAAACTCAAATTCGGTGTGCTGGCTCTAAGGGAAGGCTTGCTGTTTCTGTTGGCTCAAAAGAAAGGTCCTTGCCTTTTCCGAGCTTCTGCTTCTGGATGGTCTTCCTGTGGGTTGGCATCTCTCCTCCCATCTCCTCTCACCTAATTATTTAATCTCTTTTGTATCTTAAAAGAGATTAATTTAAGACACACCCTGCACTAATTCTGTCTCATTATAACAAAGACATCCCATTACCAAAAGGGATTATAACCACAGGCACAGAGGTTAGGATTTACAACACATATTTTGAGGGGACAGAATTCAATCTATAACAAAGCCCTAGGAAGTAATTATCATTATCACAAATTTTTAGAGGGTGGACAAATCAAGACTTACGGACTTTAGATGCCTGAAGTATTCTTTTTTCTCTTTCTTTTCTTCCTCTCTCTCTCTCTCCCGCCAACACACACACATACCCAAACACATATAATATGTGGAAGAACGAGAATTCAAACATCTGCTTCCAAAACCTGTGCTCCTTTTTGTACTACTTCAGTACTAACATAGAAAATAGAAATAAAAAACAAAAACACATAGTTAGAATTTCTACTAATTATGATTTCCAAGGTCAGGAAAAATACAAAAATAAAATAAAATAATTGTTACTGGAGTAAAAAGTCTTCCCACTTTTGAGAATCACAAAAGAAAATATACAGTTGTGTACATTACAGACAAGATACAAAATAATACCGTAAAATATTGTTTCCTAGACTTTCATTAAGAATTCAATTCCAGCTTTTTATTTTTTTCCCCATATATAATCTATGAGCCATTCAAAAGTACTTTATACTGTGTTATAGATATTGGTCATTATTATTCTTTTTACATTTCTAAGGAATTAGGAAGTGAGCTCTGGTGGCATAGTGCCTAAGGCATTTGGCTGCTAACCAGAAGGTTGGCGGTTCAAACCCACCAGCCACTCCTCGGAAGGAAGGCTGGACAATCTACTTCCATAGTGATACTGCCTCGGAAACCCAAGGAGGGGTCACTATGAGTCGGGTCTGACTTGATGGCAGTGGGATTTTTCTTTTTTTGTTTTTGGAGATTAGCAAAATAATATTTTTTGTATGTGGATGATCTGTTGAATAAAGTGAGAGGATCTGTTTTTCTCTTCTTTTTGGAGTAGATAGAAGTATTAAGAAGGGATCCAAAATGTAATTTTCTAATGTAGGGAGAAGGTATCAGGTGTGTGTTTTTGGAGATAAATTATGACTACTAGCAGCATCTACATAACAAATTTTCTTTGCAATTATTATTGTTTTGTTTGTTCACCAAGAAAGTTGAAGATGCCCAAAGGTAGTTTTTTTTTTATTTTTAAATAATCTCAAAACACCTATTTCTCATTTTACTTTTAAAAAAAAAAAAAATGACACAGTCATAGTAATGAAGCTATGGCAAATCAGAGGAGGACATGGGACGTGAAACCCTCTCCACATGAGCACAGTGAGCACGTTTCCCCTTCACTCCAAGTGTATACAACTCCGCCCTCTTTATTTGCTGTGGTAACCAGTTTATTTTCACAGTATGTCAGCTGATTAGGAAGGGAAAGATTTACTGTGTTTAATGATTAGCTTGATGGGAGGCAACTAGTCTGTTTTGGCTGGGTCTACAGTTGCTTTTTTAGTTGAATAAAATCTAATCATCTGGATGGAACTAAATTTTTGGTTGGCACAGACTACAATTTAAAATTTGTAAATACCAATAAAAATAGGAATGATTTAAGGGCAAATTCATATATTAGTTTCCACAATGGTAAATTTGATTGAATTCAATGAATAGCCATTAAGTACTTGCTCTGTGCCAGCTTCATCTTAGGTTCTGAGGATATAAAGATGAAAAGCAGATTTCCTTCCTAAATAATCTGATGATACGTTTCTATAACATTATTACTATGTTGATAAAAATTCTCTACTTGATAATTATATACTTTCTTTCATAAATATGTTTCAGATTTTTTTTTTTTTTTTTTTACTTTTTAGGTGGTGATACAAAGGATGGGCAAGAGGTATTTTGCAGTAATTTTCTCCTAAATCTGCTCTCCCTGAAGTTTCCTCTTCACAGGTAATGGCAGTTGCAGCTCCAACTAAAAGCACTGGAGACATCCTGGTCTTCTCTCACTCGTGCCCCACACCCAGTCAATCACCAAGTACTTTCAGTTCTCCCATTTGATCTAGACTCCACTCCTTTTTCGCCATCTCTCCTGAAACTACTCTGCTCCCCTTATTTGGATTATCACAATTGACTCATATTTCATCCCTCTGTTCCTTCTTTGCCTCTTCTGTCTATTCTCAGCACAAGTCAAGTGATCCTGATTCCAATCTTGGCAAACATATCTCCTTTCTCAATACCCTTGAGTGGCTTCCCAGCTCACCTAGAGTGAATGCCAATTCTTCCAAGAGTCTATGAAGTTCCTCAAGATTGATTTCCCCGTATTCTACTCCGTGGCCTCCTCTTCTGCTCCCTTCCATCAGCTCTCCGCCCTTCAGCCTCCCAGCCCCCTTTGCTGATTACCGAGCACTGAAGCCATTCTCCTGCTTTTGTCTTTGCCATTTCTTCTCCCTGGTTTGTTTCCATACCCTCCCCAATCACCCTATTTAAAGTTGCAGTCCTCCAACAATTCCTACCTGTTTCCTTACGTTATTTTTCTTCATAGAAGTTATCATTTCTAACGTATTATGTTTTTCACTTATTCATTTTGTCTATTTCTCCTCACTGGAAAGCAAGCACCAAGAGGGCAGGGATTTTAGTCTCTTCTGCTGATTGCTGTTTCCCCATTACTTAGAACAGTGGCCAGCACACAATAGTATGCAAAATATTTGTTGAATGAACAAATAAATGAGAGAGGTGCTTTATATATTCTGATTCAGAAAAGGTTGACTGTCCTTTGACAAAACAGATTCCAAAAGAGTTTCCCATGATATAAAAAGGATTCGTATGACACAGGAGGCATTTTATGCTGACCTTCAGCAATAATGCCATTAATCAAATCAGATATGACAGAAACAATCAGAGCTATGGGTTACAGAGGTGACAGGTACTTGTAGATGTCATCTCTGGATGTGTTTATGACACTTTATCCTCAAGCACAGAAACAAACCAACACTTACTTGACTTCAGATTCACTCTTTGCACAAAATACAGGAGAGCTCTTTCCTTAGATGCTGCCACTTTGCCTCTTCCTAAGCCCTCTGGTAGTGTAATGCCTAAGACACTTGACTGCTAACCAGAGGGCTGGCAGTTCAAACCCACCAGCCACTCCTTGGAAGGAAAGTTGGGCAATCTACTTCCGCAGTGATACTGCCTTGGAAACCCAAGGAAGGGTCACTATGAGTCGGGTCCGACTCGATGGCACATAACAACAACAACAGTCCCTGGGCCAGGCCTCAGCTTGGTTTGAAGACAGAACCATGGCCTTTGGCAGAATACCAGGTGCAGACGTGATCTGGGAGGAAGCTGCAGAGTAACAGAATCAGGAGGGAAAGTGACACAGGGCAGAACCGTCGGCTACTGGAAAGAGAGAGTCCAGCAGCTTTCATTCTTATCTCTCGGGAACTCACAGCTTTCAAAGCCCAGGTGAGTCACATAATCCCTGCAGTGAAAATGAATTCCTTTTTTTGCTTCAATCCAAATAAGAAAACTGGAGCATATTGAAAAACTAAAATGACCCAACTTTTGCATTCAAAGAGAATTTCATTTAAGGCAGGGTGCCATTTGAAGCACCAAGGAGGAGCCCCACTTATTTATGGAAAGAAAAGCATAAGGAGGCAATGACACTGCACTGACAAATTGATAAACTGCAGCTGGTTTTTGGAAGTAATATATTCTAATTTTTAGGGTACCTTAAAAATTAATTTTAACAATAAGAATGCAGAAGTAGGAAAGCTATTATTTTATTAGTACCAAAAAAAAAAGCATCTCATATGAATATCTTAACCTCACTGCAGCTTATCTCCAACCAGATCCCTCCCTTCTCAAATATCACCACGACTTTTCATTGTTTAAAACAGTGGTTACATTTTATATTTAAGCAACAGAACCCTTGTGTTATACTAAAATCGATTAAAGCGGCAATAATCTGCATTAAGTAGGATGGGAGTAGAAAGCCTGGAAACCAATTAACTGGCCTCAACCTGCCACCTCAATCCAATACTTCACATATATATTAGGAAATGTTAGGGTTCTGTACAGCAGTTTGCAAAATAGTGGCTTGAATATTTGAGTAGCTTTTTTTCCCTCTACTCTGTGACCCAAAGTTTTCCACAAATGATGACCTCCAATTACCTTCTCAATAATTTCTCCCACTATATCCAACACATATCCCATTTTCAACCAAAGCATGCCATTCATTGTTACTTGGAATACTTCTACAGTTTCTTTATTTCAATGTCTTGTATCATAAAAGCATTAACTTGGAATCACATGCCACTAGTTGGCAGATTACAAAATCTCTGAAAGCCTTTGTTTATCTACCTACAAGAGCTGAAAGTAGTAGTACCCACTTTATAGTGTTCTTATAAGCTAATCTATGTGAAGAAATTGGTACCCCATATGGAATGTTGGTGTGCCCCATAAACACTGGTTATTCTTTACTTGTCAATATCTCTTCCCCCGAGACCAGCCTCTAGGTAAAGGAGGTACTCTGGTGGTCCAGGACTCCTGCTACTACATTGAGGGCTCTGATCTCTCTAAAGTGATCATTCTGAACATTATGCCCTGACAACTTCATCTTCCAAACTTTTCACAACATACAGTGTCTAAAAATCATGCTTTCCTTGCTCACAGTCAGACTGTCCATTTTTGAAATGTAAACACTATAAAAATCCCTAACTTCTTCTTCCTCAGTTTTTAAAGACAAAATCAGTGAAGAAAGCCAAAATCACTGTTTAACTGTCCATAAGCCCTCCTGCAACCCTCCCCAGAATGGTCAAAGTAGGCCAGACACAGATTAAGGAGAGGCTGCAAGCACAATTTCCTGTGAGTTGTATGGGCAGGATAAGGCCTGAAGGGGCACAGAATAAAACCGTTACTCAAGAAAATGAGAAACACTGACCAAAAATTAAGAACCCTAGTGGAGCAGTGGTTAAAGTGCTCTGCTGCTAACTGAAAGATTGGCATTTTGAACCCACCAGTCACTCCATGAGAGAAAGAGATAGCAATCTGCTTCCATAAAGATTTACAGTCTTGTGAACCCTATGAGGCAGTTCTACTCTCTTACAGGATCACTGTGAGTCAGAATCAAGTCAACAGCAGAAGGTTTGGTTGGTTGGCCAAGAATTGTTGTTATTGTTGGGCACCTTGTAGTCAGTTCTGATGCACAGTGATTCCATATGATAGTGGAACTGCCCTCATAGAGTTTTATAGGCTGTAATCTTTATAGGAGAGGATCACCAGTTTTTTCTCCTACAGAGCTTCTGGGTAAGTTCAAATAGCCAAGTGCCCAATCACTGAGCCACCAGGACTAGGGGCTTGCAAATCCTCCACCATGAAGCTGCTCATCTGATGGCATTGAATGGGTTATGGGAGTAACAAAATATTAGTCTCTTTAGTTTCTGAGGCAGTCAGACAGGGCCTGGCACAATGGGAACCCCAGGCCATTATCCATATTCTCCAGCAGCCTCAGTTCATATCTCACAGGGTCATGTGATACTTTCATTGTCTAAGTATTTCACAATGTGAGGGAGGTTGAGCTGCACAGTTCTCTCAACTATCTCTGGTTGTTGGTTGCCAGGCACTATGTTCTGGGTTGAATATTCACCTGTATTTTCTGCAGTCTGCTGTGGTCATCAGAGACCTGGAAAACTAAGTCAGCTAGCTCAACAGTGGCCTCAGCAGCCATGGAGGATCCATGAATAACTGTGCAGCATCACACTTGTCCTGGAGATGCTGTGGTAGGCAACAGCAGTGCTGCCAGGGTACTTAGATCAGGCCCAGAGTACCATGAATTGCCATGAAAGTGGTAGCACTGATAGTCATCATAGGATTTTTAATTATCAAAGTCTATGCAAGCAAGTAGTTGGACTTGTGGACTCGGGACCATGGTTGTAGGGGGGTATCAAGCTAAACTGGCATACCATAGAACACAAAAACATTGTTCTACATCCTACTTTGGTGAGTAGTGACTGGGTCTTAAAAGTTGCAAGCAGACATCTAGATGCATCGATGGGTCTCTCCTCATCCAGAGCAAAGAACAATGAAGAAAAGCAAAGATGCATGGGAACAATTGGTCCAAGGGACTAGTAGACAATGCCATCCTCAGCCTATGTGACCATGAGACCAGAGAACTAGATGGGGCCCAGCTACCACTGTGAACCACTCAGAAAGGAATTAGTGCAGGAGATCCTGGATAGAGTAGGAGAACAATGTGGAACAAAACTCAAAATCATAAAGAAAAAGACCAGGTTTCCTGGTTTGACAGAGTTAGTAAGATCCCTGAGACTAGTTACCCTTCAGGTCTGGAATGGAACTCACTCTTGTGGCTTCCAGCCAAACAAAAGACAGGCATAGGGGGTGAACATTTATATTAGGTAGACACACTCCTTGGACTGATCAATCATGGGAGAACAGAAGGGCAGTGTTTGCACAGGGACACAGCTTGGGGGGCTGGGGTGCATGGGAGAGAAGAACACAGGGAGGGGTAACTACAGGGAGGAAGTAAGAAGAGAGCTGTTACATTGTGGGGAACTGCAGTCAATGTCATGAGACAGTATGAACTACTACATGGAAAATGAATTTGCTCTGTAAACTTTCATCCCAATCACAATTCAAATTAAAAAAAAAAGTTTATGCAAGCAGGGACAAAATTCACCACTGAACTTTCTGCTCTTCAAGAAGGAAGACATTACATTTTTGAAAAGCTGGACCTCATTGAAAAAGAAATTTGGAGGCCTTGAGCTGACTTTAATGGAGACAGATTCATGAACAAATGATCAAAAATACAAAAATTGGAGGCCGCTAATAAAGTTCTAGGAGACTCCAGTTCTTTACTTGGGTTTTAAATAGAGAGTTTTGGAAAAAGCATTTGAGAAGAGAAATCTAAATGTTTATAACAAGTTGAGCTGATGCCTGACAGTACAAGAAAGATTCAGTCTTTAGGAGATGCATCAAAACATATCCAATTTCAAGTAGCGCAACCAAAACAGCTTTCAAAACACATCTCAGAAGAATGAAGAACATCTTCAGAGTGCACTGAAATGCTATACATGAAAATTCCACTCTGCGGAGAAACATAAATCTGCTTTCACTAGAAGCTGAGGAATGGAAAGGAAGAGCAAGCAGACTTACTGAACAGAATAAAATGTTAGAAAACTCTAAAGTGCTTATCAATCAAGTTTTAAATGATGAAGAAAATCAGATGAAGCCTCTGGGTAACCAAATGCTAAAGAAGAGACACTGGGTTGCTGTTCTTGAAGAAGACAATACGGATGGCGGGAAGTTGAATGCACAGGAGATGGAGACCTCAAAGAAGGTGAATCAACATTAATTATAAAAAAATCATTTGACATGACTGAGTTAAATATATACTTTAGAAAAGAAAAAAGAAAGAAAATTTGCACTAATTTAACTGAAAAATATAAAATAATTGATGTCCTTAAAGGTCATAATTAAATCGCCACATGTAGAAAGGGTGACTACAGTTATTGAAAAACAGAAAGACAGACACAAAAACTACAGTAGAAATTTTAGGTCATTTCTGACCTGCATCAGAAAAATGAAATGAATTGTTACCAAATAATCAATTTGGCAAAAATAATTTACCCCATAAAAATAGGAGAATCCAAAGGTGATGAAAAGATCAGCTAAAACAGAGCCAAAATTCAGAAAAACTTTTATCAAAGCCAGCTTATTTCCCATGAAAGAAAGTTCATGATAATAGTTTGAGAGCTCCACTGGCAAAGAGAAACTTCAATAACTTATGATAAGAAAAGGTGTTGTGGTAGTTAAGGTTCTGTGTCAACTTGACTGGGCCTGGTTGAGTGGCTGAGTAGCCTGGTGGTAGTTATTTTCCATGATGAGACTGACAATCAACTCCATGATGGGATCTACCACAAGCAGCCAAGTAGCTGCTTTAGTGATGTGGTCTGCTTCCCGTACATAAGCAGCAACTTTGGGAATGGTCTGTAGTACATGGCATGCTTGAACCCTGCACGTAGCTGAGTTGTTCAGCAGATTGCCATGCTCTGCTGATCTTTGGACTTTCAATGGACTTGAATCAATGGCCTGCTGTGTTGTTTGGTAACATCAGGACTGTGCCATTTTATTTGTTGACCTTGGGTTTGTCACCTCAGCAGCCAGTAGCTTCTTGAGTGAAAAGATGTCTCTAGCATCTCTAGTGGGTCCCCAAGGTCGAGGGGCTTTCACACAGATCTTAGAGCCTGACACTTGGAACTCAGACTTCTAGCCTCCAAAAATTATAAGAATAAACTCCTGTTTGTTACAGCCATCCCATTTGTGGTATATTCCTGTCAGAGCAGCACTACTAGGTAACCAAAACAGGTGTACATCAGATAAACTTAATTAAGGAAGTGTATTCTTATGTTCCTGACATTAGAAATGGGACATTTGACAGAGGCTCAAGAAGACCAACAAAGAATCCTCAGGATGATAAGATCTTCAGGGAAGAAGGAGCATCAGGTGTGATGGTGCAGGGATCCAAGTTCACTGCCCCCCACCTACTAGATGTCATTTGCTGGAGGCAGGGCTGTAGGAGCAGAATTCCCCATGAGGTCACATGCATCCTGATGCAGCAGATCCTCTCCATGGGACAGCACAGCTTCTCCTGGTGCTCTTTGAGCTGGCAGACACTTGGGACCTTTTTCTGATTCAACTTTCCACATGAACGGACCCACTGGCCCAAGCACTTGTCCTTCATCCTGATTTTATCCATCAGAGATAAACTATTATCAAGGGGCCACAGGCTTAATTCAAAAGAAAAGCAACCCTATTCTTCCCCCTATTCTGGAATGGAACAATTAATGTCCTTAGGGACCCTCTCCACCAAAGGACTTCCTAAACCAGCACATCTTCCACTGACAACAAGTGTCTATACCAAGCTCTGTATTTGGTCTTCCATCTACACAGCCTCAAAGCAGATCTGAGTCACTTTCTGAGTTCATCCTAACTTAATAAGCCTCTTTCTTTAAGTTTTGTCATACTATGGGGGCTTACATGTTGCTGTGATGCTGGAAGCTATGCCACCATATTTCAAATAATAGCAAGGTCACTCATAGTAGAAAGGTGTCAGCAGAGCTTCTAGACTAAGTCAGGCTATGAAAAAAGGCCTGGTCAGCTACTTCTGAAAACTAATCAAAGAAAACATGGGTCACAACAGAAAACTGTCCAATATAGTGCTGGAAGATGAATCCTCCTAGGTTCAAAGCCATTCAAAAGACTAAGTGCCATAGCAATGGACTCCAGTATACCAATGACCATGATGATGCAGGACTGAGCATTTCCTTCTGTTGTAAACAGAGTCATCATGCTGTACACAGAAGCTAACTTGATGGCATTTAACAACAACAAATCTGAAGGTCTAGAAGACAGCAAGACAGTTTCTCTCTTCTGAGACTAAGGTAATTTTGATGTTTTCTTTTTACTTTTATTGCTGTTAAGTGTTAAGTTTAAGGTACAATTATAATTATTAGGATAATGTTTTATAATTGTAGATTATTGAAATGTGAGGTTTATAATTTCTTCCACTTAATTCTATTTGCAGACAGTGCTAATAGAATATTGTTGTTGTCGTTAACAAGTTCACTAAAATCATGCAGAAACAAAATAAGCTTTTTTTTTCCTTCTAAAATATTTTTGAATTTTTTCTCTTTTGGTTTTATTGCTATTATTTAATGATTATATGATAGCTCAAACATAAACTTGATAGGATTTTAACTAGGAGAACATTTTATAAATATCCATTATATAAATTGGAAACTTATTAGTAAATGGTTTGTAACTTATTTGATTTTTATACACTGTAAATAAAATATTTAAGTATTTAATAAGTCTCTTCTATTGATCCAGAAACAGAAACTTTTTGCTTCTGATCCCTTTCTGTAATTTCTCATTTCTACAAGCTCTCAAGATTTTTTCCAAGTTCTCCAGTCTAAAATTGATCAAGCATGCAATCAAGATGCAATGATAATTATTGGTGATAGGGATGTAAAAGTTGGAAACAAACAAGGGTTAATAGTTGGAAAATATGGCCAGAGATCACATGATAGAATTTTGCAAAACCAACAATTTATGAATTGCAAAAACCTTTTTCAACAAAATAAATAGTGACTATACACATGGACCTCACCAGATGGAATACACAGGAATCAAATCTAGTACATTTGTGGAAACAGACAACGAAGAAGCTCAATCTCATCAGTCAGAACAAAGCCAAGGGCTGACTGCAGAAAAAACCAGTAGTTGTTCTCATGCAAGTTTAAGTTGAAGCTGAAAAAATTAAAACAAATCCACAAGAGCCAAAGTACAACCCTGAGTATATTCCATCTGAACTCAGAGACAATCTCACAAGCAGTTGATATATTGAACACTACTTACTGAAGACCAGATGTGCTGTGGGATGATATCAAGGCCATCAAACATGAAGAAATCAAGAGGTCATTGAAAAGACAGGAAAGAAAGAAAAGACCAAAATGGATGTCAGGACTTACACTTGCTCTTGAAGTAGAGTAGCCAAAGCAAATAGAAGAAGTAAAGTAAAAGATATAAATAAATAAATAAAAATAAAGATCTGAACAAAAGATTTGAAAAGTGGCTTGAGAAGACAAAGTATTTCAACATATTAACTATATAATGAAATGTGCAAGAATCTGGAGTTAGAAAACCAAAAGGGAAGAATGCTCTTGGCATTTCTCAAGCTGAAAGAACTGAAGAAAAATTCAAGTTGCAATATTGAAGGATTCTATGGGCAAAATATCGAATGACATGGGCAGCATCAAAAGAAGATAGAAGAAATATACAGTTACTGAATCAAAAAGAATTGGTCAACATTCAACTACTGGGCTCAAACATAGCAACAATTGTGATGGTGCAGGACTGGGCAGTGTTTTGTTCTATTGTATATGGGGTTGCTATGTGTTGGAATCAACTCGATGGCTCCTAACAACAACATAAATTCTCAAAGTATGTTGTACCTCTTTAATTTTACTCTAACTTGCTAAATTCTTCTCTCATCCATCAGTATTCCTACAGATTCTAATTTTCTGTGCGTGGGTAACTACTATGTTCTAATCTTTGTATTTTGCACTATGTGTGTTTTGATCATAGGAATATCAGAGGTAACCAGTAAATATTTATTAAATTGAATTAAAAGCACTTCAAGTAAGTGAATTTTAAAAATGTACTGAGTAGTTTTCTATCATAACAAAATAGAGTCTATGATAAGTCATCAGTTAGAGGCTGGGAGTTCAATCCCATATGAGTGCTTAGGGAAAGACATCATCTGAAAACGACTAGCTTTTCTGTCCCAGGCAACACAGGACTCCTTTAGATATTCCCAGAACAAGAAATGTGTGCTGCTAGCCCTAAAGTGGATCTCATAAGAAAGTATAAAGGTCATCCAGGAAATCCATGAAGGAGCTCTGGTGGTGTACTAGTTAAAGCATTTTGCTGTTAACCCAAAGGTTGGTGGTTAGAACCCACCAGCTGCTCCATGGAAGAAAGACAGGGAAGTATGCTTCCATAAGATTTACAGTCTTAGAAACCCAGTGGGAATTGCTATGAGTCAGAATCAACTTGATGGAAGTGAATTTGTTTTATTTTTCCACTGAAGAAATCCATGACCCCTTACTGAAAAACAGCTTCCATAGTCCGTGTCCTTGTGTTTCTATTATCTACAAACACAAAGGGCAGTCTGCTTTTATTCCTTAATATGAAACTGCCTGCTAATACAATATAAAGGCCTTAAGCCATAATGCTTATAAAAAGCTCAAATTGTGAAAATCTAAGATTCTCATTATAATGGTAACTTGACTATATTGCACATTTTTCAAATAATAAAACAACACTGGAAAATTTATCTAGATATTGAGGGATATTATAAATGCACAATTTGGATGAGTTAGCATCACAATGAAAGTCTTAACTTTTGCATTTCCTGGCTTTTGTGTACCATTATTATTATTTATGACTTGAATGTTGACAGACGACTCAGCATTGCATAAGCCATAGAAGTATGCATGGTTTCCGCCTTGGGGGTTACTGAATGAATTAGATAGGCAAAATATTTCATATGAAAACTTTCAGCTCTGGAGATGGCTCTCAAAAGAGCAAGTTGCTTTGTCTTTAAGACACATCCTGTTTTTTCTTTATCCTTTTTAAAATTCTGCTTTAATTAATTTGTGTATTTATTCATTTGGAAAATATTGAAAAAAAAAGAAAGAATGAGGATGTCAATTTTCCTAAAAACATCTGGAGGTTCCAGTGTTAATAAATAAATAAATAAATAAGAGCATGGGGTGGAGAAGAAAAAGACCACAAGTAAGAGAATTAAATACTTTTTTGCTTCTGTGCTTTGATACATGCAGTTCTTTAGCCCACAGTATCTCTTTTTCCCTGACTTCCAGTTCAACCGTTTCTTCCACTGAGAAGTCTTCATGTCATGTCCCATGGGCTATGCCTATTGAAGTTGTTTATTTCCTCATCTGACTACGCACTCACTGAGGGCCAAGAGAATGCCTTATTCATTGGTGTATCACCATCATCTAGCACTGAGTGCTCAATAATTATGGGTTGTGGATGAATAAATAAAATATAAGAAAGGACTAATTTGCCCTCAGAGCCTCTAGAAGGAAACAGCCTGTGGACATTTAGATTTCAGAACTGGCCTCCACAACTCAAAGAGAATAAATTTCTGTTGTTTGTTTTCCAGTTTGTGGCAATTTGTTTAGGCAGCTATAGAAAATTAATACAGATAGAAATAAGCTTGGCATGTTCCAGGAACTATAAAATCCATGTGACTAGAGCCCAGAGGGTGGGGAAAAAAGAGCTAGAGTAGATATTTAAAATATACAATAGCCAACATGGCAGGGGCACCCACCAATCATAATAGAAACCAGTCGGTAAGCCCTGGTATATACTGCTTAAAGCCTGTGAGGTTGGATGTAAGATAGAAGAGTTATGCAGGGGTCAGATCAGGCATTTGCAGGCTATGGAAATAAATTCAGATTTTATTATGAGTGTGAATGGGAAGCCATTGGAAGGTTTTGAGCAGCAAAGGAACCCAATTTTATGTAAGATTTTAAAAATCATTCTGGGTGCTCTGTGGAAAAAAAATAAAAATAACTGTATCAGGAGAGCAAGAGAAGAAGTAAGACCGTTAGCTCTTACAGTTACAGGTGGTAGTGTCTGGACTCAGGGCTGCCCCACAGGATTTTACAGGTCTACACAGCACAATTGTAAAGGTCCCATTCATATGATGAATATCACGATGGACTTGTATATTTAATATAACAACTTTCAACTAGATGTTGTTGTTGTTGTTAGGTGCTGTCGAGTCATTTCTGACTCATAGTGACCCCATGCACAGCAGAACAAAACATCGCCTGATCCCGCACCAGCTCCATGATCCCTGCTATACTTGAGTCCATCGTCGCAGCCACTGTGTCAATCCATCTCGTTGAAGGCCTTCCCCTCTTTCGTTGACCCTCCACCTTACCAAGCATGACATCCTTTTCCAGGAAATGGTCCCTTCTGACAACATGACCAAAGTAGGTGAGATGAAGTCTGGCCATTCTCACTTCTAAGCTGCACTTCCTCCAGGACAGATCTGTTAGTTCTTTTAGCAGTCCATGGTACTTTCAGCATTCTTCGCCAGCACCACAACTCAAAAGCATCAACTATTCTTTGGTCTTCCTTATTCATTGTCCAGCTCTCACATGCATACAAGGTGATTGGAAATACCATGGCTTGTGTCAGGTGCACCTCAGTCCTCAAGGAGATATCCTTGCTCCTCAGCACTTGAAACAGTTCCTTCACAGCTCACCTGCCCAGTGCCCCCAGTGCCACATGTCATCTATTGTCTTTACTGCTGCTTCCATTGGCATTGATTGTAGAACCAAGCAACATGAATTCTTTGACAACCTCAATCTTTTCTCCATTTACTGAGACACTGCTTATTGGTCAAGTTGTGAGGATTTTTGTCTTCTTTATATTGAGACATAATCCATACTGCAGATTGTATTCTTCAATCTTCATCAGTAAGTGCCTCAAGTCATCCTCACTTTCAGCAAGCAAAGTTGTATCGTCTGCATATCTCAGGTTGTTAATGATTCTTCCTCCAACCCTGATGCCACATTTTTCTTCATATAATCCAGCTTCTCAGATTATTTGCTCAGCATATAGATTGAATAAGTGTGAGGAAAGGATACAACCCTGACACACTCCCTTCTTGATTTTCAACCATGCAGTGTTCCCTTGTTCTGTTGGAACAACAGCCTCCTGGTCAATGTACAGGTTCCTCATGAGGACAATCAAGTTTCAGGAATTCCCATTCTTCTCAATGTTATCCATAATTTGTCATGATCCACACAATCAAATGCCTTTGCATAGTCAATAAAACACAAGTAAACATCTTTCTGGTATTCTTTGCCTTGAGCCAAGATCCATCTGACAGCAGCTATGATATCCCTTGTTCCATGACCTCTTCTGAATCCAGCTTGCACCTCTGGAAGTTCTCTGTCAATATGCTGCTGCAACCATTTTTGAATTATCTTCAGTTAGATCTTAATTGCGTGTGATATTAATGATATTGTTTGATAATTTCAACATTCTGTGGGATCACCTTTTTTTGGAATGTATACAAATATGGATCTCTTCCAGTAAGTTGGCCAGGTAGCTATCTTCCAAATCTCTTGGCATAACCGAGTGAGTGCCTCCAATGTGGCATCCATTTGTTGAAATATTTCAATGGGTATTCAATCAATTCCCAGAGCCTTGTTCTTCGCCAATTCCTTCATTGCAACTTCGACATTCTCCTCCAATACCATTGGTTCTAGATAATATGCCATCTCCTGAAATGTATGAAGATTGACCAGTTCTTTTTGGTACAATGACTCTGTGTATTCCTTCCATCTTCTTTTAATGTTTTCTGCATCATTCAATATTTTGCCCATAGAATCTTTCAATATTGCAACTCAAGGCTTAAAGTTTTTCTTCAATTCTTGCAACTTGAGAAATGCCAAGTGTGTTCTTCCCTTTTGGTTTTCTAACTCTAGGTCTTTGCACATTTCATTATAGTAATTGGCTTTGTCTGCTCAAGCTGCTCTCTGAAATCTTCGGTTCAGGTCTATGATCTTGTCATTTCTTGCAACTAGATAGGGTGTATCATCTTCAGAGAAAATGAATATATTAGAGCAATTTTCCAACAGATAGAAGCAAAGTGTCTTGAGAAAGGGATGCCTTTTTAAAATTTGCAGAAAGGCAATGTCTGTGTTAATAATCCTTGAGCCTTGAACAAAGGTGGTGAGAAGCGGTCAAATTCATAAAATATATTATAGAGTTAGAATTAGTGGACTTGTCATGGGGAGTGATATAGAACGAGGAGTCAAGAATGATGCTTTTTTTCATATGTTACTTGAGCCACTGAGTGATGTCATTTACAAGATTGGGAAAACAGCAAAATTGTTCATTTGGTGTGAGAGGCAAGGTGAGGAAGGACTCAAGAGTTCTACTTCTTCCTGTTACCTCTAAGATACCTGTTAAACACCCAAGCAGAGAGGTCATGTAGACAGCTGCATATATTAAGGTAGGAATTACTTTCTGATAAGCTCTTTTCCAGCAATATTATATCTGGAAATGATGCAACAAATTGATTTCTCCTAATGATCTAAGTTTGATTGGATGGATTAGATGTAGATCTGGTGCCCAAACACAAAAATAAAAAAATACATTTCTCAAAAGGTGCTTGGAATTGACTACGATTATCTAGTAAAATTTATAGAAGATGAACCACATCTGGGCCTCCTGCCAACTCTCTGCTGAGCCTTTTAGCACCGGTGCTTGTGGCTCAGAGCTACCTTCATTGACTTAAGGGCAGAAAGGCTCTGAAGATGTTAATGTTAAGTAATCTTTAACAGTAGGGGTTTAATGAGTTGTTTTAGTGTTTGATGTAAGTACTTCAAATCCATAATTTCACTTCATACTGTCTTTGTTATCCAACACTATCTTAATTGAAATGCAACTTTTGAAAGAATCCCCAAGAGAAAATTGTTTATTATTCCTTTGCCCAAATAGCCTCCCTTGCCTCTAACTGAAAAAAATTACTTAGTTATGGAAATTATTACTTAAAAAATTGTAGGTCAAGCTGGATATTAATAGAAATGGAAACTTTTTAATGTAATTATTTTTAGAAGGCTTGTGAGAAATGAAATATGACATATAACTGTCTCAAGAGTAAAATCTAAGCATGTTTATATTGAAAGAAAAGTATTAGGCTTACACTTTGCCATTTCCTCATTCCCTATCCTCTCTTCAAATAAGTTTTCTTAATGAATGCTACAGAGCACAGGAAAAGGCATTTTTCCAATGCTTCCCGCAGTCTCATGACATGGTAATTCTAGGGTTTGGAAAATGAATGTCAATTTTGACACTCAAAGCTATCTTGAAGTTCCCAAAATTATCAGTCTACCAAATATGTCTTGGCTGCCATATAGTAAATATCAAAGTCTATATGGGAAGATTAGAGTCATTTGTACTATATTTCTATCTCTGACTACATCTATATACCTTCTTCAGAGCTTAGACACTTAAAGGTAAATTATTTAGAAAGCAGGACAAATTTTGCCTTTTCTTTGCTGTTGTTATTATAGGGCAACAACAAAAAAGGTGCCCTATAAATGCAAGGGGAGCTCTGGTAGCATAGTGGTTAAGACACTTGCCTGCTAACCAGACGGCTGGCGGTTCAAACCCACCAGCCACTCCTAGGAAGGAAGGTTGGGCAATCCTACTTCCGTAGTGATACTGCCTCGGAAACCCAAGGAGGGGTCGCTATGAGTCAGGTTTGACTCGACGGCACATAACAACAACAACATAAATGCAAGACTGCTCTTTTTTAAGTAGACTGTTGCAGATTCACTCACTCCTCAGTGAGTGACTACATAATGTAATCAGATCTTGGGATACTAGATTCAGAGAAGAGTACCAGTCCTGGGCCTGAGGGACCTAGTGCTGATTCCTGACTGACAAATGCTATCAATATGATCTTGAGCAAGTTACTTAATCTCTCTGGACCTTAGTTTCATCATCAGTAAAATGGAGATTCTTGATGTTAAATGGGAAAAAATAGCGAAAGTGCCTAAGGCAAAGCCAGAGCTTTGCCACCTCTTTTTTGTTCTGTGTGAGAGAGCAACAAAGAAGGAGCAGAGCTACTTTACAAAGGTGGTGGCAAAGTGGGGGACAGAGGGTAACAGAGGCACCCAGCAGCCTGAAAATTCCAGGTTTGTGATTTTACAAAAGTACCTAAGAAAAGGTGCTAAGAAATCTGGAGTAGTTGGTTAAAAGAACTTGTGAATACAAAAGCAGAACCAAATGGGTGATGTTGCTGTTGTTATGTGCCATCAAGTTGGACTGACTCATAGTGACCCCTCCTTGAGTTTCCAAGGTGGTATCACTACAGAAGTTGATTGCTCAACCTTCCTTCCAAGGAGTGGCTGGGGGGTTTGAACTGCCAGCCTTCTGGTTAGCAATCAAGTACCTTAGGCACTATGCTACCAAAACTCCTAAATGGGATATAGGCAGGGTCTACACAGCAGCTAGAGTTCCTGGGTAGTGCAAACAGTTAAGAAGCTTGGCTGCTAACCAAAAGTTATGGGTTCAATTCCGCCCAGAGGCACTTTGGAAGAAAGGCCTAGAGATTACTTTAAAAAAGATAGCCAGTAAAAACCCAATGAAGTATAGGTCTACTCTGACACACATGAGGTGACCATAAGTTGGAATCAACTCAGTGATAACTGGTATACATCAGCTGTGGGATGTTACTTTACTATTTTCTTTTCCACAAATACATACATACATACATACATATAAGCTCTTGTGGTGTAGTGTCTAAGGCATTTGACTGCTAACCAACCAGAAGGGTGGTGGTTCAAACCCACCAGCCACTCCTCAGAAGGAGGACTGGGCAATCTACTTCCATAGAAATACTGCCTCAAAAACCCAAGGAGAGGTTGCTATGAGCTGGAATCAATTTGACAGCAGTGAGTGTGGAGATACACACACACACACACACACACACACACACACACACACATATATATATATATATATATATATGGAATTAAATATGTGTGTGACTACTTCATTTTAAAGATTTCTAGGTGTATATATGGTGTAGTGGTTAAGGCCTTTGGCTGCTAAACAAAACCTCTGTGGTTTGAACCCACCAGCCACATTGTGGAAAAAAGATGAGGTAGCCTATTTCCATAAAGACTTACAGGCTTGAAAAACCAGTTGCTATGAGTCAGAATTGACAAAATGGCAGTAAGTTTTGTTCTTTGGTTTTAGGTGTATATAATCTTTTTTTTTTTTCAAATTATTTTTTACTCATTTATGATTCATAGTTGTGTGAAATGTGTTAGATCACTCTTAACAGTCCCTCCTTTGCTTGACCAACCAAGTTTACTGCCATCTCTTTGCCAACTAATCAAGAACAGACATGTTACTACCAGGAAAGCCATCTGATTAGTGAAATGCAGAAATAATTTCTTCAGGTGCAATTTAAAGAGTTGCCCTGTTGGATTTATTTTATGTAGCTCTATTGATCACTTTTTATTTGATCATGTCACATTGAGAATGGTTCAGAATCCCCAAAGATAGGAAAAGATCACGGACTTAAAAGGTTTGCTGAGACCCTCAAAGGCTCTAGCCTATGATAGAGGCCTGTGAAGTTTTTCATTGTACGTGGCTCCTCATTTTTTAGCCTACATATTTATCACTGAAATGTCTCTTCTCATTGATGATCACTGGGAAATACAGCTTCTGAAGGGCCCATGACTCATTTTCCAATCTCTTTCTTACAGATTGAATGGTATCAAATCCTTTAAGTGAACCAAAGGTGTTGTTCCAAGAGAAACAACAGATAGTCAGTGAGCAATAACTTAAAAGACACATATCCATACACCCAAAATGGAATAATTCTGGAAACTAAGAAAGAGAAGATGTTGAAAAAGGCACACTTTCTTCCATTCTGTAAAATATAGAGTAGTAACAAGAAATAAATATTTTCTTAGGTTATCAGATAGGATGAAAACATCTTATTTTAAAAGTAGATAAGAAAAATGTCATTAAGAGAAAAATAACAGATATAGTTTTGTATTGGGTATACATATCTGTAAAGGATCCCTGGTGGTGCAGTGGTTAAAATGCTCATCTGCTAATCAAAAGGTCAGCAGTTCGAACCCACCAGTGAGATGTGGTAGTCTGCTTTCATAAAGATTACAGCTTTGGAAGCCCTGTGGGGCAGTTCCATAAGGTCTCCATGAGTCAGAATCAACTTGAAGCAATGGTTTTCTTGTTTTATTTTTTCAATATGTATATCTGTAAGCATAAGAAATGTATAAATGCAAGAAAAAATCAAATATTAAAAAACTGTACAATGTAAAACTCCACAGTACAGACATAATCTCATATTAATTTAGTAGTAAACATATTTCTTATAAAATAACCATTTATTTTGAAGATATTTTATATTGAATCTTCAGTATTGCTATTTGCTCTGGTTCCAATCTGTTTATAAAGGCTGTTTAGACATGGTGTCATATCAGGAACAAAAATTTCTTTTTCTTTTTCTGATATGTATCATTCCATATATAGTTTTCTTGTTGTTGTTGTTGTTTGCCGTCAAGTCGGCCCTGACTCATAGTGACCCCTCCTTGGGTTTCCGAGGCAGTATCACTACGGAAGTAGGACTGCCCAACCTTCCTTCCGATAGATAGACTAATAAATCTTACATTTCAATTAAACTGGAAAATTTTGGCTTATGAACTGAAACTGGGTGGGAATTGAATATACTAGTAAACAGGAACCAGTTATTTATTAATATTTTACTCAAGCTATGAATTTACATTATCTATATAGGAGCTTTGGTGGCACAGTGGTTAAGGCATTTGGCTGCTAACCAAAAGGTCAGTGGTTTGAACCCACCAGCCACTCCTCAGGAGAAAGATGAGGCAGTCTGCTTCTGTAAAGCTTTGTGGCCTTGGCATAACCATACTGCACAAAAACATTGTTCTATATTCTACTTTGGTGAGTAGCGACTGAGATCTTAAAAGCTTGTGAGTGGCCACCTAAGATACAACAATTGGTCTCTCCTCCTGTCGAGCAAGGAAGAATGAAGAAAATCAAAGACACATGGTAACAATTGGTCCAAGGCACTAGTGGACCATGCAAACCACAGCCTATATGTCCCTGAGACTAGAAAATCTAGATGGTGTCCAGCTACCATTGTCAACTACTCAGAAAGGGATCAAAATAGGAGATCCTGGATAGAGAGGGAGAAAAATATGGAACAAAACTCAAAATCATAAAAAAGACCAGACTTACTGGTCAGATAGAGACTAGTGAAACCCCTGAGACTATGGCCCCTAGTTACCCTTTGGTCTGGAATTGAACTCGCTCCTGAGGCTTCCAGCCAAACAATAGATAAGCCTACAAGGTGAACAATTATACTTGGTAGGTATACTCCTTAAAACAAGAGGAGATCAGAGGGGCAGCATTTACACAGGGAGATAACTCAGAGGGCAGGAATGCATAGGAAAGGACACAGGGTAAAGGCAAGCACAGAGAGGAAATGGGATGAGAGCTATTAGTTAAGGTTGTATGTCAATTTGGCTGGGCCTGGCTAAGTGGCTGAGGTAGCTCTGCTTCCCGTTCCCTTCTGCCAATTCATGCCCAAGGGCAACCTACTTCACCAGGAATCTTCCTGCCCAAAGGACACTTAGCTTTATTGTTCCATGGGCTGGCCAACCTGCTACTCCATCTCATGCGGGTATCTTCTACCAGTTAATGCCCAAAGGCAACCCACTCCGCCAGGAAGCCGCCTACCCAAAGGCATTCAGCTTTCTCCTCCATGGGCTAGTAAGGCTGTCACTGTCTCATGCAGCTCTCTCAGCTCTCCTCCTGCCATCTCTCATGCTGGTCCCTTGGCTTTGCTTCTGTCTTCTCTCATGCCGCATGCTGGGGTGCTGCTCTGACAGATACCTAAAATGTGGAAACAGGAGTGGAGTGCGTCTTTGACCTGAGACCCTGGCAGAGAGACCCCAACATGCGGCATGAGAGATAGCAGGAGGAGAGCCGAGAGACCAGCATGAGACGGTGACAGCCTTAACAGCCTACGGAGGGGAAAGTTGGATGCCATTGGATAGGTGGCTTCCTGGCAGAGTGGGTTGCCCTCAGGCATTAATTGCCAGAAGCAGAGAGACCAAGGAAACAGGAAGCACAACTGCCTCAGCCTCAAGGGGAGGACCATGGCCTTTAAGGCCTTTAAGGGTGGCCAAAGCCCCTTAGGTTTCAAAGAGCCAGACCTTCACCAACTTGGTTCTGGAGCATGGGTCTGCTCATTCGTGTGAGCCAGTGGGATGGAGTTATAGCCACTGCCCAAGAGTGAGGGGGCAGGGCTGCCATGCCCAAGAGGGAGAGGAACAGGGCCTACCAGGCCAAGGGGGTAAGGTTGCCACTCAGGAACTAGGGGACTGGAGCCACCTAGTGAAGAAGCTCTGTACAGATCCCACCTATTGAAGATCTGTACAGGTGCCAAGTTGACAAGGGGTGGAATTGTGGTAGTTAAGGTTGTATGTCAACTTGACTGAGCCTGGCTGAGTGGCTGAGCAGCTGGTGGTAGTTATTCCCCATGATGAGACTGGCAATCAACTCCATGGTGGGATCTACCACAAGCAGCTGAGTAGCTGCTTTGGATATGTGGTCTGTTTCCCGTATATAAGAAGCAGCTTTGGGAATGGTCTCTAGCTTATGGCACTTTTGAACCCT
>NW_006921768.1:617808-635730 GCF_000298275.1 Orycteropus afer afer
TATTCCCCATGATGAGACTGGCAATCAACTCCATGGTGGGATCTACCACAAGCAGCTGAGTAGCTGCTTTAGGGATGTGGTCTGCTTCCCATATATAAGAAGCAGCTTTGGGAATGGTCTCCAGCTTATGGCATTCTTGAACCCTGCATGTAGCTGAGTCATCATTCAGCAGCCTGCCAATTTTGGGACTTTTAATGGACTTGAATTAATGGCCTGCAGTGTGGTTTGGTACTACTGGGACTGTGCCTTGTCACTTGTCAACTTTGGGTTTGTCAGCCTCAGCAGCCAGCAGCTGAGTGAAGAAAAACCTCCGGCTTCAGTGGGCCAGGAGCAGAAGGCAGAGCTGAAGCCCGAGGTTGAGGGGTGTTCACCCAGCCTCTAGAGTGGGACTAGGTAACCAGAACAGAGGTATTACATTATGAGGGTTGCAATCAATGTTGTGAAACAAAATGTATATGAACTGTTGAATGGAAAAAAGAATTTGCTCTGAAAAATTTCACCTAAACCACAATTTAAAAAAAATAATAAAATAAAAACTGATCTATAGCTTTGGAAACCCTATGGGGAAGTTCTACTCTGTCCTTTAAGGTCACTATGAGTCGCAATTGACCCAATGGCAGTGGGTTTGGTTCTAGTTATATAATACAGCAGGAATTTACTGGAATGTCTAAGATATTTGATGCAAAAATACTATTGTATAGTTTAAAAGCTAAATTTCATTTCTTCTATCCTAAAGCAAACCACTGATATTTTCTCCTAAACAGACTGGTCAGACCTCACTTCATGATTCTCATCTTTAATGTGACATAGAAGAATTAAGGCATAGCTTAAAATCAAGCTTTTGTTGATCTTTCCAAAGCAGATGCTATCTTCTTTTCTATGAACACATTCCAGCCATTAGCATCAAGCCTTTGCTCTTTCACAATATAATTTTTACACTTACATCTTTGAGTAGGTAATCAAAGAACTCCAATTAATGTACATGCTTTTTAAAATAAATTGAAGAATAATGTTTATTGAAACAGAATTGATTTTAAAATTTCTATTAATTCCTAGGCACCAAAAAAGTTCTAGGAAGTTAGACAGATGCTATTTTTAAAAAGAAGGCAAAAATAATGTTAGAAATTACCCCCCAAATTAAGGTTCCAAACAGCAGGAGTTTGTCAAGAAATGACAACCCAGCTATTAAAAGGAAAGCTATTTCCTTAAGTTCCTTTTCCTTCATAGATAGCTATGGCACTGCAATGAGGAGTCAGCATTTGTGACAAAGTTTGCTTTGCCATGATAGGTTTTTAGAATTAAAAAACTATTTTAAGACATGGTAGATTCTCTTCATGCTGCCAGCCCCTCACGTCTCCTGCCAGCCTCACTACTGCAGAGAAGGATGTGACGGTGTTTATTGAGATGCAGAGGTGAGTCAGGGAGCCCTCAGTTCCATTTTTAGCTTTTCCATTTATTTACTGAGTGATCTTGAGGTTATTTAACCTTTTTATTTTGGAGCTTTGGCCAAGGAAACAGAATCAGTATAACTTTCCTTAGAGGCTTCAGTAACAAAACACTTTCTTATAAATATGTATGATTACTTTGCATCTCTGTGATCTTTCTCAGAATTGCAGAACCTCTGTCAGGAATTGTTGAGAAGTTGTGGAAAACAGAAGTACCATTTTTCACAGCTCTTGCACCAACATTTTAAAAGTAAGAAAAAGGATATCCCTCAAAGTACAGATTATTAAATATGTGCTTGATCTCCTTGTCACTCTCTACCAATCTGCAATTCCTCCAGGACTTGGGGAATCATGCTCCCTAATTACCAGTACACTTTATCAGAACTACTTTTGGTCTAATCTTTTTGGGATATAGCTCCTGTCTGAACATCATCAATTTGACTTTCTAACTCAAGTAGATTTATGATCTGGTTCTTTAATGCCTTGAAAGAGATCAGTTTTAAGGGACTGTCACTACATTCATCCATAAAATGTAAAGATGTTTGAAAAAACATATCTCTTACTTCTTATATCAATTATAAAATATTAAGTCCTAAATAGTAATAAATAAAAATGCAACCACAAAACAATATATAACTCAAATAGTAATCTTAATATATACACACATATGCACACACACATATATATATAAATACACATATATATTTAACACATATATTATAGTTGAATACAAGCAGTCCAGGGATTACCAATGAGTTCCATTCCTAAATCTATCTCTAGGTCAAATTTGGGCATAAGTCAAAAATAGTTAAGTATGGTTCGTATCTAATGTCAGTTAGTCAAATATCTGTCTTAATATGTAGTGTATAGTGTACCTTTCTATGCATAAGAAACTCTAAAGAAATACCTTCAGGTACACTAAAACATCTTTAACATAATAATATGTTATGAAGTACATCAAAAAGTAGTGTCCATTTGTTATTATGAACCATTGTATATACCTTGAATTTTCAATATAATAGATTTATGGGGTTGGTTTATAACTACAGATTCTATGTATGTCAGACGTTCATAACTACCTATATATTTTACTATTTGAATTTATACATTATTTCTAATATATTTACCTACTTACATATCTACCTACACATTTACTACACTTAGGAGCTCTGGTGGCATAATGCCTAAGGCATTTGACTGCTAATCAGAAGGCTGGTGGTTCAAATCCACCAGCCATTCCTCGAAAGGAAGATTGGGCAATCTACTTCCATAGTGATACCATCTCAGAAACCCAAGGAGGGGTCACTATGAGTCATATCTGACTTCATGGTAGTGAGTTTGGTTTGGATTTTTATATGCATCTTGAAAATTAGTTAAAAAAAAAGCAATAAATTCATACTTCAATAATACTCCCTAACTCAACCTGGTGAATTGTTTATCTTTGTTTTAAAAGAAAGGTGAAAATTCTGCTGCCAACACTAATGAAAAAGAGAAAAAGATAACGTTAATGACACTTCTGTGACAGGCAGACAATGTGCTAATTTGTAATTTGTGAAATATGATATGTATTGAATACCAATAGCACTCATTGAAAAGACTTACCAATATTTTCTTTCATTTACTAAAAAGGATTGTTGTTGTTGTTGTTATGTGCCGTCGAGTCAAACCTGACTCATAGAGACCCCTCCTTGGGTTTCCGAGGCAGTATCACTATGGAAGTAGGATTGCCCAACCTTCCTTCCGAGGAGTGGCTGGTGGGTTTGAACCGCCAGCCATCTGGTTAGCAGGCAAGTGTCTTAGCCACCATGCTACCAAAGCTCCCTAAAAAGGATTAGGAAGGTGAAATTGTTGATAGATCAATACAGGTAGTCCTCGACTTATGGCAGGTGTTCCATTGCAAGGACCCCATCATAAGTTGGTTTTGACATAAGTCAAACACTTTATTTTTAATTTCATTGTTATTGTCTTGTATTATCAGTATCTTTATACATCCAATCTTCGAACATCTATGAGTGAACATCTGAAATTGATACATCAATAAATTACACACTGCAATGTTGTATGCAGTACATATTACTAACAATAAGTGCAAAACAAAAACAAAACCAGATAGTTGTTCTAAGTGTGGTTCACTGTAACTTGAATATGACGTAAGTTGGGGACTACCTGTACCTAAAATGAATAAAGGCAAGAGAATTGGTAATGTTTCCTTTTGGAGTTTCCTATTAAAGTACATATAATTCAACTGATGAGTGCTTAAAGTGAGCAACTGGAAGATTCAGGACAAAATTTAGTTCCATTTTGAGATCAGTGGACAATTTAGCTGACAGGATTTAGAGCAGTCCCATTCCCCTCTGAAGCTCCAGCAGAACCGAGAACCCCTAAGTTACTCTAAAATAGAGCACAGAAGCTTTGCTATCACTAAGAGCTGGGTCAAGTGAATCAAATTGAGCTGTGTATAATGCGCTCTTTGGGTCTGCCTTCAGCAGTGCAGGAAGGCAGCAGCTTTGCTACTAGGCTTAGTTAAGACACAATTGATGCTGTGGCATAAAAATTTATGCACTGGAGAACATAAAATGCACTGCCATCATCTTGTAACTGCTCACAGGAAAACTCCAGGAGAAGCCTAATGCCAAGGCATTCCAATCACAGGAGCTATGGTCTACGACAAAACAAAACAAAAACAAAACAAAACTCACTATCATCGAGTCGTCTCTGACTCATAGCAACCCCTGTTGGGTTTCCAAGGCTGAACATCTTTATAGAAGCAGACTGCCTCTTTCTTCCATGGAGTGGCCAGTGAGTTTGAATAACCAATCTTTTGGTTAGCAGCCAAATGCCTTAAATACTACACCACCAGCACTCCTTATTTATGACAAGGAGCCTAAAAAACATCATGAGATAGAGATGTAGTGCATAAACCCACTACCTGAAAATTTTTTAATTTTGAAAAAGATGAATATAAAGGAAACCCTGACACTGATTTATTTTCTCTAAAGCATTCTGAGATATTCCTGTCTTCACCCTTTGAGTATGGGTCCCTGGCTATTGCAGAGCCAACAGAGCACCTGCTGCTGGACTTGTGATCAGCTGGCCTGGATTTAAGTGTGGATTTCCATTTGCTTTTGTCAAGCCATTTAAGTTCTCTAGGCTTTACTTTCTTAATCTATATCACAATGGAAATGATACCTAGTTCACAAGGCTTTTGCAAGTACTAAATGAGATATGATATATGAACAGTTCAGTGGGTCCTTGGTATGGGGGAAGTACTCAACCAATCACAATTGAATTGTGAGCTGGTACAACTCACAATTGAATTGTGAGCTGGTACAATTAAAGAGCCATGCAAAACTAGTCACATGTTTAAAAGAGCATTTGAAGTGATGAATATCTACTTTATAGCTCAAGTTCTGCAAGTAAGTTGCTAGTCTGAGGTTATGTTTACATTCTGCAGACAAACATGTAGGGTTCTTTGGCTTAAAGCTGCAGCATAATAAGGAATTCTTTCTCTTTTCCCTGTTTTTGTATGTCTTCTCTTCTTTTATAAGGACATCCAAACAAAAAAACAAACTCACTGCCATTGCGAGGATCTGACTCACAGCGACCCCCACTGGGTTTCCAAGGCAGTAAATCTTTATGGAAGTAGATTGTCCTATCTTCCTTCCACAGAGCAGCTAGTAGATTTGAACCACCACACTTCTGGTTAGCAGTCAAATGCCTTAGGTGCTGTGCTACCAGAACTCTTATAAAGACATCAGTCACATAAAATTAGCACCTACCCTCCTCAAGTGTGACCTCATGTTAACCTAAATAATAACATCTTCAGAGACTTCTATTTCCAAAAAAGATCATATTCACAGGTACCAGGAGTTAGAACTTCAACATATCTTTTTGGGGAATACAATTCAATCCATAACATCTTGCAAGTAACCAGTTAATATCATCAAGTAGCACAATTCAGGGCAAAGTAAAACAAAACAAAACATTACTTCATTTCCAGAGAGCATTCATCTGAAGAGAAGGGGAGTATGGGATTTTTTTTAAAATCAGGATTTATTAGTATTTGAAAAGTAAGAAGAGATTAATGTGGTTGGCATAGTTACAGTGCACATGGGTAATTAGGTTTCTGGTATGAATTATTATTTTCAGAGTATGGAAACAATTGGTTCATGTACAGCACAAAATCCACTTTCAATGAACATGGCATTTTATGTACAAATTTAGGTTGCCAATCATAATATTATCATTTCTTATTCACTGCACACATATTTCAGTGAATGAAGAGCCATTTTTTCCCCAGATATTGCAATGCACTGTAACCTGTTGTGGTAGTTAAGGTTGTATGTCCACTTTGCTGGGCCTGATTGACTGGCTGGGCAGCTGGATGTAGTTATTTGCCATGGTGAGATGGGTGATTACTCCATGGTGGGATCTACTGGAGCAGCCAAGTAGCTGTTTTAGGGATGTGGGCTATTTCCAGTACATAAGAAGCAATTTTGAGGAAGCTCTCCAGCTTATGGCACACTTGAACCCTGCACGTAGCCAAGTCGTTGTTCAGCATCCTGCCATGTTGCCCTGCCGATCTTGGACTTTTAATGGACTTGACTTAATGGCCTGCCATATGGTTTGGTAATATTGGGACTGGGGCTTTTCACTTGTAGACCTTGGGTTTGTCAGTCTCAGCAGCCTGAGTGAAGAGATGCCTCCAACATCAGTGGGCTGGAAGCAAGAGGCAGAGCTGAAGTCTGAGGTCGAGGGGCTTTCACCCAGCCCCTAGAACCTGTCACCTGGAATTTGGACTTCTACCCTCCAAAATTATAAAAGAATAAACTCCTGTTTGTTAAAGGCATCCTATTTGTGGTATTTTCTGTTAGAGCACCACAAAGGTAACCAAAACACCTATTAAAAAGCAAAGGTTATTTCCTTTTATTTGTCCCATTTAAGCCAATTTCAATTGCTGGGAAAATTAGAAAGAAAAAAAAAAGTTAATGTCAACTTCATCTCTGCATGTTTTTCCAGGGTTATTATTCTCCTTGAGTATGTTTGGTGATCTCCCAACAAGCTTCTCTATAGCCTCTCCTCAGAGCAAAGAGGATAATCAGTTTATCAGATGCATTTTCCCTCACTCATTCAATAGTCTACTAGTCTTCAAAATTGGATCTGCATGGGAAGTGTCCAATGATTCCTGCATTTTCTATTAGAGATTTGTGGCATCTAAGAGCATCTTGCAAAAGAGAAAACTTAGGAGCACCAAAAGTGGTACAAGTTCAGATGGAAAGGGTAAGTAGGCCTCAAAAATGAACACTGCTTTCTCCCCAAAATGTAGTGGTGGCTGTGGTCGTAAGCCATTGAGCTGACTTTGACTCAGTGACCCGTGCAACAGAGTAGAACGGGCCCATAGGGATTTTCTAGGTTGTAACCTTTATGGGGAGCAGATTGTCAGGTCTTTCTCTGCAGAGTCACTGGGTGTGTTTGAACCACCTATCTCTCAGTTAGCAGTAGAGTGTTGAACCATTGCACCACCAAGACTCCTCCACCAAAAGGTAGATCAATATTCTCAGCAGAATGAACAGCCCAAGCTCCCACTGTGGAGTGCTCTACTTTCCCATGGGATGTCAGAGATTTCAGACCACTCCCTGCACATGCAAAACAGACAGAAAGCAACCTTAGGGTAAACACTAAAATGGTCTTTGTCTAGATGAGGGATTAAGGCAGGGTCCGAGGTGTACACATTGTTACTGATGTCCTGGGATGAGCAGGAAGCCGCTAGTTTCATAACTTACATTACTTACAGGAGATATCTTGCCCATCATACTTCTCTTCGATTGAACATGATGGTGCCCAGATAGTGCCAGGCACACAGAAACAAGATCTAGTCCTACTTTCCTTCTTTCTCTCCTTCCTCTCCTTTATTTTTTGAAAAATTAAGGTGCAAAATGTTTTGTGCCTACCGGCTTTGAATGGAAAGGGTATCTGGAGTGCACCCATTATGTGGCACTGGAAACACAATGAAAGCATGCTCTTGAACTAGAAGACAGAACAGCCACTTCAGAATTGGCATGCATGAAAAGGAAAACCAAGTTGTGGTAGGCTAACTGAAATTTCACTTCCTTTGCTTGGCAGGCTTAAAAGCCATCTCTCTGAAAGTCAAAATAGCTATTTCTTGAGAAGGCTAAAAGCTTTGAAACTTTAAAATCTGCCTTTTTCAAAAAAAAAAAAAATCTGGTTTCAAGTTCTCTGTATTCAGCCTTATTCACATCTTATAGTATTTCAACAAAATACTACAAGGATATGTCTCAGCTCTTCTGGCCAAAATATTATACACACTGATGGAAGCAATCTCTGAACAGAGAGACCTTGAAGCCTGCAGAACCAGCAGTGAGCTATTTCACCTTCATTTTGCTATTCCGTTAACTGAATTTACAGAAGGCAAACAGGGTGCTGTTAATTTCTCAAACTGGCTAAGAAAATTCCTCTGTTGTTTAGGGGGGTTTTCAGAGGATGACAGTCATCAGTGCAACTCCCCCCCCCCACCCGAGTATAAAAGGTACATAACCCAAAAACCCATTGCCATCGAAATTGTTTCCAATCCCCAATGTGTGTCAGAGTAGAACTGTGAAAAACATAGGGTTTTAAATGGCTGTGATTTTTCAGAAGCAGATCACCAGGCCTTTCTTGCAAGGCACCTTTGGGTATATTCAAATTGTAAACCTTTCTGTTAGTAGCTGAGCACAAACCATCTGTGCCTCCAAGGGACTCCTAAAAAAGTACAGATGACACCATCAGGCATTATCTCAGTCATATAAGGTACTGTGGGCTCTTTTTCACAAGGATTAGTATTGTCTGCCCTTACTAGACTAGAAGGTCTTTGCTCACTCCTCACTCTCTCTGCTTTCTTATTTATTTATTTTTCATTATTTCAAAAGTTATATGTAGGCATGTATAAAGAATATATAGATATATATTCTTTATACATTATAAAGAATATATAGATATATATTCTTTATACACACACACACACACACATATCTTTAATGTATAAAGAGATATGTGTATATGTGTATGTAGTGGTATGGTTTTTTGTTTTGGTTTTTCTTCTTCCTCTGTCTCTTTCTTCTCTTTTTGTTTTTAATTAGGGGCTGTATCATTTAGAGGAGCTCTGATGGCATAGTGCCTAAGGCATTTGACTGCTAACCAGCAGGCTGGCAGTTCAAACCCACCAGCCACTCCTCAGAAGGAAGGTTGGGCAATCTACTTCCATAGTGATATTGCTTTGGAAACCGAAGGAGGGGTCACTATGAGTTGGATCTGACTCGATGGCAGTGCGTTCGGTTTGGTTTTGGTACCATCTAGAACAGTGCTAACAGAAATATAATGTAAGTCATTTATGTAATTTAAATTTTAGTCACATTTTAAAAGGTAAAAAGAGACAGGTGAAATTAATTGTAATAATATATTTCATTTAACACAATCTATCCAAAATATATCTGGCTCAGTGGTTAAAGTATTTGGCTGCTAACTAAATGGTCAGTGGTTCAAACCCACCAGCTGCTCCACAGAAGAAAGACGAGGCGGTCTGCTTCCCTAAAGATTTATAGTCTTGGAAACTCTAGGAGGCAGTTCAACTCTGTCCTCTAGGGTTGCTATGAGTTGGAATTGACTTGATGGTAGTGTTTTTTTTTTTTTAATCCAAAATATAATCAACAATATAATCAATATAAAAATTGATAAAGTATTTTACGTTTTCTTTTTTTGCACTAAGTTTTAAAAATCCAGTGTGTACCTTCAACTTACAGCTCATATCAATTCAGTCTGGCCACATTCCCAGTGCTCAATAGTTGCATGTTGCTAGAGGCAACCATACTGGACAGTGTAAATCATTCTTCCTCTCCACTCACTTAACTATATTCTACTTACTTAAATTTCAAGGTTCAGTTCTAAAGAATGGGTTTAACACTGTGTGTTCAGAGTAGATGTTTAATAGATAGTTAAAATTTACTGAATAACTGTTTTGGTTTATGGAGGCACATGTGCACAGTACTCATAGCTTCATACGAAACACCTGGAGTTACCAATTGCCATAAGTTGTTTCAACTCACTGTGACCCCATGTACGTCACAATAGAACTATACTCCACTGAGTTTTCAATGGCTGATTTTTCAGAAGTAGATCACCAGGCCTTTCTTTCAAGGTACCTCTTTGTGGACCTGAACCTTCAATCTTTCAGTTAGCAGCCAGTGTGTTAACCTTTGTACCACCCAGGGACTCTACCTGATATAACAGTTAGTAGTTAACACCTGGAAGCTCTGGTGGCATAGTGCATAAGGCATTTGACTGCTAATGAGAAGGCTGGCTGTTCAAATCCACCAGCCAGTCCTTGGAAGGAAGACTGGGCAATCTACTTGCATAGATATATTGCCTGTGAAACCCAACGAGGGGTCGCTATGAGTGGAATCAACTTGACAGCAGTAAGTTTGGTTTTTTTTTTTAGTTAACACCTATCAAACTTTTTATTTGCCCAAGGCACTGTGTTAACCACTCTACATACATTATCAGTGTTCATGACTACCCTGTGAAGTACGTACTATTACTACATTTATTTTACAGATAAGAAAACTAAGTCTTACAGAAGTTAAGCAGATTGCCCAAGATCATGGTGTTGGGAAGTATCAGTGTCAAGATTCAAATCTAGACAGTCACAAAGGTCTAGCACTCAGCCATTGCACATTCCCAGTACCCAGATACCTCAAGGGAGTAGCTGATGTCATTGGTGCCTATTTGACATGATATAAAAATGAAGGTTTAAAGAATCAGAAGCATTAATAATGAGAGATTAAACTAAACTAGGAAAGAAAGTCTGGGCCAATATATCAGAATGCCAATTTCTTTCACCTGACATAGAAACATACAATACGTATCTCTCCTTTATGTATAAAGTTGAGAATTAATTTTATAGTATTGATTTAAGTCACCTTACAGAAAAGAAAAAAAAAGGTGTATTGTAAGGTGCTTTGTAAAATAGAACTTTGGGGATGTGAAAGATGAGGGCATCCACTAGTAGGGAGTCATTCAGTCTATTATCACTAGTAGAATAATTACCATCAAAATAATAATCCCTAAATTAAAGTATATGTATGGTACTTTGATTCATTAAACTTTTATTAAATAGATAAAATTGATTGGATTATAGAGAGGGGCTGTGGGGTTGTTTCATCAATGGCACATTTTTCTCTAAGGCAGCCCCTGCTTGATCTCCTACTCCCTTCCTTCTATGTGTTTTAAATCCTCATTGTACCTTCACAACCTATACCTCTCCTTCCACTGTTTTACGATGCTTTTTAAAAGGAGTTGTTGTAGAGATATACATAGCTATGTCCATGTATGTCCAGTGAAATAGGAAATTACGTGATTTGGATGCAACGTGAACACCATATTACATACTTAGCAAGCACCAAAAAAA
Source organism: Orycteropus afer afer (assembly GCF_000298275.1). NCBI lineage: Eukaryota > Metazoa > Chordata > Mammalia > Tubulidentata > Orycteropodidae > Orycteropus > Orycteropus afer. The sequence goes on from NW_006921768.1 coordinate 628,714, forward strand.
AAAAACAACCTCACTGCCGTTGAGCCAATTCCGATTCATAGCAACCCCTCCTTGGGTTTCTGAAGCAGTAGCTCTACAGAATTAGATTGCCCAGTCTTCCTTCTGAGGAGTGGCTGGTAGGTTTGAACTGCCAGCCTTCTGGTTAGCAGTCAAGTGCCTTAGGCACTATGCCACCAGATCTCCTACATGCCTAAATCCTGAGCAATACCATTCACTGATTTTCCACCTTCTTGTTGTTTAATAACTTCTTGTTTCACTTTCATATCTATACTTCTCCTTTGCCTCTTGCTGCTGCTATCACTAGCATTGGTTTTGCTGCATTTGGGAGCCATGATACACTTCACAGTAATATTTTTGAAAGAAAATTCAACAGAGAGATAATGTTGCAACACTCAGGAGACACATGATACATGAGATTGGATGCTGCTGCCTACAAAAGTTGAAGCATACACTGTTATACAGTAAACTTTCTATTTGTAATTAGGAAGTGTTCACATTAAAATAACAATAGAACATGCAGTACAGTACATACAGAAGGCAGTAACAAAGGCATTTATTATGAATATCAAGACATATGCATTATAGGTTATTATATGTACTATGTCATTATACAGGTGCTCTGGTGCAGTAGTGCCTAAGGCATTTGACTGCTAACCAGGAGGCTAGCAGTTAAAACCCACCAGCCACTCCTCAAAAGGAAGACTGGGCAATCTATTACCATAGAGACACCACCTCGGAAACCCAAGGAGTGGTCGCTATGAGTCGGAAATGACTCAACAGCAGTGAGTTTGGTTGTTTTGGTTTGGTGTCATTATACACTTGGCAGTGCAATTGCTTGGTATTCAAAGGATACCAGATATATGTGTTGCATGCAGGAAGCTATTGTGTTCTGTATATCTGGTTATGTCCACTATGTCCTGTTCTCCAATCAGGATTTCTGAACTCTACAGTCTTACAGGACCACAGACATATATGAAGTCAGACATTGCCCAGATGGACGTTATGTGGTGCATGACTGTATATATGTAACACAACATTTGCCAATTCAAGATTTTTCACGTGTATAATTTGATAACATTAATTAAATTAATCACATTGTGCAACCATCACCAATATCCATTGCCTAATTTTTCATCACCATAAACAGAAGCACGACGCTTCCTAAACAATAACCCACTCTCCTTACCTCCGGGCCTGGTAACTGCTAGTAAAATTTGATCTCTGTATGTTTGCCTATTCTAGATAGGTCATATAAATGAGATCATATGATATTTGTCCTTTTGTGATTGGCTTATTTTACATAGCACGTTTTCAAGGTTCATCCATGTTGTAGCATCAGGACTTGATTTCTCTTTATGGTTGTACTTTCATTATTTTTTAAATTCTCATTGTCCCTTTATCAACCTCTTGCATTCCTTACACACACACACTTCTTATCCAGTATCCCAGTGTAGGCACTTGCCTTAACCCTGCGTTTGAAATCATAACTTAATAAATATTACCATATATCAAATATTGCCATGTATGGAATGAACACTTATTATGTAAATTTATAAGATTACAGCTGGGAGCTCTGATGGCAAAGTGCCTTAAGGCATTTGACTGCTAACAAGAAGGTTGGTAGTTCAAACCCACCAGCCCCTCTGTGGAAGGAAGATGGGCAATCTACTTCCGTAAAGACCCAAGGGGGGTCACTATGAGTCAGAATCAACTCCACGGCCAAAGGAGGGTACAGCTGGGAGAGGGGCATTGAAGTGAATCTCTTTTACTTTTACATCTTTCTTAGGACTAATCCTGCACCATTTGTAATACAATATTGGATTACTTCATTAGCTGATAACAGCATCATTTAAAAATCTTAGGTTTAGAAGATAAAGCTTTTCACCAAAATAAAAATTAAAGAAAAAAACCCAAACCCACTGCTGTCAAGTTGGTTCCCACTCATAGCGACCCCTCCTTGAGTTTCTGAGGCTGTATCTCTATGGAAGTAGATTGTCCAACCTTCCTTATCATGCATAGTCAATTGGCCCATATTGAAGTCAACCATAATGTAATATTAACAGTTTACAAACTATAACCAAAGTCCACTTTCCTGATATATTTTTATATATTTTTAATGTTTTTTTCCTTACATGTTCCCATCTAGGATCTGATTTTATAGCATTTAAAAATCAATCTTTTAAAAAAATTAATATTGCTCAGCATCACTGTTTCCAGCAACACTGGATTGAGTGTCACTGCAAATATTGAATGAAAACAGTACTTTCTTAAAAGCCAGGGCAAAATTTTCTAAAGCACTTCACTCCCATAAGGCAAGATTTGGGTTACTTCATTTCCATGACATACCTTGACATGACATTACTGATGACCATAACTAAAAAAACAAAAACAGCAAAACATAGGATTGACCCCTAGGTGTGATTCTGCTGTTCATTCACTCATTCCTCCCTGATTCATGTATTCTACAAGAACATGTCTAGTTCCTGCTGTGTGTCTGGCAGTGGAGAAAGACATGTTCCTCATTCTTACAATATCACTGTCTTACAGGAAGATTGATGTAGAAATAATAGTGAAGATCACACCAACACGCAAAACAAATAGAACCAGCATTTATGGTCACTGTTCACTGAACAAAGCACAAGCTAGTGCCTAAGGCATTTGACTGTTAACCAGAAGGCTGACAGTTCAAACCCACCAGCCACTCCTCAGAAGGAAGGTTGGGCAATCTATTTCCGTAGAGATACCGCCTCGGAAACCCAAGGAGGGTCACTATGAGTTGGATCTGACTTGACAGCTGCGTTTGGTTTGTTTTTTGGTCTTTCTTGTCTAACAGGGCCAAAGAGCTCCTTCATCACAGGTCAGGACCATTTCCAGGCCACCTTAGGGCTATAACACTGTGCACAGACTGTGATGCATTTGATCAACCACCTTCAAAAGACCATAAAAATAAACAAATAAAAATCCATTGCATGCTTAAGCAGTCTCAGTTCTACCCTCCCTGCTATCAGCTCTGCCTTACCTGACGTTGTTTAACCTTTCTGGTATTCCACTTTTTACTTCTAGTTTTAGTTTTATTTCTGTTGCGGGAAAACTCAACTAGTGTTCAACCCTGGCTGCACATTAGATTAATTTGGGGAGCTTAAAAATTAGATGCCAGGACATCCCCCCGGAATTTGTGTTTAAGCTGGTTTGTGGTGCAGCCTTGGGATCTGTTTTTTTTTTTTTTTTAATTAATGGACTTTAATTTTAGAGCAGTTTTAGATTTACAGAAAAACTGAACAGAAAGTGGAGAGATCCCATTCATCCCTCCCCCACAGCACATGGAAAAAAAAAAAATGCCGCAGAGCCGTTGCTGCCGTCGATTCCCACTCACGGTGACTCCATGTGTTACTGAGTAGAACTGCCCTATTGCATTTTCCTGGCTGTAATCTTGAAGGAAGCAGAATGCCAGGCCTTTCTTCTGTGATGCCACTGGGTAGGTTTGAACTGCCAACCTTTAGGTTAGTAGCTGAGCACAAACTTTTACTCATACACAGTTTCCTCTATTATTAACATCTCACATTAGTGTGGTACATTTGTTTCAATTAATTAACCAATACTGATGCCTTATTATTAACTAAAGTCCTGATATAGGGGTTCACTCTTTGTGTTGTACAATTCCATGGGTTTTGACAAATGCATATTGTCATGTATCACTATTACAGTGCCATACAGAATTGTTGGAATAGTTTAATTGCTCTAAATATTTCTTCTGCTCCATCTATTTCTCCCCATTGCCCCTCCTGCACCCATATTTTCCAAAGCTGTCTTGGTGATGCTAGGGTTGGGAGAGCCAGGATTGCAAAAGACTTCTCCAGTCAGTGGTCAGAAAGCCTGAAGAGTCAAGCTTGTAGGAAGTAACAGACTCCCTTGGTATCCCTGCACAGCCCTACTTTAGTGAAGAGTACTCTCCCCTCTGGGATATTATTCAGTAATATATCTGCCACTCCTTGGAAGGAAGACTGGGCAATCTACTTCCATAGAGACATGGCCTTGGAAACCCAAGGAGGGGTCACTATGAGTGAGATCTGACTCAACAGCAGTTGAGTTTGGTTTTTTTGGTTTTATATCTGGATGAAAGGCAAAAAAAAAAAAAAAAAAGGCCAAATGAAGAAAATTTTGTTGGTCAAATAATACCTTAGGCAGCTCTCATAGCCAGAGGTGGTAAAGTCTAAGACTAGGGAGAGAAAAATGTAAGACATTAAGATGTTTTAAAACATCATTTGACCGCATGAAAACTGGAAACCTGTTTCTCTGTCTGAAGGCTGACAAGCAGCTAATCAGTAATATAACTTGTGATGTCTAATAGATAGATTTGGGGCCGGCACTCCTCGGAAGGAAGATGGGGCAATCTACTTCCATAGTGATACTGCCTTGGAAACTCAAGGAGGGGTTGCTCTGAATCGGGTCCGACTCAACGGCACATAACAACAACACAACAGTTATACTCTGTACTTCCACTGTGGGTGGTAAGGCAGGCTTGAGAACAGTCATCCTGGGTCACATGGTGAGTTATGTGTCACAGGGCTCTTCTCTGACGCAACAAAAACATGCACAAGGACATGTTCATCAGCCTCAAAGATCACTACAATACTCCCCAAAATTCTAGCTTCTTTAGCATCACAAAGGATTGGTTAACCATAAAAATATCTAAAGCTTTTAAAATCAATTATGTTTCCAGCTTGTGCCTTCCCTGGAGGTAGAAAGAAAGGACCTCCTAGATAATTTGGGAACCCTGAGCATGCTTGGAAACCAAAAATGAGAATTCAAACAAGCCACAATAATCTGCATAATTTGGGTGATGGATTGAATATTGTCTTAAATTGGCTTTGGAAGCACTTTCACCAGACACAATCCTCTAAAGGTGGCTGAGTATTTTTATGTGGAGTTTTCTCCTTTTTGGGATAAGAAATAATGCAAAGTAGTGGGAAAATTCCAAGCTTTGACAGAACTGCATGTCCTAGCTTATCATCTCAAACCCAACCAAACTCACTGCCATTGACTCATAGCAACCCCTGTTGGGGGTTTATGGAAGTAGATTGTCCAGTCTTCCTTCCACAGAGTGGCTGGTGGGTATGAACCACCAGCCTTCTGGTTAGCAGTCAAAGCCTCAGGCACTATGCTACCGGAGCTCCTTAACTTGTCATGTAGCCTCTTCAATATAATTCCCTCAACCATACAATGGAGAAAATGGCATCAGATGGCTTCTGAGTTCCTTCTGGCTATAAAAGGCTATGAATTAATTGTAATTAATTGTTTTAGCTGTAGTTTGGGGGCACTGTTGGCTTGTGTATCTTTTGTTTAAGAGGCAGAAACTGGACAGTAGTTACAGTTTTAAGGCTGCCTTGGAAATGTATGCATTTGCCTTATAAAGTTGCACAGTAAGAAACACTCATGAAAAGAACTCAGATTCTACAAGAGGGGTTTCTGGAGCTCTAAAAAGATCATCACGTGGTTATTTCGGAATGAGGTAAAAGGATCAGTAACATTTATGAAGCTTGATAGCCAATGCCCTTGGCAAAAATAGTTTGTAAAGATTAAAGAACAAAAAGGTGAGACCAAAACTTTGCCTGTTGTAGGAAAATGGGACATTTAATGCCCTTGTACACAATTAGAGGTAATCTGCATGAAGGACCGACTCAACACAATGTCAGGCAATCCTGCAACAGAGGCTAGAAAGGAAAAGAAAGGAGGAATGGAGATACACTGCGATGGTTCAACTCTCCATTACATTAGGGCAAGACTCTTTTAGGATCAGGTGGGATGGGCAGGACACCCTCTATTACTATGTCATCAAAAGGCCCTTCACCTCTGAACATGCCATCAACACGGCTGACTTCTAAGATCTCTTTGGGGCTCCTCCAAGTTCAGTGTTGGTTCTCCTGTCTTTCCTGGCTCCCATATGGCTTCCTCTCTTAGTCCTTGGTACTGTTGAAATTACACTACAGCATGAGCAGAAATTTATTAGGGGCAGAGAAGGGCTATACAGGCCTCTGGCTCACACCTCTCCCAACTCCAGTGCTCCACTGTACCACCATTTCTCAGCATCCCACCCTTGACACTTTCCTTGTCCTGACAGTCAGTTTGCTCTAAGTAGTTCACAGATGGCAGACCAGGAGCCCTCTGTCATCCACTCACCTAATGCATTGGGTTCTAGAAAAAATATCATAGGTACTGATTAATTATATGTAGACTCCTCACATTTGAAAGGAGGTGGTGCAAATGGTTTGAGCTCAACTACTAACCTAAATGTTAGTAGTTTGATCCCACTCAGCAGCACCACAAAAGAAAGGCCTGGTGATCTGCTTCCACAAAGATTACAGCCAAGAAAATCCTATGGAACAGTTCTATTCTATAACATATGGTGTTGCCATGAGTCAGAATCAACTCCATGGCAACAAGTTTGGCTTTGGGTTTTACATTTTAAAGCACTTTTCTCAACCAAGTACAGGAATGGCATAGAATAAGACTCATTCATTCAATCATTCATTCAGTGTCTGTTCAGTGAATGTCTCCTGGAGTTGATAAGGTAGATATCATCTCTGGCCTTATAGAGCTAATCATCCACGGGAAACATGGACAAGTAAAAAGGAAATTACACTGCAGAGTGAGCAAAATTTTATTAGGGGCAGAGAAGGGCTCTACAGGTGTTCAGAAGAGATGAAGATCTGTGAATTCCTTAGAAGATTTTAAAAAGTGCATTGATTTTGATTTGCTTAGCTTGTCCTCCTGTCTTTTTCTTCTTCAAATTACAGAATATTATGTCAAGTTTTAAATGAGATAAAGTAATGCTTAGGCAACTTATTTAATAAATTTGAACTAAAAACAAACCTTTTTTCCTAAAATTACTGGGCCAAACCAAGCAAAAACATTTTGATCATGGAAAAAACATGTATTTTTAAATGTATTTTATTGAAATACAATTTGTGTACAGTGAAATACACAAAACTAAAGTGACATGGGTCAATGCGTTTTTTT
>NW_006921768.1:636037-636592 GCF_000298275.1 Orycteropus afer afer
ATATATACCTAGTAATGGGATTGCTGGGTCAAATGGTATCTCCAATTCCAGTTTTCTAAGGAATCACCATACTGCTTTCCACAGTGGTTGTACCATTTTATAGTCCCACCAGCAGTGTATAAGGGTCATTGTTGTTTTGATTTGCATCTCTCTGATGGCCAATGATTGTGAGCATCTCTTCATGTATTAGCTGGCCACCTGAATATCCTTCTTGATGAAGTGTCTATTCATGTCTTCTGCCAATTTTTCAATTGGATTGTTAATTCCTCTGCTGTTGAGGCATTGGAGTTTTCTATAAATCTTTAGAGATAAGTCCCTTGCCAGATATGTAATTATCAGCAAATATAAATTTGTTGCTGTGATTTTTGTTATGTGCTTTTTCATGGTGTTGATTTCTTTGTTCCATATAATTTTCTATGCTGAGCTCATTTTGTTTATGAATCGTGTTATTACTTCTTTCATTGCTATTGTTTTAGTATTTGCTAAATATTTGTGCTGGTCCTCTTTTTTATTGTGATGTGAAGGTTTATCATTTTTCTTTGAGGTTACCCTGTG
>NW_006921768.1:636942-640850 GCF_000298275.1 Orycteropus afer afer
CCACCAGCCACTCCTCAGAAGGAAGGTTGGGCAATCTACTTCCGTAGTGATACTGCCTCGGAAACCCAAGGAGGGGTCGCTGTGAGTCAGATCTGACTTGAGGGCAGTGCGTTGCGTTTGTGTTGAGTTCTACTAATTGTTGTTGTGGTTCTACGCTGTCTAAAGTAGAACTGCCCCATAGGATTTCCTAGAGGCTAATACTGTAATCATTACACCAGTTCTCTTCTCCTGCCAAGTGGCTGGTGGGTTTGAACCATGACCTTTTGGTTAGCACCCAACCCCTTTAACCATTGTGCCACCAGAGCTCTGTCTCTACTGATTAATGGACCACATTTTCCTAACTCTCTTTTCCTTCACCTTTTAACTCATAGCCCCAGGGTCCATACCATTAAACTTCTGGCAGAATTTTCATTGGTATCCTATGTAACAGCTTCCATTTCCTCCCTTGTAAAACAGACATTTTACCACCTTCCTTACAGAGGTGTTGTGAGGATCAAATATGATAGTGTGTGTGTGTATGTGATAAGATTATCTGTAAAATCATGGACATATCTTAATAAAAGAACTTAAAAGCTTACCCCTATGCTACTTTACTATTTTTTTTTTTTATATAAGTTTCCATGTCATAGGGGAAAATTCAAGGTGTTTGCTCAAGTTTTAGTGCAATGTGAATGGTAAAGGAGGAAAAGAAGACATGACAGAAGAAGGCCATAAGGATCTCAATAGTTTCCTTGTGGATCAAAATGACTGAGGCAGGAATCTCTAATTACTACTATGGGGAAAAGTAGGGATAATTCTAAAAGTAGTTAATAAACTTAAGCATTAATACATGTTAATTGATTTTCACTCAATTTCGTATTCAATCTGCACATCTATATGAGATTGATATTATCATTATCCCATTTCCCAGATAAGAACATAAAAGCTGAGTCAGCCAAAGTCTTAGAGTTGGTAAGAGGAGGAACCTGTGCATGGTCCTTTAATTTATACACCTATTACTCTTCAATCAGTATCTACTTAAAGTTTTTTTTCCCCCTTCACTTGTTCACATAGGAGATTGTGTAATTCTTTGGTGCCAATTCTTCGGTAGCTTGTAGGATTAACCCTCTTTTTTCAGGTGCATAGCAGTGCAACTCATCTGTTAAATGGAATTTATATGGAAAGGAGATGAGAGAAGAGGGACTCAGAGAGTTCCACCATGCTTCAAAGAATTATCTATTGAAAAAAAAAAAGTAAGTGTGGGGGAATCCAATAGTGGCAGTGACCACTGGGGCATATCTTTGCAGCATTAGCTCTCACCAGCAATAATGCACACATTTCCTCCTTCTGTATCCTTCGCTGCTTCCTCCTGTCTATCAGCCCACACACTTGCTTTATGATTAGCAGATAGAGATCATCTGATGGAAAAGAGTGAAATGACTGTATCACTCTGGATGGATTGATAGCTCCAATTTCCTTACGTAAAAGATCTCAGAAACAGGAGGAAGACACTGTTCAAAAAAGCAATGAACCAAACTGTGAAATCTCGTAGTAAAACTTGCCAAGCAAAAACAGATTAACTCTTTCTACATAGGCCATTGAAAAGCATAGGATTCATTTAGACTAGGCTTGTATTTTGTGTTTGGTTTAATCCAATGACACTAATATACTAACCATTACGAAGACGACACAGTACTGGACATTTTGTTCTGTTTTACATAAGGTTGCTATGAGTTATAAACAAGTAGATGGCAATAACAACAACTAAATACTGGATTCTAAATCTGGTTTGGAAGACGTGCAGCCAGAACGTTCCTTGGAAGCGAGAATGGGCAGACTTCTTCTCACCTACTTTGGTCATGTGGTCAGAAAGGACTATTACCTGAAGAAGGATATCATGCTTGGTAAAGTGGAGGGTCAACGAAAAAGGGGAAGACCCTCAACAAGATGGATTGACAGAGTAGTGCAACAATGGACTCAAGTATAGCAAGGATCGTGAGGATGGCACACGACTGGGCAGTGTTTCATTCTGTTGCACATTGGGTCGCTATGAGTCAGAGTTGACTCGACAGCACCTAACAACAACAAATACTGGATTAAACCAGCCCACACAGTGCATCCCCACATATGTTTGGCTATTGTTAGCAGGGACTGCATACTGATGGTGGCTGCAGAACTTTTGTTGTTGTTTCTGTTGAGTTGATTCTGACTCACAGGAGAGCTTTAGTCTCCTTAATCTCTACCAACTACCTCCAGACACCACAGCAAGCACAGTAGTATCTTATTACAAACTGTATGTTTGCTTGGTAAATGCACCTTCAACGTAAGATCAACAACTACAACTCTTCTTTTTAACTCAATACTGCCTGTAAGCCCCTCCTGTAAAGCCACTGGGGAGCTAGCTGCCTTTGATTTGGGAAGCATATATTGCAAGACAAGAAGACAGTGATTCCTTCTTATGGCATGTCAGAATTTATCTGTCAGTGACAGAAATGGGTCAATACCTGATTTTTATGAATCCTTGTTCTTTCTTCTCATTTCCCTATTTTGCTTTTTACTTTGCTCTGAAATTATGATGTGATCTTCTGTAATTTGAACTGTCATAACAAAAACTGCTCTGAGAGACCAAGAAATTTGATTTGACTTTTGGGAAAGAGAATATTGTAATTCTAGAGTCAGAGAACTAAGTTAGAGCCTTGGCTCTGCTTCTCAGTAGAAATGTGTTGGTACAATGTAGACCATCATATTGCCTACTCTGGGATAAGGAACTATGAGAATGTAAAATACTTCATAAAGACTGCTGTCATGATTATAACCTAAGCTAATCAAAATGAAAGGAGTAGAGCTAACTACAGAAAATGGCATCACTTCCATCAGTCATAATGAATATTTATCTGCAAATAGATTTCTAACGTAGATAAAAAGCAATCATGTTACTTTACTTATTATCAGTTAATTTAATACCTTTTAGGAGTACATATTTGCTATAATGAACTGGACTTCAACCATCTCTCTCTGTATGGCAACTTAATGCCAGACTCTTTCACATGAATGATCCTGTTTAGATCAACTATAACCACATGAGATAGTTATTATGTTTATTTTCTGTTTTAAGGAGAAGGTTCAGAGAAACTATGTGATGGGCCAAAATCGCTTAAAATAGGATTTGAACAGTATCATCTCAGGTTCTAAGTAATCAGATACTCTTAATGTAGTTCATCTTAACAAAAACCTTATAATGTACTAAAAACTCAAAAACCCATCACTGTTGAGTCAAATCTTGACTCACAATGACCTACAAGACAGAGCGGTACTGTCTCATAGTTTCCAAGGCTGTAAATCCTTACAGAAGCAGACTGTCACATGTTTCTCCTATGAAGCAGCTGGGCAGTTTGAACCATTGTCCTTTTGGTTAACAGATAAGGACTTAACCACTGTGCCACCAGAGCTCCTCTTTATGATATATTACTATCCTCATTTTACAGATGAGAAAATTGAGTCCCAAGGAAATTAAGGAATTTGCCCAAAGTGATGTAACCAATAGGTAGTAAAATTGGGTTCAAAAACCACTTTCTCTTTGAAGACTATACTGTGAACCACAATGCCTTACAGAAGATACTGATTTTCTGTCAGATTGAAGGCAGCTGAAAATTTTCATACTTTGAATGCTTTGTTGATGTAACTTTTATCTTTTCTCCTTTTTACTTCATACTCCAAATGAAGTTCTAACATCTTTCTTCATAGTTAAACCTTAAAGTATATTTACCAGCATTTACAGTCTTCTACCTTCCTATGGGGAGCTCTGGTAGCGTAGTGGCTAAGGCACTTGACTGCAAACCCACCAGCCACTCCTCAGAAGGAAGGTTGGGCAATCCTACTTCTGTAGTGATACTGCCTCGGAAACCCAAGGAGGGGTCGCTATGAGTCAG
>NW_006921768.1:640950-658935 GCF_000298275.1 Orycteropus afer afer
CACTCCTCAGAAGGAAGGTTGGGCAATCCTACTTCTGTAGTGATACTGCCTCGGAAACCCAAGGAGGGGTCGCTATGAGTCAGGGCTGACTTGACGGCACATAACAACAACAACAACAACAACACCTTCCTATGGAGACATCAAGTGGTAAACCCTGAAAATACTGAAAATAAATAAATAACAACAACAGAACAGCTGTCGTCCTGTTGACTTCAACACATGGTGACCTCATGTGTGTCAGAGTAGAACCATGCTCCACAGGATTTTTAGTGGCTGTCATCTTTGCAAAGTAGGTTACCAGGCTTTTCTTCCGGGTCATCTCTGCGTGGATTCAAACCACCAGCCTTCAGTTAGTAGCTCGGCACTTAACTGTTGTTGCCACCCTTGACATAAGGAAATCAGAACTGAAGATTAGAAACGTTTCCACTAACACATGGTGAGACCTCAGTAACAGAGGTAGCCTCTCTTCCTTCAATGCTGGGCTCCACCTTCCCCAGAAGGATCACAGGGAAATCCTTTGGGGACTTTATCATCAGCTCAGTGATAGGGTAAAAGTCACCAAGAAGAATAATTCCTTCATTTTGATAGCAACCAAACCTAATCTTGATGATTCAGAATCTCACATAAATTGAATCATATTGCTTTAGAAGCACTTTCAAATCTTTTGATTTCTGAAAGTGAAAGAAAAGACAACTGCCTTGTGGGTGTTGCCTTCTGTCTCCCTTCATTTAAGATTTGCAGTTTATACCACTAACACTAAACACCAGGCTATGGATAAATGCACAGACAGGTGAGAAGATCAGGTGGGGCTAGGCAAACAGGAATATACCCTAGACCAAGAAGAGATCTGGCTGAAGATAATCTTACATATGCACTTGTCCTACAAAGTCAGTCTCATACATTACAGAATCAACAGAAGGCAGAGTTAGAGTAACTCCTCAGAGACAACCAAACACCTTGAGAGAATCACTGGGCCCGCTGACTCGGGACCATAGTCTCAGGGAACATGATGCTCAATTGGCACAACATAGTACATAAAAATCTTGTTCTACAACTTACTTTGGTGAGTAGCAACTAGGGTCTTAAAAACTTTGGAGTGGCTATCTAAGATGCAACTATTGGTCTCCTCTCATCTGAAGCAAAGAAGAGTGAAGAAAATCAAAGGTATCTGGAAACAATTCCTTCATGACCCCAAGACCAGAAAAACTAGATGGTGTCTGGCTACCAATGCCAACCACTCGGAAAGGGATCAAATTGGAGATCCTGGATAGAGCGGGAGGGAAAACGTGCAACAAAATTCAAAAACACAAAAATGACCAGGATTACTGGTGGGACACAGACAGGTGGAACCTCCAAGACTATGGCCCCGGGTTACCCTTCAGGCCAAAAAATGGACTCATTTCCATGGATTGGCTTTCTGTCCAAGAGTAGAAAAACCTACATGCAGAATACCTACCCCAGGGCAATGCACCCACCTACTTTAGGGAGATGCACCCCAAGTTAAAAAAAAAAAAAAGATGTGCAGCTTAGTGCTAATAGGGACAAAGGAACTTACTTGGTTCCAGCCTTCCCAGCAAACACAGAATCACGACTCCTGATGGACAATTAATTTCCCAGGAAAGTCCAACCCTCACACCAAGCTTCAGGCACCATAATGCATTATGAAGAATTAGGATTCTCCAGAAGGTTTCAAAGTGGACTCAAAGGTTACACAAATGCTAATATTTCAGATTCACATTGTCTGGACCAGCTCCAAATACAACCAAGGTCAGCATGTTTCTGGCACTGCCTAAAGAATTCCAGGTGGCTTAAAACAGATATAGAGGAGGGAGAAGAGGAAGGGAGTGTTTTAGTCCAGGCCCTACGTGTCTCTCCATCAGCACAAATCATTAGACTGCATTGTCTCATTATCCAGTTACACTTAAAATTTTTTAAAAAATTATCTTTCTATGTTAATCCAGCATCAAAACCCTGTTTGGATCAAAATTTCAACTTGTAAAGTTATTATTCTCTTCTAATTAGATTTGAGTTGATTACAGCCAATGTCATTCTTTTTTTTCAATGTTGTTCTTCATAGTTGTTCTCCTGGTGAATTCCAACACCAAGAAAGAAAAGCAAAACTCAGTTATTTGGCTTTCCCAGTAGCATGAAAATATTTAACCTAGACATCACAATTAGTTAGCATGGGAAATAAAATAGTCCCTTGGAAATAAATCTATTCCTTTTGTCAGTAATCTAGCCTTGCCAGTCAAGGTGTGGCTCACAGACTTGCAGAGTCTGTGAGAGCAGGCAGCTGGTAGAGATGCAGAATTTCAGGTTCTACGCCCAGGCCCAGAGAATCAGAATGTGCATTTTAACATGATTCTCAGGTGATGAATAAGCACATTACGGTTTGAGAAGCACTGATGTACACAATCTCTGAGTGCCTGTCTCAGTCACCTAGTGCTGCTGTAAAAAAAATACCATAGTGATTGTCTATAAGAAGAGAAATTATAAACTTAGGAGCCCTAATTCAGGGCACAAATCACTATTAAATACAACTAAAAATGCACTAACACCAAAAGGAAAAATAGAGGCTGGGCCTCCTAAAAATTAGACACTTAATGTACATCAAAAGATTTCACCAAAAGAGTGAAAAGGAACCCACAGACTAGGAAAAAAAAATTTGGTAATGACACATCAAACAAGGGGCTAAGCTCCAAAATATAAAGAAAGTTTCAACAACTTAACAAGACAAGTAATCCAATTAAAAAACAGGCATAGGACATGAAGAGACACTTCACCAAAGAAGACATTTAGGCAGGTAACAAACATGTGAAGAAATGCTCAAGATTGTTAGCCATTAGAGAGATGCAAATCAAAATAACAACGACATATCATATCACCCAGCACAAATAGCAAAGTTCAAAAAAACAGAAACCAACAATGCTGGTGAGAGTGTAGAGAGACTGGAACCCTCATATGCTCTGCTGGTGGGACTGTAAAATGGTGTAACCACTGTGGAAAACAGTATGGCTCTTCCTTAAAAACTGGAAATAGAAATACCTTATGATCCAGCAATCCTACTACTAGGTATATACCTTAGAGAAATAAGAGAATGACTTTAGCAGATATATGTACACCCATGTTTATTGCAGCACTGCTCACATACCAAAGGATGAAAACCATCTAAATGCCCATCAACAGAGGAACAAATCTGCTAACTATGGTACATATACATAATGGAAAACCATGCAACATTAAAGAACACTGAAGAATCTGCAAAACACCTCATAACATGAATGAAATTAGAGGCTGTTATGCTGAGTGAAGTTGTTGTTGTTATGTGCCATCGAGTTGGACCCGACTCATAGTGACCCCTCCTTGGGTTTCCAAGGTGGTATCACTACGGAAGTAGATTGCCCAACCTTCCTTCCAAGGAGTGGCTGGTGGGTTTGAACTGCCAGCCTTCTGGTTAGCAGTCAGGTGCCTTAGGCACTATGCTACCAGAGCTCCTGTGAAGTTAATCAGTCACAAAAGGGCAGTTACTATATGAGACCACTACAGCAAAAAGTCAAGAAAAGGGTTTCACAAAAAAAAAAAATATATATATTCTTTGGTGGTTACTAGAGGTGAATGATGAAGGGAGGGTAAACTACTAACTAGAGGGGAGACACATAATAAAAATAAGTAATAATTTTAAAAAAATGAAAATGAAATTTATTTTCTCACATTTCAGGAAGCTAGACATCCAAATTTGGGGCATGGATCTAAGGTAAGGTCCTTCGTTTATTTCAACTTCTAGTAGTTTCCAGAAGGAGCCCTGGTGGTGCAGTGGTTAAAGCACTCCGCTTTAGTGGTTTGAACCCACCAGTTGCTCAACGGAAGAAAGATATGACAGTCTTTTTCAGTAAAGATTTAGAGTTGGAAATCCTGTAGGGCAGTTCTACTCTGTCCCATAGGGTCTCTATGAATTGTTATCAACTTGATGGAAGGGGGTTTGGTTTTCGGTTTTAATATCTGCCAGCCATCCTTGGCATTCCTTACCTTGTAGATGCATCTTTCTCCTTCATCTGTCTTCCTCATCCTCCGTGCCTCTCTGTCTATTCTGCTTTTTTTTTAATAACTCAGAAGTGACTAAGTTTAGGACTCACCCAATGCTGAAATAACTTCATTAAAATAATAAAAGAAAGCTCTCTATTTCCAAACAGGGTCATATGTAAACATACAGGGGTTAGAATTTCAACACATACTTTGGTGGAACACAAATTACTCTCTAACAGTGCTTATGTGCTGTGATCATAGACAGTGAACAAAAATATTTATTACCCATTACTACTTCCCTTTCTATCTTCCTGGTTACAATCTCCTTTAGTTAGCTATCTCATATTTTCTAAATGCAATTATAAAATTGGGCTTGAATTCCAGAATGCTTCAAGTTTTCTCATACTTGGGTCAAATCCAAGAACTCTTCCAAAGCTGGACATCAACAATATTTAGAAGGGTAACCAGAAACATTAGAGTTCACAGTGGGATGATAATTCACCTATAATTTGAGCAGTCATGAATAAATGGATACATTCCAAACTTCAAGAGTACCAGTGTTTTCCCATCTGATTCCAATCTGGATTTTGACTTTAGGAGAGAGAGAGTGGGGGACCAGAATGTAAACAGACCTTTTGTTAGGGCTGTAGCATCAGGCTCAGCAGGTTGTGCACTACACAATCCTAGAGGCCACATTCACACATCATTTTAAGTATGTGGTGGTTTTGTAACAGAGCTTTATGAAATGACTATGTATAAAGGCTCTGAGCTACTGTAGTTGAGCTATTTACTTCTGTTGCATAGGAATACTACCCTGCTGTACAGATCATGATTATCTTTAAATCCTGACTTGATAGTAGAAAGAAACTACCTACCAGAATGGACTCTCAAAGTAGAAAGGAGAATGTGGTCACCAGTGCCAAGTGTCAAGTCTCCAAGAAAAATCTAGGGATGTATAATGCTCATGTTTGAAAAAATCAAGTTCATAGAAGCTATGCTAGGCAAAATGGCTACCCAAAGATGTCCACCCCTAATCCCAGGAATCTGTGAATACATTATGTTATATGACAAAGGGACTTTGCATATGTAATTAAGGTCATGGGCCTTAAAATAGGGAGATGGTCCTATATTAGGAGTTCTGGTTCAAACCTACCAACCACTCCTTGGAAGGAAGATTGGGCCATCTACTTCTGTAGAGATACTGCCTTGGAAACCCAAGGAAGGGTCTCTATGAGTCAGGGCTGACTCAACAGGAGTGAGTGTGGTTTTTTTTGTTTTGTTTTGTTTTTTGAGGGGGCGTGGTGCTGGAGTCATTAAACACAGTGGTTAAGTGCTCACATGCTAACCAAAAGGTTGGTGGTTCAAACCTATCTGCCACTCTGCACAAGAAAGATCTGGCAGTCTGCTTCCATAAAGATTACAGCCTTGGAAACCTTATGCATCAGTTCTATCCTGATTTATAGGGTCATTCTGAGTTGGAATTGACTTGATGACCATGGGTAGATTATCCAAAAGGGACTAATCTAATCACATGAGCCCTTAAAAGCAGAGAACTTTGTCCAGCTGGAAGCAGGATAAAGGAAGCAGAAGGAAAACTCAGAAAGATTTGAAGCATGAGAGGGATTTAGTGTTCTGTTGCTGGTTTGAAGGTGAGGAGGGCAACATAACTAGGATCACTCAAAGTCTTAAGAAGCATAGAGCAGCTCACACTGACAGCCAGCAAAGAAATGTCTTCAGTCCTATGAATTTTGTGAACAGCCTGAGGGCGCTTGGTAGCAGATTCCTCCCAGAGCCTATAGAAAGGAATGTGGCCTAACACCCTGATTTCCATCGGAAGCAGAGAAACTATGAGTCTACTAGACTCCTGACCTTCAGAATTATAAGATAATACATTTGTATTGTTTTAAGGAACTAAGATTGAGCTAATTTGTTACAACAGCAATTAAAATAAAAACTAATATAGAAAGGATTAATCACCCTGAATTTAATTGAATCAAATGACTTCAAGATGAAAGTTCACATTGGAGGTTATGTTTAACATTTGTATCTATTTAGATACAAAATACTGCCATATTGGGGGTTGCTGATCTGTAGCAGTTAATTTTGTCAGTGAGATATTAAATATGCCCATTAATAGTGTCAATGCAGTTTTCTAATTAACTGCATGCTAATTAACTGCATGATTCTTGTCCTAGTAACAGATTAGGCCAAATCATGATGATGTTATTCTTTTTTTTCCCTCTCATTATGAGTAATTTATTATTATTACTATTTTAACTTTTTATTGTAGTTTGGGTGAAAGAAAATTAGTTTTCCATTCACCAATTTATCCACATTTTGCTTCACGACAATGGTTGCAATCCCCACAATGTAACAGCACTCTTCCCACTTCCTCCCTGTGTTCCCCGTTTCCATTCTACCTTCTTTCCTGCCCTTTCCTGCCTTCTAAGCTTTGCTTTTGGGCAAATCCTGTATGGTTGATTGTTCTCTGGAGTAAGTTTTTCTTAGTGTTATTGTTCATTTCATTAGTCTGTCTATTGTTTGGCTGAAAGTTGATCCATAGGGAGGGTTCAGTTTCAGGCTTGGAAGGTATGTAAGGACCACAGTCTTGAGGTTTCCACTAGTATCTATCAGGTCAATAAGTCTGCACTGTTTTAGGATTTTGAATTTTGTTGTTATACTTTTTTTTATTCCCTCCCAGGACCTTCTATAGTGATCCTGAGCACAGCAGTCAGTAGTAATGGTCGCTGGGCACTATCGAGTTCTTCTTGTCTGAGAGTAATGGAGACTGAGGTTTACACTGTCCAATAGTCCTTTGGATTAATTATTTCACTGGATCTTTGATTTTCTTTACTCTTCTTTGCTCCACACAGTGAGAGACCAAAAGTTGCATCTTAGATGACTGCTCGCAAGGTTTTAAGATCCTACTTGCTACTCACCACAGTAGGATGTAGAACATTGTCTTTGTGTTATGGCAACTGACTTAGATGTTCCCCCAACACTGTGGTCCTAAGCCCCCAAACTCAGTGACTCATTCCCTCATGGTGTTTGGTTATGACTAAGAAATTCAGAATTTTGCCCCCCTTAAAACCTGATGAATGACATCATCCTATCACAGCAGGACTAGCTTGGTGGCACTCCTTGTCTCTGCCTTGTTTGCTGGGCTAGGTCATCCAGTAGCTGCAGCAATTAGTTGTGAGGGGTTATATTTCACAGAATTAACATAATAAAGAGAAGTCAGCAAATGTTTTCTGTTAATGGTCAGATGGTAAATAGTATCAGCTTTGTGGGACAAATGATCTCTTCTGCAATGCCTCAAAAGTGATCATAGAAAATATGCAAATGATGAGTGTGGCTGTGCTCAAATAAAATTTTACTCATGATGCTGGAATTTGAATTTCATATAATTCCCACACATCATGAAATCTTATTTTTTGATTTATTTTTCCAACTTTTTTCTAACCCTAGAGGAAAAAAAAAAAAATTCTAGGCTTGAGGTCCATAGAAAAGCAGGCAGTGGGCAGGAGTTGGCTAATTTCTGTCCTAAAAAGTTCAAGCTGCACTTGCACAAAGAAAGCATAGGTATAGGTTGAAAACCAGGAACAATCAACATCTGCTTCAGGGCAGTCTGAATAATATGGAAATCAGCTCAGTAGGAATATCTATATTTCAAAAGAAGGAAACTTTTTTTTACTAAAGGAATACTTGCTTATATATTACAGTTCAATTGCAGTGCCTCTATTCCTTTCATAATTAAGTTACAAAAGGATAACTACATGTTGATAGAAAGGGCAATGGTAACAAATCTTACAGTTGAAAACTCAAAGTATAGACTATTGGCTACTCATTTGGGCTATTAACATACCTAAAATCTGATCTTTTTATTCATTATGTTAAAAAAAATCATTATTAGTGAGGTCAAATCTGGTTATAACAAAAATAATAATAACTATACACAGTTGTATGATCCTTGATAGATGAACATGCTGTACAAGGTCAGCTTGGTATAAGGGACAGGGCAAGAACACATCATACAATCACATCATCTTCATATTGGAAGAGATTTCAGAGTTTCCAGACAAGATGCTGCCTCTGACTAGCTCTGTGACACTGGACAAGTCACTTCATCTTTCTAGGCCTCAGTTCTCTCAACTGTGGATTATTTTATTAATGTCTGTTCTCCCTCAATCACTTTAAGTTGAAGGAGGGCAGAGGCTCTGTCCATTGCTCACTGTTTTAGGCTCCATGACTACTATAGAGCCTGGCTTAGGAGGATCTTAGAGTGGTCATCTGCTGTTCTTGCTTTTCCAGAACCTATTTCTTTTCTGGTGATAGCCTTCAATTTGCCTTAAGGAATTGATTATCTTCTACTCTCAATTCATATGGTTCAGGTGACACAGGCTGGCCAATCCTAGAACATAGCATTTCCACACTGGCCATGATGATTGATTTGGGGATTGGCATGAGATCCAAGCCAGAACCATGGAGATACAGTGTTGTGTTGTTGTTGTTAGGTAATGTCCAGTTAGTTCTGACTCATAGTGACCCTACCTACAACAGAATGGAACAGTGGTCCTGCACCATCCACATAATCATTGCTATGCTTGAGTCCATTGTTGTCCACTGTGTCAGTCTTATCTCATTGAGGGCCTTCCCCTTTTCCCTGATCCTCCACTTTACCAAGCATGATAGCCTTCTCCAGTGACTGTTCTCTCTTGACAACATTACCAAAGTACAAGAGGCAAAGTCTTGCTTCTCTTCTAAGGAGAATTCTGCCATACTTCATCTAAGACAGATTTGTTTGTTCTTCTGGCAGTCCATGGTATATTCAACATTCTTCACCAACACATAATTCAAATGCATCAATTCCTCTTCAGTATTCCTTATCCATTGGCCAGCTTTTGCATGCATATGAGGCAACTGAAAATAACATGGCTTGGGTCAGGAGCACCTTAGTCTTCAAAGAGACTACTTTGCTTACAACTGGGCCAATAAGTGATATATGGAGAAAAAATTGAAGTTGTCAAGTGTTGGGTTAGATTGTCATTATTATTATTTTTTTATTTTTATCTGTTTTTTTAATTCTGGGAAAGAAATATTTGTTTTCCACTGAGGTTGCTGAGAATGTAAGACTGGTATTTTCAGAAGCCATGGAACTCCCAGAAGCAGAAACAATGCCTAAGAACCAAATCAAAACTGATGAACAGGGAGCTGGGATTAATTTCAGGTGCATAAACAAACTAACAAAATAAACAAAAAACAGACCCATTACCGTTGAGTCAATATCAACTTGTGGCTACTCCATGTATTTCAGAATAGGATACATTCCACAGGGTTTTCTTGGCTGTAATTGGTGCTGCTAAATGGCTTGAAACTGCCAACCTTTGGAGTAGCTGAGAGCAAACTTATTTGCACCACTCAGGGACTTTATAGGTAGCATAATTGCGCCTAAATAAGGAAGTATCAGCAATCATGAGACTACTCTCCCTGCCAATGGGATTCTTCACATTGTTAACAACTGAGTCTTTTCTTCAGAGGTTTTTAGAGTATGAGTTGCAATTTATTCTTCAAAAGTCCTGGATTAATCCTATCAGTGTTAACATATCTGGATTAACCCTACATCAGAAATGTCATGTATCACTAATGTTTCAAAATGTCTCCTTATTTTTGTCTTTGGTGTCATCATTTTCCCCTCATCTACTTCTTAATAATGATGTTATTCTCCTCAATTATGTGATCATTTGTTTAATGCCTAAAGTGAAAGTAATTTACATATGTAGTTCTAATACATCCTGGGTCTGCGCAAATCTATTTCTGAAGCTTTGAATCAGAGGCAGAAAGACAAACAGAACACTTTCTAAAAGCTAAGGAGAGATGATCCAGTATGGCCACAGGCTTCCCCTCTGGATATGACTCAACAACAAATGCTGACTCTGAGAAAAAACCAGTAGCTCCCGATATTGGCTATATTTAGGGATGAAAGGGTAGGAGCAAAGGTGAGAGCCTCACTAGCTCAATGCTGCCTCCTCTAGCCTCTGATGAGACACATATTTATGGCCATCTGTTCTCCTAGGTGGGAGCTCTGGTGGTGTAGTGCCTAAGGCAATTGACTGCTAACCAGAAGGCTGGTGTTCAAACCCACCAGCCACTTCTCAGAAGGAAGGTTGGGCAATCTACTTCCATAGTGATACTGCCTTGGAAACCCAAGGAGGGGTCACTATGAGTCGGATCCCACTCCATGGCAGTGGGTTTGGTTTTTTTTTTTGGTTCTCCTACTTATCACCCTAAAGGATCAAGTGGGCAAAGTTCTTTGTGGCTCTCCTCTAGAAACTCTCCTGAGAAGTGCCATTTTGATGCCTCGTTAGCCCTCCTCACCTGGGAGAAAGCTGCTAACCTGCTGTGGTGTAGTAAATTACCTGGTATGGCTTTTCTAGCCATAAGTCTTTGTAAACTCCATGGTGGAATTTGCTGTGAGCAACTGAGGAGCTCCTGATTGCTAAAGTTGTCCACCTGGGGTAGTTCTGTTGGCAGTGGCACTGGAGCAATGTTCTGAGAAGGTAGCTCTCTCTCAGGTGCTTAGAATTCTGATGCTATGATTGGCTAGTTTGGCCACTCTGCCAGGCTCAAAAGGAGGCCTCCTAGAGGCAGAACTCTCTCTCTCTGACTGCTGGCTGAAGAAGGACATGCTCCTGAGAGACACTCACTGCTGGGAAAGAGAAGCAAGAGACATGCACTACTGAAAGAGACACCAAGGGACACGAACTGCTGGGAGAGAGATTGTGAGAGATGGCGAGCTGGGAGAGAGACTGAGCATTTTTCCTGAACTTGAATTGTAGCCTGGTGCTTCCCTAATAAACCCTATAATCTGTGAGTTCTGTGTGGCCACTGCAGTGAATTATCGTCCCAGGAGAGAGGTGGTGAGTGCTTTGGGAGGAACGGTTGGTGAAAGGGCTGGAGGGAGGCAGCATGTCTGGCTTTATAGGAATAGGCCTTGGGTTACTGATGGTGATCCTGTGTTTCTCTTGTAGGGTTAGAGGAGGTGAGGAGATGTGGCCTCCTTGTCTTTTTGGCACCTGCTAAAAGACTGTGAAAAGAAGTTTTGAATAAATAAGACTTCAGACATCCCTTCAGTACATAGGCACAAAAGATCATCAGGTACAGAATCCACACAATAAAGGACAGTACAGCTACTTCTGCTATAAAGTTACATATATGTTCCTAAAAATCACTGTGCTATGAAAAATCGCTCAATAAAAGCCGCAGGAGTTATGGGGAAAATAGAGTTAAGAATATAACACTCAAACACTTTAGCAGTAATAAGTCAGTCACAAAGGGACAACTATAGTTTATGATTCCACTTGTATAGAGGATAGATGGGAGTGAGGAGAAAAGGGGCACTCACTGCTTAGGGAACACTGATCTTCTGTTATGGATGATGGGAAAATTTGGAAACAGGTAATGGTGATAGTTGAACAACATGAAAAGTTTAATATCGCTGGGGTTCAAATCCACCAGTCACTCCTCGGAAGGAAGGTTGGGATATATACTTCTGCAGTGATACTGACTCAGAAACCCAAGGAAGGGTCACTATGAGTTGGATCCAACTCGACTGCAGTGAGTTTTTTAGAGTTGTGGAGAAAATAAAGAACTTCAGCAGTAAAAATGTTCTTGAACAGATAATAACCTAATAAAAATGGCAGCACAGATTTATACATGTTACGTTGGTAAGATACATAAATACTGTACTACAATAAATATGACATTTTATTTTGAAAAAGACCTGAAGTTTGCTTCTAGACATGAGTGCTAGAAAGGTTACAGCTTTTAAGTTCTTGTGAAGTGGTGGTAGGAGGGATGTCTGAAGGTGGATGGGAAGTTGTAACACCAGATGTGATGGGTGTGGCTCAGAATATAAGGTGGACTGGGGTAGCTGGAGGATGTTTAAAGTGTGACCATGTTTGCATTTTGTGTATCCCTCCAGGGCCCTGTTCAGCTGGGTGCAGTTTAACGTGTTCACACAGTGTTTCTCAAGGACAAAAACATACATAAGCAAATGAGAAATTCACTTTATGTTAATATTGTTCCTTAACATATCAATTACTTTGGAACAAATTAGCATTTTCAAAATAAATGTTATAGCAGAACTGATTGTACCTTTGCTGTAGAACTACATTCTTTCTGTTGTTTCTAGGTTATAAACAAGGTTGTCTCCAACAGAAAATATAATTCAATATTAAAAAAAAAACAAATTTAAAAGCTCCGTGTTAATATATCTATGATGGCCATTAGGCCAGTTCCTTCCTGCCCTTTTTCTTCACTCATTGGTGACCTTCTCTAGATTTAGCACCTGTGTTCTTCATATTTTTGCAGCCTCTTCTCCATAAAATCTGTTTTCATGAAGATATGAAATAAAGTTATTCTGATCAAGGTATACATGACTGATAAAGGTTAAAACTATGAATAATTTTAGTGAGCAAAGCTTCAAGTTAAAATAAATTAACATATACTTTTTTGTTGTTGTTAGTTATTTTATTTATTCATTCATTCATTTATTTATTTTTTATTGTGCTTTGGGTGAAAGTTTACAGAGCAAATTCACTTTCCATATAGCAGTTCACATACACTTTGTCTCATGACTTTGACTACAATTTACCACAATGCAACAGCTCCCCTCCCACTTCCTCCCCATAGTTACCTCTTCCCTATGTAAACTAACATATACTTCTAAAAACAAACAAACAAACTCACTGTCCTTGAGTCGTCCCAACTCAGAGTGACCTCTCCTTGGGTTTCTGAAGTGGTATCACTACAGAAGTAGATTGCCCAGTCTTCCTTCCCAGGAATGGCTGGTGGGTTTGAACTGCCAGCCTTCTGGTCAGCAGTCAAATGCCTTAGGCACTATGCCACCAGAGCTCCCAACATATACTTTTAGAATGTTTTAAAAAACAAAATAGTCATCAAATGATTCTGACTCATAGCAACCCTATAAGACAGAGTAGAAATGATCCCTAGGATTTCCAAGGCCATGAATCTTTAAAAAAGCAGACTGCCTCATCTTTCTCCCATGGAGCGGTTGGTAGGTTCCAATGATGACCTTTTGGTTAGCAGCTAAATACCTTAACCATTGTACCAGCAGAGCTCTTAAATTGATGAGGGAGCTATTGGGAGCCACGTGGTCTTCCAAATACTGAGAAATATCATCACACAAAGGGTCACCTACTCAGAACAATAGCCCTCAGGGCCACCATTCATACTGGTTGTGTATGGAATGAGTGGCTATGGTATCAGAAGATACATGTTTACATTTTGGCTTCACCTTAAACTAGTTGTTTGGAAGAGTCTTTCAAGGCCACACCCAATCACCCCCAAATCTCTTTCCCAGGACTTTTATGAGGGACATACGAAAGACTATATACCTGTGTCTAGCACCATGCTTCCGATGTTAGTGAGAGGCAAAATCATGGTGGTTAAATATGTCAGCCCTGCAATCAAATTGCTTGTATCAAAATCTTAGTATGTCTTTCCTAGTTAGTATGTTTCTTTACCTCTCTTCTTCATATATAAAGTGAAGATAATGATTGTCTTGGGAAAAAAAAATGAAATACATATAAATATGCTCCATACAATATCTAGACAGAGCTAGTGCTAAAACATATTATTGATAATAATAATAGGAATTCAATAAGTGCTAATTCTATGGATATCCTCTGTGTACCACAGCACAAATATTTGGGTCATCTAACTGTCAAGAAAATGCACATTATACATCTAAGTTGCCATCTATGTTCTGATTGTGGTAGGTTACATCTCAATTTTAAAAGCTTAAATCTATTTCAGGGAATATGGCATGAGCTTTGCTATTTTCTGACCAAAGTACAGGCTCCTGGTCCCTCAAGTGACTGGCAGCATATGTCTGCTGGACAGCTGGCGTGGGGGTGGGCTATTATGCCCTGTGTACCTGGACCTTCTGCTGCTGCACGTGAGGCCGGGTAGTTTGGGTCTCACAATACTACAGTACTCACAATATTTGCCCTCATTAGCTCTCTGGCCCTGCCACCTGTACTAATGCACATGCTGTGTTAATAAATATAAGTTCAATCTTCTGAAGATGCAGAATGCATTCTAAATTTTCTTTTAGATAATGGTCTTTGTATGGAAATAGATTTGCTAGGCTGCTTTTGAAATTGTTTTCCTATTCCAGTGACTTCTGGCAGTTGTGTAAGGAAACTTTTAAGTACCTGTTTTTCAAGTGGTTGCATGTACTGTGTGACCACATTATCAGGGGCTGCAAAGTTCTGATTGTGACACTGGAGTCCATGAAGAACCTTCTCCACAGTCCACAATGCTGCCCTCATGTTCTTTCCTTGAAAAACATCACCTGGTCATTCACTGCTGATATTCAACATGATTTTTTTCTCTTTTGGATCAAAAATAAAATCCTCAAATGTGAAGTATCTACCACATTTGAAAAAAGATCTTAAGCAATTTTGGCTTTTATTTCCCATGTGAGATGACTGGGCATTTTACTTTTAGATTATAATTTATATGAATTAAAGCTTCACATGTATGTTAAAGCACTATTGGAAGGCAAGTTCCTCGGGGTAGGGACTGTTTCGTCCACTGCTCCATCTCTAATGCCCAAAATTGGGATGGGGATGTGGTAGGTGCTTGTATCACTCTCTTATTTCTGTGTACAAATTACTACAAAATTAGTGACATGAAACAACGACACTTAGTGTCTCACAGTTTCAGTAGGTCAAGAGCCCAGACATGGCTTGAGTGGATCCTTTGCTAGGGTCTCACAATACTGCAATCAAAGTGTTGCTGAGGTCTTATCTGAGGCTCGACTGGAAAAGGATATATTTTGTTGGCAGAATTCAGTTCCCTATGGTATAAGGCTGAGGGCTTCAGTTTCTTACTGGCTGACAGACAAAAGCTGCCCTCAGCTCCCAGAGGCCACTCTAGTCCTCAATTCTCAGAGTCCATCTCCACATCCCAGAAGCCCCCTCTGCTCCCAGATGCTGCCTCCAGTACCCAGGGGCCCCCCTCAGCTCCTAGAGACCACTTTCAACTCTTTGTCTTGTGGGCCTCTCAACATAGGCAGCATACAGCATGATAGCCAGCTTCTTTAAAGCCAGCAAGGACAGAGAAAGATTCTAGCAAGATGGGTGCTGCTACGTTATGTAATATAATCCCATACATGTAAGAATCATGGATATCTCATCATCTTTGCCCTATGCTATTGATTAGAACAAGTCACAGGTCCATGCTCCAAAGGTGAGTATGACACAAGAATGTGACACCAGGGGATGAGGCAGGATCATGGGGTACCCTGAAGTCTGTCCATCACAGTGCTCAACACTATCTACTGACCAAATGAAGGAATGCAGGGACACAGTATGTAGTTGTTAATATGGTCAAACAGTATTTAAATTTTGAGCATTTTATCCCACTGTAATCAGCACATTTTCTTTAGGTAAAAAACACATCTTTGAGTAAAAATGATTTGATAGAAGTCATCTCAGGCTTAAAAAAAAAAATGTTGAGAGAGATTACAAACATGCCACAGAACCAAAGGGATGAAATGCTATGGCTGAGTGATATCACAGTCAGGGAAAAGAGACATAATGCATGCTTCCTCTTTTAGCCTGTTTGCCAGATTTTCTGAGCATACAGATAATTGGAGAAGTTTTTCCTTAGAATTATCCAACTCCATACATTTTGATTGAGAGAACGGAACAGAAACCCAAGCAGGCAAAGCAAAGATATTTAATAACCAAAGCATGTAATTGTAAACTGTTCCTGTTTAATTATTTTACTGTATTGAAAATCAAATAAAATGGGTTGATTTGAATAGAAAAGCACAGAGAATTGAAAAATGAAGCATGTTTTTTGTTCTGTTTTTACTAATGATATGTTCTGGGATGCTGCAAACAGTTTGCACTCAGATGCTAACCAAAAGGTGGGAGATTCAGGACTTCCAATAAGATGGAGGAATAGGCAGAGAAGCGACAAAGACCCTCTCCAAGAAAGAAAAGAAAAACCAATTGACAGAGATACAAAAGATAATTCTGGAGCCCTCAGCTTTGAAAGGAACTATACAGAAGTGGATTAGGCACCAACTAGTGGAAAAACCTGAATGAAAGCAGTCATTACAGAGATGGTTGGAGCTGTGGACTGTCAGCTAGTCTGACGGGACCAACAGCCTGAATATTTTCAAGTGGTGTTGGGACCTGAGAATTGACCAAAAGATCAGTTCTGGTCATCAAGGGCTGCAGGTGTGACTGCGCTGGTGGCCTATGACTAGGAAGGGAAACAGCAAGGAGGGAGATAACATGAGCTGTTGACTTTCCGCTGTCTGGAGCGCACAGCCATTTTGAATCTTTACAAGTGGCAACCATTTTGGATTTTAAAGTGACAGCATCCTTATTTAGATTCCAGGGACCCAAGAAAAGGAGCTCTGGTAGCATAGTGGCCAAGACACTTGACTGCTTACCAGAAGGCTGGCAGTTCAAACCCACCAGCCACTCCTCAGAAGGAAGATGGGGCAATCTACTTCCATAGTGATACTGCCTCAGAAACCCAAGGAGGGGTCACTATGATTTGGGGCCAA
Organism: Orycteropus afer afer; assembly: GCF_000298275.1. NCBI lineage: Eukaryota > Metazoa > Chordata > Mammalia > Tubulidentata > Orycteropodidae > Orycteropus > Orycteropus afer. The sequence goes on from NW_006921768.1 coordinate 657,587, forward strand.
CTCAATGGCACATAAACAACAACAACAAAAACAACAAGAATAGCCTCTGTTTGCCAAGGTCAGCAGGGACATATGAGAGACTGGCAACAGGAAAGGAGACAGGTAGTGAATGTATAAGTGCTGTCAACTAGTGAATAGAGGAGCACAGCATAGTACCCTCCTTATGTAGATAACAAATAAACAAAATAAAGAAAACAAAAATTGTGGGCAAGTCACTCCAACATATAATCACCAAGTAAATAAAAACACAAAAATGTCACAATGCCTCGGAGAAACAGAGCATCACAGTCCACACAAAGAAGCAAGATAAGGCAGGAGAAACAAGGGACCAGAACACAGACCCAAAACACATCCTTGAGGGAGACACAGCATTGGAACTTCCTGATAAGGAATTCAAAAGAATTATATTTAGGTATCTTCAACAAATTGAGAGACAGATCAAGGAAAACACAGAGAAAACCCTAGAACAATTTTGAAAGACAATACAAGAACAAAATGACAAAATAAATGAAAAATGAGAAATGATACAAAATCTACACACAGAAATCCAGAAGATTAATACTAAATTTTCAGAAATAGATAAGTGATTGAATGGGCAAAGGAGCAGAATTGAATCAATGGAAGACAGAATTAGGGAGATTGAAGGCAAATACCTGAACACGTCTTTGGAAAGGGATAAATCAGGAAAAAGATCAAAACAAAATGAAGAAAGCCTAAGGTTCATATGGGATACCATCAAAAGGAATAACCTACATGTAATTGGAATTCCAGAACAGGAAGAGACAAATAAAACTACAGAGAAAATTATCGAAGATTTGTTGGGAGACAATTTTCCTGGTATGATGAAAGATGAGAATATATCCATTCAGGAAGTCCAATGAACCCCAAAAAGGATAGACTCCAAAAGAAAATCACCCAGACATATCATCATCAAACTTACCAAAATCAAAGACAAAGAAAGAATCATGAGAGCAGCACAGGAAAAACAAAAAGTTACCTACAAGGGGCAACCAATAAGACTAAGCTCCGATTTCTTGACAGAAACCATGCAGGTGAGAAGACAATGGTATGATATATATAAAACCCTAAAAGAGATAAATTTCCAACCAAGAATTATGTACCCAGCAAAATTGTCCCTCAAATGTGATGGTGAAATTAGGACATTTCCAGATAAGCAGAAATTAAGGGAATTTGTTCAAACCAGACTAATCTTACAAGAGATGCCAAAGGGTGCCCTTTGGACAAAGAAGCAACAACAGCCAACAACAACTGACCATTAACACATGATGATATAACCCAGAAACCAACCCAGCTATGGAAGTATCCAAAGTAAATAAGCCTACAAGATT
>NW_006921768.1:659138-675086 GCF_000298275.1 Orycteropus afer afer
ATCAAAAAAGAGGACCAGCATAAATATTCAGCAAATTCTAAAACAATAGCAATAAAGGAAGTGATTACACAATTCATAAACAAAATGAGCTCAGCATAGAAAGTTATATGGAACAAAGAAATCAACTTCATGAAAAAGCACATAGCAAAAATGACAGCAACAAATTCATATTACTGATAATTACATATCTGGCAAGGGACTTTTCTCTAAGATTTACAGTGGAAGAGTGGATGACCAAACTATGGTACATACACATAATGGAATGCTATGCAGCACTAAAGAATAATGTAGAGTCTGCAAAACAACACATAATAATGAGTGAACTTGGAGGACATTATGCTGAGTGAAATAAGTCAATCACAGAAGGACAAATAGAGTATTAGTTCATTGTTGTGGAGGGTCAGGGAAAGGTTTATATATGGAGGGAAACTTTCTTCATTGGTTGCCAAGGGGAGGGAGAGGAGAGGAGGAAGCACTGTGGAAAAAACAATGCATTGACCCATGTCACTTTAGTTTTGTATATTTCACTGTACATAAATTTTATTTCAATAAAATGCATTTAAAAAAAAGCTTGAAAAACAAAACAAAACAAAAGGTGGGAGATTCAAACCCACCCAACAGGACCACAGGAGAAAGCCCTGGAAATCTGCCTCTACAATGATTACAGCCAAGAAAACCCTGTGGAGATAAGTTCCACTCTGTTCTGTCATAAGTCAGAATCAACTCGATGGCAATGGGTTTGTTTTTTCTTTTTTTAATGACAAGTTGCTTTCCAATCATTACACTTATCTATAACCTACTTATAATCTTAAACACACTATCTACCATATTGATTGAGAAGTTCCAAAGGCTTTGGGATCCATGATAGGAAAGGATTATCATGAGTCCATAGAGGGAGCAGTGGCTGGTGAAGATACATAGTGCAAATGAATGCCTGGCTCTAGGGCCAGCCTGGGAGGGTTTGACTCATCATGGCTGAGACACTCTGGGCACCTTCTCCATGAATCCTTCTTCTCCTCATTGATAAGACAGGGAGAAGAATACAGTAACCTATAGGAATTAACTAATACATGTAAATCATTCAGAATACAGCCTGGAAGATGAATATTAATTGTCAAGATTTAGTATTATTAGAAAAGCATTGAAATTTATCTAGCTGATAATAGCATCCTGATACCTTTTTTTTTCAAAGAAACATGATAAATAACCACACAAAAAGTTTGTAAATTCTCTTTGACATCCTTAGAAGAGGACATATTAACCACCATTGTCAGCTGCCTCTGAGTCAGCCCTCAATCTGTGGTGACCCCATGTACAACAAACAAAACACTGCCCAGTTCCATGCCATTCCCATGATTGTTTGCACATCTGATGATCCACAGAGTTTTCACTGATTCTCAGAAATAGATCTCCATGTCTTTCTTCCTAGTTCATCTTAGTCTGGAAGCTCCAATGAAGCCTGTTCAGCATCACAGCCACACACAAGCATCCATTGATAAACGGATGGTAGCTATGCATGCGCTTTGCTGGCTGGGAATCAAACTTGGGTGTTCCACATGGAAGGCAGGAACCCTACTACTGAACCACCAATGCTTCTACCTATATCAACCATTACCAAGAGCCATTTTCCTTTTCTTTATAAACCAACTATGAAGTATATGTTCCTGTTCTGAAATGTTATAGATGGACAGTCTGTTTTTTTCTGATCTAGCACTCTTGTGTACTGGAAGCCTGCATTCTTTCAACTAATTCACAAAGTCATGATTCCTATCTTTCTCTGAGAATCTATCAGCCTTGCTTCCATTTGTAAGACTTGTTTGGGTTTGTCAATGTCCCTTGCAGTGTGTACAAATGGCTTGAATTCCAAAGTCCTCTATAAGGCCAAACCAGAAACTGCAGATCACAGTCTTCTATTTCCTGCCTGCTCTCCACACCCTGTGTTTCAATAAATGATGTTTCCTTCTCTTCCCCCACTCCTTTCTCACTGTCTGTTTCTTTAGTGAGGAAGAGACCTCTCAGCATTCATCTCCGACCCTCCTTCTCCTGAAAGCTGAAGTGAGCTATCTGCTCTTCCGGAATCATGTTCTACTTCAGAAGGGCAAATGACGAGAAATTCCCCTAAACTGTGCCAGGCATCTCTATGATCTAAGTGGGTAGGAGGAATTCATTTCCTTCCTCCAGCTTTGGGGTGAACTATTTCACCTGATCAATACAGCCAGAGAAAGTTATCCTCAACATTGATTGCATCTGACTGACTGGAACAGAAGTCTTTACAACAGAAATGCTGCAATGAGATGGCACCGTGATTAACAACTCAGTCAATGAAGGCACACCAAAAATAACATTTACAAATCTCCCATTTCCTTCTGCTTACACAATTCTGAATTCTGTAAAATTAGAATGCAGAGAGCACCCCCTTGTTTTGTAGATGTGAAATCCAAGCCCAGGAAGATTAAGTGTCTCACACAAGCCCACATGATGAGTTTAAGTATACATTGGAACAGATCCGAGGTAAAGAATTACTGGTGTCCTGGGATTCTCAGAGCCACTCTATGGGGCTATTTTACAGGTGATGTGGTGTCTAAGGAAGATTCATTGAGCACTTCAGTTGTTAGGGGTCCAAGATAAACCCACTTGAAATCAAATTCTGCTGAATACAAATTGTGTATCAGTGAACATTCCTATACAGAGCAGATCAATTAAACATCAGGGTTCTCACAACCAATTTTTATATCATCCTTACGGCACAAACTGTAGACTATCTTTTAATGAAAGCTGCACAGTACGAGTTTAATTATTTAGATTATTCACGTCCTTCTTCATTAGATGCCAGTACCTTTTTAAAAATTTATCTGAAGTATTCAGATAAATAAGTTGAACATTTTTGGAGGCTTGAAGTAGAGACAATGACCTTCATTCCCCTTTCATTTTGTGTATGTGGGAAGATGCTTATACAATCACTTGTCATCATGGTACTACTTACTATTTAAATTTGTATCAGATCATAAAGTTAATGTCACATTATTTCAGCAATTATCTATGATATGGCAGGTTGTGTTAATAACAAGTATGAATGTGCCCTGTCATTGGAGGGTCAAGAGATGCTGCAATTAGTCTCAATATTCATGGGTAATAGTGAGTGACTGTGTAAAAATTATTCACACAATAAATTACAGAGTTGTTGGGCTTTTCTCCTTTGGAAATCATTTATAAAGCACTTAAAAATAATTATATGTTGAAAGTAGGCAAACTTTTTGATTTTTCCTCTCCAGAGCAAAACAAAGTCATAAGATGAGTTTAAAACATTCTCTTCTTGTGTGCGTTCTGTGAGGACTGGAATTATATCTTATCTGTTGATTTACTGCCAGCACTTCACACAGGGCTTGACATATAATAGCTACTTGTTAAATATGCCCTAAATAGAGAAAAATTATTTAATAAAATAGACTAATGATAATTAATGAAAATTATATTTAAAAAGGCAGCTTGTTGATTATAAATAATTTGTCTACAGGTCAAATATAACAGATGAAATAATGTTGAAGAGAGAAATACTTCATACTTATGTGCTTGAGTTAACATGAATACTCTAATCAGATGTGCAGAGACCAGCCTCAAACATTTAACTAACTTTCAAAAGAAGTTTAAAAAGACAGTTGAATAATGCTACAGAATTCATAAGACCCTTATTTAAATTGTGTAATCAGTTGAAAACTTCAATCTAAATTTTATTAAAACTGTGGTGCTTTACTGGATTATTTCCATTTTAAAAACTACTGTTAATTTAAATGAGTGAAGGGAAATATTTCAATCAAGTAATGTTGTTACTATAGTATAAAAAGACAAAAAAAAAAAAAAAAAAAAAAAAGGAAATTTTCTGGGAAGCAGTAGAAAGAGTCATTAGATAAACTAATGATAGAATGTCAAGTTTATGGTCCAGTTAGTCTGGCTTATTTGTTTGTTAGGGATCATGGCTGCTATGTCTTTCATGTACACCACCAGAGGGCAGAAGCTCCTTGGTATGTATGGGAAGCCATTACTGACATGTTGAGAGGTTGAGATGAAGTCATTTTGATAAAATAAAAATTCAGATTACAAAAAAACAAAACAAAACAAACTCACTGCCATCGAGTCAATTTGGACTCATAGTGACCCCTCTTTGGGTTTCTGAGGCAGTATCTCTACAGAACTAGATTGCTCAATCTTCCTTCCAAGGAGCAGCTGGTGGGTTTGAACCGCCAGCCTTCTGGTTAGCAGTCAAATGCCTTAGGCATGTATATAATTCATTGGAAGTCTTTTGGAAAAATGCATTTGCATAAATTTTCAGTCTCATATCAAAAAGGAAGAACTACATGTATGGAACCACTTACATGTTCATATTTCTTGCTCTAAGATATTCACCTACCAGATGTGCAGATTTCTCATAAAAACAAAAGTCTCAGAAAGCCAAAAGTCCAGATGCCATATTCACTTCTCTGTCTCCAGGGCCTAACACAGAATCATTATCCACTGTGTTAATCTTTCTAAAATACAGTACTGGAGGGCCTGTCAACCTTGGAGAACACTGCATATAAGAGAAATGCTTTGATTAGAAAGGAACACTGGGCTTTCTCATGGCAAATTTTAGAGAGTATTGAAATGCCTGCTTCGACTGCATGTGCTGCTTCATTTGTGTCTCTTTCCAGTAGTTTTGAACACACTAACTTCTCTAGTTATCACTGACTGTTATCACGGATACTGCAAAAGAGGGACCCAGGACTGAACCCACATAAACAATAAAACTGCCTTTTTCTTTAGAGTGGCCCTTTTCCCATTCATGCTGGGGGAACCCAGGTCAGTTTTCAGGACAGAACCTCTACACTGCTTGTTATATTTTGCCTTTATTGGTAACAACATATTTCAGTTACCTTCCAGTAGAATAACTAGAAAAAATTAGTTCTTTAAAGCTTTCTGTTATTGTTGCCATCATTGCCTATTTGCCTTCCACGCAGTTCTGACTGATGGTGACCCCCCACGTGTCACATAACTGCACAGGGCTTCCAAAGGCTGATTGTTTCAGAAGCAGAATGCCAGGCTTTTACAGGCAATTTTAAATTTTCTACACCACATTTTACAAAATAAATATAAACAGGTAAAATTAATTTTACTAGTATATTTTATTCCATACAATCTAGACAAAATGTTATTATTTCAGCATGCCATCAATATAAAAAATGTACAAGCGGGATATTTTATATTTTTCTCTTTTCTTGCTACTGTCTTCAAAATCCAGTGTGTATTTTATACACACACTTAGAACATCTCAATTCAGACTAGCCACATCTGAAGTGCTCAGCAGCGGCATGTTGCTTGTGGCTACTGTACGGGACAGCACAACTATAAAGTACCAACACATCCAAGGAATGGATAATTCAATCTTTTAATATACCACATCAACCAAATGATTCTGAAATTTATTTTCTTTTCACTTTTACTGTTGCAGTTTTGAAGACTATTTTAATGGTCGCCAGTAATATATACCCTGAAAATGTGAAATAAATCTTTTTCATTTTTTGGTCGATAAGATTTTGATGAAGTAAAATTTGAAAATAATAAAATAATATTTTTAAAGTGCAAAAGAGTTAAAGAAAATCCCTTCACTTTTACTCTGTCTCAATATCACCTGCAAAACAATGCATTGAGAATCCCCACACTAATTTTTATGAAAATCATATTTTATTAAAATTCTTTTTTTGTTGTTGTTTTTGTTTTTTAATCAGTGACATAGATGCATAACAACATAGCAACAGTCCTGTCTTAAAAATAATGTTTTGGGAGAATTACTTGATCAGAATTAAAAAGAAGAGTTTCTCAGATTTAAAGGGGATGAGATTTAAAAACAAAACAAAACAAAACAAAAACCTGTAATTTGAGGGCATGATTTGTTTTTGTTTTCAGGTCCTCCAGAACCCTGAAGTCATATTTGTACCTTTGGAATCTTTTTCTTACATACATTGTGCAGCTTGCAAGGATTATGAGATAACGTCAGTCTACATTGCCATCTTGGCAAGTATTTTTAGCTTCGCCGTCATACAGATGCAGCAACACAAGGGATTGTATGAGAAACAGCAGTGTGTGTAGGTACCAGGGTGAGTGGGAGGCTGCACAGCGCCAGCAACTGTATAATGAAAGACTCCAAATGTCACTGCTGATGTTCGCGACTGTGAGCCCTGAAGTCGTTTCTACCACATATTTATATCCCTCGCTAAAGAGCCTGAGAAGCTTTGATAATATTATGGCGTGTTTTCTAAAAAAGGCTGTAGACAGCACTTGCCAAAAATCTCTCTATTTTTAATTGTTTGTTTGTTTGTTTATTTATTTTTTGAAGGGTGTAGGGGAATTTATTGTCTGGGAAAACCATTAAATGAAGTGTTTAGAAGTGAAGGGAAGGCATAAAACCACATGGCTGAGACAAACAGGATGGGTTCTGGACACATCTGTGAGGCTAAGGTAATTGATTTGAGCCCTTTCTTGTCCTTGTCTTTCCTTCAGGTTTCTTAGCTAGGTGGTATCCTGATGTCACCTCCTGCCTGTGACCTTATATGCTATTTTGGATCTATTCTATAAGTATCACTCTATTTCCCCAACTTTTCCATCTCTTTCCTCTTCCTGCCTAATCAAGCCTTACCTTAATGCTTCAGTCATTGCTAGACAAACTGACAAATGGGTCATCAAGAAATGTAATGGTATGCTAATCCCCCGACCTTCCCTCAATGACAGTTCCTCCTTTGGTGTCTGAACAGTAGATTCAGAATAAAATGCCCTTATCTTCAATTCCAAAAACAAAGATGTGTGTCCAGTGATGCATTTTTTAGATGGAAGAGGAGAGCAGCGGAGATGGAGTTGGGATGGAGAAAAGGGAACATCATTTTAATAAGACAGGGCTTTGGGGCCCAAATCAGATTGTATTACTTCTATTCACAACCATACTTGAAGGACTCCTTTCATTGTTCATTGATAGGGCCAGCTTCCTTGACCTGAAATTTCCAATTTGTCCATATCTAAGGCACTTGACTGCAAACCAGAAGCTGGTGGTTCAAATCTACCAGCCACTCCTCAGAAGGAAGATTGGGCAATCTACTTCCGTAGAGATACTGCCTCAGAAACCCAAGGAAGGGTTGCTGTGAATTGAATTGACTTGATGGCAGTGAGGTTTTTATTATTATTATTATTATTTTTGGGTTTATTCAAAGTAGAAGAAATCAGTGTATTTGATCAGTATAGACTAGCATAACAGAGACTCAGAAACGGACAAGGAACCATGGCTCCTCTTGATTAGTGGGCATTTTTACAACAGACTTTTAATTATTCAGTCACTATTTGACTGTCTACTTAGAATTTATCTGCATAAATCACATCAGAGCAGCAACATGGTAGCAGGGTTGTGGACTCATAGAACTTTAGGAAATGAATGAATTTTGGAGCCCACTTAGTTACAAGATTCATAAGGGCTGCATGATTCATTTAAACCCCTCCAAAGCTCCTCCAGGACACTTCAGAGAAAGGTGAGGGTCAGAATTCCATGCCCTCCAAGCCCTATGGCCATTCTATCAACTCTTCCTCTCCAAATATGCAGAATATACTTATTAAGCTTATTTCTGTATGCCAGGAAAGCTTTAGGAATTAGAAGAGTGGTAACCCAGAGACAAAAATCCCTCTTCTCATAAATCTTGCATTCTAGAAGGAAGTGGAAGACAGTAAGCAAGTACATAAATAGGTAGAAGAATTTCAGACAGTATTACCTGCTGTGAAAATGAAACCAAATAATATAAGAGAGTGGAGAGGTTGGATTTAGATAGGGTACTTTGTGATAAACTCTGGACAATATTTAATATTTAAGCTGAGACTTGAATGAAGGAAAAAGAAGCCTATGAGACAGAAAATCTTATAATGAGGCATACTGGAACTTGCCTGACTTTGGAGGTTTTAAAAATTCAGTCAATGTTGGCATTAAAAAAGCATGATGCAAGTGGCTTTTAAGACTCAGAAAATTATATGTGGCATTGTTTTGTTGTTAGCTTTCTCTCCCCATAAACATAGTTTTTGCACAACCAAAATCTATATTGATTTTAAAATCACAGCTGTATTTCTGTGCCAGATCTAATTTATAGCTATTATAAATGGAAGTTTGAATAGCCAAGAAATAGAAGACAACGGAGAAAGGTCCTCCACTTGGTTTCAACACAATGTATAAAATCAAAAGGAACCCTTTAACACTGAATTTTAAAAAGAGATAGGATGACATGATGCTCCAGTGAGAACTTTAAAACATCCAAGTCTTTTCTAAGAACTCAGAGAAGCTTTTTCCCCTTGCCAGTATAGAGACTTGGGATTCATGAGCTTTGTTAGTTGCTGTTGAGCTGGCTCCAACAGGTAGCAACCTTATATATAACAGAATGAAACACTGACTGCTTCTGCACCAACTTCATGACCATTGGTATGTAAGAGTCCATTGCTGGGGCTGTTGAATAGTTCCTTCCAACCTAGGAACTCATCTTCCAGTACCATATCATAAAATATTTCTTCATGAGCTAGGAATAGTTGCTAATTGGGACACCCTAGAACTTGGCATCTCAGGTTGTTAATGATTCTTCCTCCAATCCTGATACCATATTTTTCTTCATATAGTCCAGCTTCTCGGATTATTTGCTCAGCATATAGATTGAATAAGTGTGGAGAAAGAATACAACCCTGACGCACTCCCTTCTTGATTTTAAACCATGTAGTGTCCCCTTGTTCTGTTCGAACGACAGCCTCCTGGTCAAGGTACAGATTCCTCATGAGTACAATCAAGTGCTCAGGGATTCCCATTCTTCTCAATGTTATCCATAATTTGTCATGATCCACACAATCAAATGCCTTTGCATAGTCAATAAAACACAAGTAAACATCTTTCTGGTATTCTTTGCTTTGAGCCAAGATCCATCTGACAACAGCTATGATATCCCTTGTTCCACGTCCTCTTCTGAATCCGGCTTGAACCTCTGGAAGTTCTCTATCAATATACTGCGGCAAACGTTTCTGAATTATCTTCAGTAATATCTTACTTGCATGTGATATTAATGATATTATTCTATAATTTCTACATTCTGTGGGATCACCTTTCTTTGGAATGGGCACAAATATGGATCTCTTCCAGTCAGTTGGCCAGGTAGCTGTCCTCCAAATCTCTTGGCATAACTGAGTGAGTGCCTCCCATGGGGCATCTGTTTGTTGAAATATCTCAATCGGTATGCCATCAATTCCCGAAGCCTTGTTCTTCGCCAGTTCTTTCATTGCAGCTTTGACTTCTTCCTTCATTACCATTGGTTCTAGGTCATATGCCACTTCTTGAAATGGATGAAGATCGATCAGTTCTTTTCGGTACAGTGACTCTGTGTATTCCTGCCATCTTCTCTTGATGTTTCCTGCATCATTCAATATTTTGCCCATAGAATCTCTCAATATTGCAACTCGAGGCTTAAATTTTTTCTTCAGTTCTTTCAGTTTGAGAAATGCTGAGTGTGTTCTTCCTTTTTGGTTTTCAGACTCCAGGTCTTTGCACATTTCATTATAGTAATTGGCTTTGTCTACTCGAGCTGCTCTTTGAAATCTTCTGTTCAGTTCTTTTACCTTTCCATTTCTTCCATTTGCTTTAGCGATTCTCCGCTCAAGGGCAAGGTTCAGAGTCTCTTCTGTCATCCACTTTGGTCTTCTCTTCTTTTCTTGTCTTTTTAGTGATCTCTTGCTTTCTTCATGGATAATGTTCTTGATACCTTCCCACAATTCATCTGGCTTTCGGTCACTGGTGTTCAATGCATCAAATCTATTCTTTAGATGATCTCTAAATTCAGGAGGGATATACACCTTTGCTTGCTGAAAGTGAGGATGACTTAAGGCACCTACTGATGAAGGTTGAAGAATACAGTCTGCAGTATGGATTACATCTCAACATAAAGAAACCAAAAATCCTCACAGCTGGACCAATGAGCAGCATCACAATAAATGGAGAGAAGATTGAGGTTGTCAAGGAATTCACGTTGCTTGGTTCTACAATCGATGCCAATGGAAGCAGCAGTCAGGACATTAGACGACGTGTAGCATTGGGGAAGTCAACTGCGAAGGAACTGTTTCAAGTGCTGAGGAGCAAGGATATCTCCTTGAGGACTAAGGTGCGCCTGACACAAGCCATGATATTTCCAATCGCCTGGTATGCATGCGAGAGCTGGACAATGAATAGGGAAGACCGAAGAAGAGTTGATGCTTTTGAGTTGTGGTGCTGGCGGAGAATGCTGAAAGTACCGTGGACTGCTAAAAGAACTAACAGATCTGTCCTGGAGGAAGTGCAGCCAGAATGCTCCTTGGAAGCAAGAATGGCCAGACTTCGTCTCACCTATTTTGGTCATGTTGTAAGAAGGGACCATTCCCTGGAGAAGGATGTCATGCTTGGTAGGTTGGAGGGTCGACGAAAGAGGGGGAGGCCTTCAGGGAGATGGATTGATACAGTGGCTGCGATGATGGGCTCGAGTATAGCAGGGATTGTGGGGCTGGCACGGGATCGGGCAGTGTTTCGTTCTGCTATGCATGGGGTCGCTATGAGTCGGAAACGACTCGACGGCACTTAACAACACAACAACAGAACTTGGCAACAGATACTTCAACAACAATAAATTATTTTCTGTGTGACCTAAACTTAAATTACTTTTGTTCACAAAGTTTATACATTTATCAAAGCAAATTATAATATTGAAGCTGTGGTACAAATGGTTAAGACTTGATTACTAACCGAAAGGTTGGCAGTTAGAATCAACCTAGAGGTGCCTTAGAAGACAGGCTGGACAATCTGCTTTCAGAAGGTCACAGCCTTGAAAACCCTATGGAGCAGTTCTATTCTGCACACATGAGGTCATCATGAGTCAGAACTGAGTTAAAGACACCAACAACGACACCAAGCATGAACCTGCTTATCTTACTCACTTTCTTCCTTCTGCCGTCCACTTCCTTCCTATAGACATTCACTTCCTTCCTATATACAGATTGCCCAATCTTCCTTCTGAGGAATGGCTGATGTGTTAGAACCACCATCCTTCTGGTTAGCAGTCAAATGTCTTAGGCACTACGCCACCAGAGCTTCTTCTTATACACATACATATATATTATATATATATTTGTCTCATTTGGGCAAAGAACAGCCAACTTATAAGTTTAGAGAATAAATTTAGCGAATCAATATTTTTTTAACCTTATTCAACTTTTTATAAAATTTCCAAATTTCAGAGTACCATACAGGTTACAGAATTTCTAGCCTGTAATATGTATTTACCCTCCTTCTCATTATTACTCAGCAACCTCCAAAAGAAAATCCACTCCTAATGGTCTGGCCCATTACAGGCAGAACAGCATGTTCAGAACATGGTCCATAAACCAGTTCTATCTAAACACTCACTTGTGTGTTTGTTAAAATACAGATTCTAGGCTTTATCTTGGGCCAAATAAATGAGAAACTCTTGGGGCAAGGTTCTGAAATCTTTCTTTTAAACTGCTTGCACTGCCGCTGAGTCAGAACCAGCACCCTAGACAATGCTTATACAAATGAGACTCAACAGTCCCAAGAGATGTTAAGTTTTATTGAGCCCTATATGCTCCTCACTGTATGATTCCACAGTCATGCAAAGGCACTAAACAGTACCATGGAGTAACAAGTGCTTTCTCATTTATCTTACCTGATTCTCCCAACCATCCTATGGAGCAGGCAGAACAAAGAAACTAAGTTTCACAGAGAAAAATCACGTTCTTGCTGCATGTAATTAGTAAGAGGCAGAGCAGGGACTAGAATTCAGGTCTTCTAAGGAGTTCAGTGTTTCATTCTATTATATGTAAGGTAGCCATGGGTAGGAGCTGACTAAAAGTTAACTAATATCACCAACAATGAGTCAATGGCTCTGTTTTCTGGAGTGGCCATCTTGTCCTCACTATACCAGAGCTTCCATGTATAAATATGTATATTCATATTTATTTCATATTTAGTTCCTACCATCATTTTTTAAAATTATATTAACTTAAAAAAGTGATGGTAGGACTTAAATATAAAATAAATATAAATATACAGATACATACATAGACTGGGAGCTCTGATAGTGTAGTGCCTAAGGCATTTGACTGCTAAGCAGAAGGCTTGCAGTTCAAACCCACCAGCCACCCCTCAGAAGGAAGACTGGGCCATCTACTTCCATAGTGATACTGCCTCGGAAACCCAAGGAGGGATCGCTATGAGTCAGATCCAACTTGATGTCAGATCCAACTTGATGTCAGTGAGTTTGTTTTTTTGGTATATATATATATATATATATATATACACACACACACACATCCACTCCTCATTCATCAACATAGTTAGTTTCCAAAGACCAGGTGGTTACGTGAAAATTGGCATTATGCAAAAATGGAGGATGACCACATCAGATCACAGACTACATCATAATGTAACCACCAAATTATAGCATTACATAACTGTCAAATTACAGCATTACATAAGTGCCAAACCACTGGGAATCACGGCCCAGCCAAACTGACACCTAACCTTAATCATCAGGGTTACTCTTGCCTCACACCTCAGCATTCACTAATGTCAGACATACATTGCAAATGAACAAAATAGTCAGATAGTAGATTTTCTACTATTATCATAAATGTGAAATGTTGGATAATGAGATAGTAGATAAGTGAGGAGGAGGTGTGTGCATGTGTGTGTATGTGTGTGTGTGTAACTGGAAAAGTATTTTTTTCTTATTTGACATTTAGCCAATAACGAATAAAATGATTTTTACCCAATAAACAGCTTTGAATAGAAGACGCTATAATGTTATCAGAAACAAAAGATGCTTAATGCAGATTGTACAATACACACTTTTACAAGAACAAAACTAGTTTCCATCAATGGTGTGATTAGCTCTGTTTCCTATCCTTCCTAGCAGGAAAACATGCAGCATTTCTACAGAAGTCACTGCTGCTCGACTAAAATTAGATCGTCCACATTTATGCTTTGAGTTGGTGTCATTATCCCAGTAGCAGTGTGGGAGTTTAAACCCATAATCTCTGTGTATTGAGAACAGATGAGAAGCAATCTGAATAACCGGGAGAGCTCTGGGAGAGCTGGAGAAATCCACTTGTCCATATTACTTCATTCTGGGGATGAATTTTAAGTATGGACTGTTCAAAATTTATCAGTAGAGGAAAGGAACTGTGCTAACTGAACGTTCAACATGCTGAGAGTAATTAACAAAGCCACTGTTTAAGTACATCATGGTTTTACAATGAGATATGTTTAAACCAAACTCACTGCCATCAAGTCAGATCTGACTCATAGTGACCGCTCCTTGGGTTTCCGAGGCAGTGTCTCTATGGAAGTAGATTGACCAACCTTCCTTCCGAGGAGTGGCTGGTGGGTTTGAACCACCAACCTTCTGGTTAGCAGTCAAGTGCCTTAGGCACTATGCTACCAGAGCTCCTATGAGATATGTTAGACATGTAAATATCTAATCTGATGTCACTAAATGGGGAAGAAGGGCCAAAGTGGGTTTAAGTTTACTTCTGGCAACACAACCTTGACTGGGAGAAGATTTATCACCAGGTAGGCACACTACACAAATGGTCAGACCTTAATACATAACAAAACATTGATTTGGTGTAAAAGGAATTTTATTTTTATTATTTTTTCACCAAGACTTCAAATGCTATGGAAACGTGGGACTAATTAGAGACATTAGTGCCTAAGGCACTTGACTGCTAACAAGAAGCCTGGCAGTTCAAACTCACCAGTGACTCCTCAGAAGGAAGGCTGGGCAATCTACTTCTGTAGAGATACTGCCTCAGAAACCCAAGGAGGGGTTGCTATGAGTTGGAACCTACTCAATGTCAGTGAGTTGGGTTTTTTTAATTGTGATTTGGGTGAAAGTTTACAGAGCAAATTCACTTTCCATACAGAAGTTCACACACACGTTTTCTCATGACACTAACTACAATTCACCCCAATGCAACAACTCCCCTCCCACTTCCTCCCAATAGTTACCTTTTCCCTGTGTCCATCGCTCCATGCACTCCTGCCCCCTGAACTGTCATCTCCCTGTGCATAAACAGCCTCTCTTTCTCCCATGATTGTTCTCTCTAAGGAGTGTATCTACCTCAGGTACATGTTTAACTCATATGCCTGCATTTGTTTGGCTGGAAGGCACAGGTGTGGGTTCAATTCCAGACCTGAGGGGAAGCTAGGAACCATAGTCTCAGTGGTTCCACCAGACTCTATCAGACCAGCAAACTTGCTCCCCCCTTTTTTTTCTTCCCCCAAGTGATTTGGAGTTTTTTTCCACATAGTTCTCCCCCTCTATCCAGGATCTCCTCCATAGATCCCCCTCTGAGTGGTTGACAGTGGTAGCTGGGCACCATCCAGTTCTGGTCTCATAGTATAGACTGAGGATCACATGGTGTACCAGTCACGAGGACTAATTATTTCCATGAATCTTTGTTTTTCTTCATTCTTCTTTGCTCTGGATTAGGGGAGACCTATCCTTGCATCTAGATGGCTGCTTGCAAGCTTTTAGGATCCCAGTCGCTACTCGCCAAAGTAGGAGGTGCAACAATGTTTTGTATAGTATGTTATGCCAATTGAGCTTGATGTCCCCTGTGACTATGGTCCTGAGCCCACAGGTTCAACTACTCACTCCCTCTTCTTGGCTGTGACCAAGAAGTGACTACAACATTGTCTCTGTCAGCTCTACTATACCCCTGAGAATTCTTACAGAACATATAAATACACTTGTAGAACCACTGTCTGCCAACCCTATACATGGTCTTGGGTACACTCACTGCTGCACAGACATAGCTAATAGTTCAGCCTGCCCACTTATCTATCCACTTGTATACCCATATTTGCCTTCACTGACAATGCAGTACTGTATGTGCAAAAGGGTTCATCGTTGTCTGCACCTGCCATGTACCTCTCTATGTCTTCCTGTTCCTCAGTGACACCATGTTGATCATTCACATTTGGTACATTGCCCTTCTCTTCACCCAAATCAATACTTATCTCTACCTATCTAACAGTGTTCCCACCCTTACCCTCCCACCCCTGGTAACAAACAAAGAAAATTTCCTTCCATAGATAAACTATTCCTTGACTTTTATAGTAATGGACTAATACAATATTTGTCCTTCTGTGATTTCCTTATTTCACTCAGCATAATGTCCTCCAAGTTCATCCACATTATGTAGTGTTTTGCAGATTCTACATTATTCTTTAGTATTGCATAGTATTCCATTGTGTGTAGATACCATAGTTCAGTTTTCCATTCCTCAGTTGATGGACACTATGTTGTTTCCATCTTTTAGCTATTGTAAATAGTGCTGCGATGAACATGGGTGTGCATGTATCTGTTCTTGTCATGGCTCTCACTTCTTTAGGATATATACCTAGTAATGGAATGACTGGGTCAAATGGTATTTCTATTTCCAGCTTTTGAAGTAATCGCTATACTGCTTTCCACAATGGTTGTACCATTTTACAGTCCCACCATCAGTGTATGAGAGTCCCAATCTCTTCGCATCCTTGCCAGCATTTGTTATTTTCTGTCTTGTTGAACTCTGCTGCTAGTGCTGGGGCAAGATGGTATCTCGTTGTTTTGATTTGCATCTCTCTGATGGCTAATGATTGTGAGCATTTCTTCATATGTTTGTTGGCTGCCTGAATATTCTCCTTGGGTAAGTGTCTATTCATGCCATCTGCCCATTTTGTAATTGGATTATTTGTCTTTTTGTTATTGAGGTGTTGGAGTTATCTCTATAAATTCTAGAGATAAGTCCCTTGTCAGATATGTCATTGCCAAATATTTTTTCCCAATCTGCAGGTTCTCTTTTGACTCATTTGGAGAAGTCTTT
>NW_006921768.1:675298-747228 GCF_000298275.1 Orycteropus afer afer
TGTTTGTGTATTTTGGGTTATGCTTAATAGTCTATTTATGCCATATATTAGAGCCCCTAAATTTGCCCCTAGTTTTTCCTTGAGGAACTTTATAGTTTTAGGTTTCACATTTAAGTCTTTGATCCATCTGGAGTTTGTTTTTGTGTATGGTGTGAGGTACAGATCTCTTTTCATTTTTCTGCAAATGGATCTCCAGTTTTGTCAGCACCATTTATTAAACAAACATTCTTTTCCCCATTTAATGGATTTAGGCCCTTTGTCAAAGAACGGCTGGCCATAGGTCGATGGATCTATTTCTGAGTTCTCAATTCTATTCCACTGGTCTATGTGTCTGTCACTGTACCAATACCAGGTAGTTTTGAGATCCAGCAGTGAGAGACCTCCTACTTTATTCTTCTTCTTCAATAGTGCTTTGCTTATCCAGGGTCTCTTTCCTTTCCAAATCAAGTTAGTGATTGGTTTTTCCATATCCTTAAAAAATGTTGATGGGATCTGGATTGGGATTGCATTGAATGTATAGATTGCTTTGGGTAGAATTGTGAGTTTGTTTTTTAAACATAAATCAGAGTCAGTGACTCAATGTATAGAGGTTAAAGTATGAAAGGTATTTAAAACTTTTTTTGAGGAATATTAACTCATAGTTATTATAGAAATAATAGCAGATTCCCTAAGAACTTACTTGCACAGGTCAAATGTGATAGCCAGTTTTTTGCTTGCTTTGATTGGATTCAATGGGAAGATAATTGCCTGTTTGAAGTCTAGTGTTTTCACCTTTATTTTCAGCTTATCTTTCTACACTCAGATTCCTTCCATCTGGCCACAGTTTGGAATACACTACAATGACATGGGGGGACCGAAGCAAATTAGTCTATATGTAACCATGAGTAATTTCTGATCCACTGGTCTAGAGTTTTATTTTGTACCAGTATTTATTTGTGTGTGTGTGTGTGCGCATGTACACATACTTGTGTGAACAAAATAACATGATAACTTTATAAAGACATTATTTCAACAGAGGATTAATTCTTCTAACAATACCTGGTGCCTTTGAGTCAGTTCCAACATATGGGGACCTGTTTGTGCCAAGTAAAGCTGAGCTATAAACCACTGCTGTAACCTTTACCAAAGCAAATCGCCAGGTTTTCTTCGGTGATGCCACTGGGTATGTTGAAACCAACAGCTTTTCAGTTAGCAGATGAGCACAAACCATTTGAATCATCCAGGGACCTTCTAACAATACAGTCATGTTTAATTTAAAGAAAAAAAGTATTAAAACGCTGAGAATCCATCTCTGAAATCTACTGGGTAAAAAAAAAAAAAAAAAATTCTGGCTTATTTTGTCATACTGTACTTTCTATTAAAAAATAATTTTTAGCAAGTTCAAACTTATAAGCCTATGAGTTCTAAGGACTCACATCATATTTGCCTCAGGAAAAATAAATTCTTTCCTCCAACAGCATCCCAAAGCCCATTCTACCTCCACAAAGCCCAAGGCAATGGCTTCTATTTATCTTGCTCTAGACTTTGACCCTGATATCTGGGTGACTGTTACAATGTGTCAAGCTTTACTAAGAAGTGTTGAATTAAGATCAGATTTTCAGAGACAGGTGTTTCTAACTCTGGTAGAATATTCCATGATATAATTGGAATGGAAAATTTAAGGGAGGAAAAAAGCAGGACAAAGTTTCATCAGTAGGAAATAAAGGAGAACAGACAGATCTCTCATTCCAAAAAATCTCAGCAAATCTTTGACTATGTTTATTTCTTTCTGTTTTGAAAGTTTATGTTGCTTATTCTTACGCTTACCAAAAATTTAGTATAATCGAACGTTAGCCACTTGTAGTGTCACCCTTCATTGAGAACCCAGCATTACCAAATCCTTCAATCTTAGAACAATAAATAAATGTACGTTTGTTAGTGAGTTAACTTGAGATGGGGGTTATCTTCACACTTTCAATGTTATTGTTTCATATTGTTGGGATAGTTACAAATTGAGAAAGCTTACAGAATTGATTATGATATTTAAGTAAATTACTGGGCTGAGAATGATAGAGTACTTGATATTCATATAAGGAGCACTGGTGGCACTGTTGTTAAGGCATTAGGGTGCTGACCAAAAGGTAAGCAGTTTGAACCCACCAGCAGCTCCATGGAGGGAAGATGAGGCAATCTATGTCTATAAATATTTGTTGTTGTTGTTGTTGTTAGGTGTCATCAAGTCATCTCTGACTCTTAGCAACCCTATGTACAGCAGAATGAAACACTGCCTGGTCCTGTGCCAACCTCACAATCCCTACTATACCCAAGACCATCACTGCAGCCACCATGTCAATCCATCTTGTTGAGGGCCTTCCCCTTTTTCGTGACCCTCCACTTTACCAAGCATGACATCCTTCTCCAGAGAATGGCCCCTTCTGACAACATGACCAAAATAGGTGAGATGAAGTCTGGCCATTCTTGCTTCCAAGGAGCATTCTGGTTGCACTTCTTCCAGGACAGATTTGTTGGTTCTTTTAGCAGTCCATGATACTTTCAGCATTCTTTGCCAACACCACAACTCAAAAGCATCAACTCTTCTTCAGTCTTCTTTATTCATCGTACAGCTCTCACATGCATATGGACGATTGAAAATACCATGGTTTGGGTCAAGAGCATCTTAGTCTTCAAGGAGACATCTTTGCTCTTCAGCACATGAAAGAGGTCTTTTGCAAGAGATTTTCCCAGTGCAATACATCTTTTGATGTCTTGACTGCTGCTTCCATTGGCGTTGATTGTAGAACTAAGCAATATCAAGTCTTTGACAACTCCAATCTTTTCTCCATTTATCGTGATGATGCTTATTGGTCCAGTTGTGAGGATTTTTGTTTTCTTTATATTGAGGTGTAATCCATACTGCAGACTGTGTTCTTCAATCTTCGTCAGTAAGTGCTCCAAGTCATCCTCATTTTCAGCAAGCAAAGTGGTGTCGTCAGCATATCACAGGTTGTTAATGAGCCTTCTCGCAATCCTTATGCCACGTTCTTCTTCATATAGTCCAGCTTCTCAGATTATTTGCTCAGCATAGTTTGGATAAGTAATGCAAAAGGATACATCCCTGATGCAGTCCCTTCCTGATTTTAAACCATCCAATATCCCTTTGTTCTCTTTGAATGACAGCCTCCTGGTCTGTGTACAGGTTCCTCATGAGTACAATTAAGTGTTCTGGAATTCCCCTTGTTCTCAATGTTATCCACAATTTGTTGTGATCCGCACAATCGAATGCCTTTGCATAGTCAATAAAACACAAGTAAACATCTTTCTGGTATTCTTCGCTTTGAGCTAAAATCTATCTGACATTAGCTATGTTACCACTCGTACCACGTCCCCTTCTGGATCCAGCTCACATTTCCGGAAGTTCCCTGTCTATGTACTGCTGCAACCATATTTGAATTATCTTCAGTAAGATTTTACTTGCGTGTGATATTAATGATATTGTTCTATAATTTCTACATTCTGTGGGATCACCTTTCTTTGGAATGGGTACAAATATGGATTTCTTTCAGTCAGTTGATCAGATAGTTGTCTTCCAGATCTCTTGGCATAGCCAAGTGAGTGCCTCCAGCACAGCACTATTACAAGCACTATTTCATGTGAGCCTAATAAAAGGGGAGCTGGTATTTTTTCCTGCTTTAAATAATAGTTAACATGTAATGCACTTTTAACATATTTCAAGTCCATATATTCATTAATATCCATTTAATCCTGATCACAGTCCTACTGTCCTCACTTGCAAATGAGGAAAATAGAAATCTGAAAAAAAATCAATGGATTGCTCAAGGCTGCAAGTGAGACATTTAGGTTTTTAAGCTAAAGTAGAATAAGTGAATTCTTGACATTTCTATTGTCATATACTATAAATGTAAAGCAAAAAGTTGGAATTGAACAATTCCATGGTCTTCATGTGCTACAACTTGGAATGTACATTGAAATAGAATGTACTCCATGTTACAACTTGGAATACACATTGCAATAAAATGTATTCCTTCCACAGTTCATTGCAAAGGGCATAGTATGACATATAGCAGAGCAATCTGCTACACTCATTCTCTCTGCTTCCATCTTTGTTGCTTGCAGGAACCACCAGTAACATGCAGTTGTTGCAAAATAAATAATGTGTAGTTTACATGGCAAGGGAGTCATTCTCATCTTATAAAGTACAGAATACTGAAAGATTACATTGTACAATCTAAACATTATTCATAACAAATATAATGTGGGAAGTCTTGGTAGATTCAGATATGTGACTTCAATAGGTCAGGATGACAAAAAATCAAGAGTTGCAAGCTTGAAAGCAGTGAGTCCAATTCTACTTCCAGGGGAACATTTGGAAACAGAGTGACTCTATACACATTTAAGAAACTTGTATAGGTAATTTTATGACAAAATGCCCTTTATGGCATATGAGGTGAACATTTACACTAGGTAGATACACTCTTTGGAGAGAAGAATCATGGGAGGATAGAAGGGCTGCGTATGCACAGGCAGACAGCTCAGGGGGCAGGAGTGCACGGCAAGGAAGGACACAGGGAAGAGGTAACTATAGGGAGGAAGTGAGAGGGGAGCTGTTGCATTGTGGTAAATTGTAGTCAATGTCATGAGACAAAGTGTATGTGAACTGCTGTATGGAAAGTGAATTTGCTCTGCAAACTTTCACCCAAATCACAATCTGAAAAACAAAACCCCAACAACAATGTGTATTAGTTTCCGAGGGTGGCTGCAACTAAATACTATAAACAAGGTGGCTTAAATTAAAATAAATTTATTGTCTCACAAAAAATAATAAAAGCCCTTAATAAGGAATTAGAAACATTAACATAGCTATTTATTTTAGAAAGGAGCCCTGGTTGCACAGTGGTTAAGTGCTCAGATGGTAACCAAAAGCTCATTGGTTTCGAACAGACCAACTGCTATGTGGAAGAAAGATGTGGCAGTCTGTTGCTATGAAGATTTACAGCTTTGGAAACCCCAGGGGAACGGTTCTCCTCTGTCCTATAGGGTTGCTATGAGTTGGAATCCACTTGATGGCAACAGGTTTTACTTATTTTGGAGGTCCCTGGGTGGCTCAAGAGATTTGCTGCTAATGGAGAGGTCAGCACTTTGAACCCAGCCAGTGGCACCGGAGAAGAAAGGCCCAAGAAACCCTTTCTGTAAAATTACAGCCAAGAAAACCCTCTGGACCAGTTCTCATCTGTAACACATGGAGTCGCAGTGCATTGGATTGGAGTCAACTACAATAGGGTTTTTTGTTGTTGCTGTTATTATTGTTGTTTGCCTATTCTGGAATAACAAACAACTTTTAAATTGATGTTTTAACTTCATCTATATGTGTAATTGTCAGGAATTTGTAAGAAAAAGTGATAATATCCTGAGAATTGAAATATGATCTCAGTTTTAATCCATTGCCGTAGAGTAGATTCTGATTCATAGTGACTCTATATGACAGAGAAGAGCTGAACCATAGAGTTTCCAAGGCTGAAATCTTTACAGAAGCAAACTAGCACATCTTTCTCATGGAGCAGCTGGTTGGGTTGAACCACAGACTTTTCTGTAAGCAGCTGAGCACTTTAACTGTTATGCCACCAGGGCTCCTTACTCCCTGCAAAAATGGTGAATTTAGAGTAATCTCAACATTTCCACTCTGATTCCTCCACTGTGCTGTCATTAATCAGTACCAGTGATGAAGGCAGCATTCTGATAGTGAGGTCCTCAGCCCAAGGCCAGGCTGCAAAGTCATCACTGATTTGAGACAAAACCATTTTTCGTACAAATCTCATTGGATTTGACCTGAGTCATCCTGTAACCCCACCATGAGAAATGCTGCCTGTCTTATGCATGTGCTTTTAATTACCAAAATCCTGAGTACTGTGTAAACCACTTGCCCTTTGAATTTACCCAATCTAATGGCTGATTAATTTGCCTTCATTTTCCTTTGGAATGATTCCATTTGTAATTTAATGATGTCTTAATTCCTCACCCATAAAATGGAGCTAACAATGGACTTGACCACATAGGGTTGGTTGTAAGGATTAACGAGTTAATCAACTTGTAAAGTGCTTTGAACAGTGCTTTAGATATATTCAGTGCTTTGTCACTTTCAGTTTTTATTATAATTCATGTTATTGCTAATGCATATGTAGTAAGAGACCACCTCTTCACCTTTTGGTTAAGCGTGATTTATCCAGGAAATTTCATGAAGAGACAAATAAATGCATGCTTAAAACCAAACAAACCAAATCCACTGCCATCAAGTTGATTCTGACTCATAGCATCCCCCACTGGGTTTATAAGGGGGCAAATCTTTAGGGAAGTAGATTGCCTCACTTCCTTCCCAGAGCATCTGGTGAGTTTGAACTCCTAACCTTCTGCTTATCAATCAAATGCCTTACACTGCACCATGAAAGCATGCCTTTCAAAATAATGTTTGGTAAACACAATTAAGAAAAAATATGAAGCAAATCACATCATCATGAATTCAATTACTTAAAGTGTACATGCTATTTTATATTTTGTTCTAGCTTGAAGTCTAGTTTTCTCTACACTGGTGAGAGGGAGAAATCCCACTGATTTAAGGAAGAAGATTGGGATGTTAAACTATTGATGCTAAGGGGATTATATTTCAGTACAACATGTACTTTTCAAGAAATGTGATTATAAGTGCTTTAAGAGTCATTATCTTTTCTCTTGCCTCCGACAATCCCTGCTGTAATCCCTTTTTGTTCACTGATGTGTAGATTTTTCTCTGTAGTTTAATCATAATGCTGCGGTCAGAATTTACCAAATTCTTTCCAAGTAGTATTAATTTATGATATGTTAGTAAAATAGGAGCTCTAGTGGCACAATGGTTAAGGCATTCAGCTGCTAACCAAAAGGTTAGTAGTTTGAATCCACCAGCCAGTCAGTCTGCTTTAAAGATTTACAGTGTTGGAAACCCTATGGGGCAGCTCTGCTCTGTCCTATAGAGTCACTATTCAGAATCAACTCGATGGCAGTGGGTTTATATTAATGAAAAAGAAAACTAAACTTGTTGTCATGGAGTCAGTTCTAACTCACAGTGACCCCATGTGTTACAAAGCAGAACTCAGATCCTTAGAACTTTCTTGGTTGTAATCTCTACAGAAGCAGATAGTCAGGCCTTTCTTCTATGGCACTGCTGGTATTTTATCTGCAGATCTGCTGGTGGGTTCAAACTGCTCACCATTTGATTACCATTGTACCTTCAAGTCCCCTAGTATATAAGTGGGAGTAATAAAAAGCTATTTTAGGAATTCAAGGTCCTCTTATGGGAAAAACGAAGCTAGAGCCACAGATTGCCTATCTTTAGGGAGACTCATGAACATATTCCATGGGAATAGTAGCTCCTGGACCACAGAGTTCAGTGTGAATGGTTCCCCTACAGCTATGCAATGAGGCAGCACTAATGATCCATAGAAAATAATGTTTTACTCAATTTAGGACCATAGGGAAAAAAATGATGTACATAAGTATGCACTTGAGCATAATGTTTGATGGTCTAAAACATTTTACAGATATTCTAAGAACTGAAAATAAAATTATGCTATATTAAACCTAATTGGTATTATAGCATTAAATAACATTAAATATTTATTTCTTGATCTTCTTGTCTGATACCAGATTTTGCAGTATATTCTACTTCTGATTTTATCTGTGTCTGCTCTAGTTGAAAAAAGCTCTGGTGGCATAGTGCCTAAGGCATTTGACTGTTAACCAGAAGGTTGGCAGTTCAAACCAACCCGCCACTCCATGGAAGGAAGACTGGACAATCTATTTCCGTAAAGATTTACCACCTCGGGAATCCAAAAGGGGTCACTATGAGTTGGTATCGACTTGATGGCAGTGAGTTTGGTTTGGTTTGGTTTACTCTAGTTGAAAGGAGCCCAATGGTTAATTCCTTGATTGCTAACCAACCAAAGGCTGACAGTTCCAACCCGTCTACCTGCATCATGGAAGAAAGACATAGCGATCTGCTCCAATGAAGACTATAAACTAGGAAACCCTGTGGAGAAGTTCTATTCTGTCACATGGTGTCACTATGAGTCAAAATTGACCTGACAGCACCAAAAAACAATTCCAGTTGATGCTGAAGTACAGTACAAAGTTCTAGTAATATCTATTATGAAATTAACTCTTGTCCTATATTAAAAAAAGAAAATAAAGTTACATATTTCTAATGCAGTGATCTATTATGCTAACACTTTTGACTCTGAAGAAATAAGTTATTTTGTTTTCCCTTTATGGGGAAAATGTAACTCACTTTACAAAAAAATTTTGAAAAAGAAGTGTTAACTGAAATTTAAGGAATCAAACTTTTAAATGCTCCAGCAGACTTTATTTTTTAGCATTACTCTTTTAAACCACTTTTAAGAGCAAATAATCATCACCTACTGCCATGTGATTACATGTCTGTATGCATTTGTGAGTGTGTATGTATGTGTGTATGTACATGTATGTGTTAAGAACATACTTAGCCTAAGAAATATGGACCAAGCTTACAATGTTAGCTCTTCCATGAACTAACAGTGTGATCTTCAACAAACTATCTTTAACACTCTGGACTCAGTTTCCTTAGCTGTAAAATAAAAGGAATGTTAGATTGTAACCTCTCAGACTTCTTCTCATTGTAGTACTCTAAGAAATAATTCTACCATATTCACCATATCACTCACACTTACAGTAATACCATACCTCCATCATAGAAAACTTCTTGTTACATATAATTACACAAAATCATTTAATTACTGTGTGAAATAGCTTGTTTGCATGTCTTGCTCCTTCTTAAAATATCCATTGATACCATTTTTTTTGGTGGTTGAGATCTATGTGAACTGCAGGATGGGCTAGGTCATGAAGCTAAGAGGAGACTCCTGGTTTCAAATTAATTAACCTGCACCATTCCAAAACCAAACCCACTGCCATTGAGTCAATTCCAACTCATAGAGACCCTTTAGGGCAGAGTAGAACTGCCCCCATAGTTTCTAAGGCTGTAAATCTTTAAGAAGACTGCCTTATCATTCTCCCACAGAGTGACTGGTGGGTTCGAACCACCATCCTCTTGGTTAGCAGCCGAATGCTTCAGCACTACATCACCAGAACTCCTTAATTACTTAATTAATCTGCACAGTGGTGTCCTATACCCAGGCCCTGGGTTTATGTTTAATCCCTTTATTTCTGAGATGTTTTTGTTCCCAGCTTCTGGGACCACACTCTACTTGTGGCTCTTTATCACTTACCTTTGCTGATTCCTCTCCAACTACTCAACCTCTAAATGTTAGTAGTTCCCCAGGGCTAGCTCCTGGCTCCCTTCCCTTCTCTATCTACGCATGCCAGCCTCCAGGTTGACACTAACAAGCATCTCAAACTTATATCCTTTTACTTCTCCGTCTCCAATTCCTCTATCCTAATCAAAGCCATCAGCATTTGTCACTTATTTCAATAGCCTCCCAACATCTCTGTTTCACTCTTGTCATCTTAGAGGACACTTTCCTTATAGCAGCAACAAGAGTGACTTTTTTTCTGGAAATGTAAATCAGCTTACATCCCTGCTTAAACCTTCCCAAACCTGCCCGAAGTAGTCAAAGACTCCCTTCCCTGGCTCACATCGCTCTATGTTACCTGGCCTCTGCCCATCTCTCTGACCACTCTGACCATCTTTATTTGGAACACCCTAAGCTCCTTTCTACCTCAAGACTTCTGCACTAACTTTTTCTCTATTGGGAATTTCTACCCCTACCATACCACAAATGTGCACATGGATGGTTCCTTCTCTGAGAGGCTTTCTTTAGCCACAAAATTTAAAATAGTCTCCCAGAAGTCTCTATCACATCACTCTACTTTAAATCTTTGAATGACTCATTGCTGTCTAAAAATGTTCAGGTTATTGTCCCTCTTCCCCCACGAGAATACAGGCTCCATTAGTAGAATCTTGTCTGCTTTATTCCCACCATAACACTGACTCTTTGCCCAGTGCCTGATACACAGCAGATGCTCAGTAAGTGCTTGCTTGATAATTATGAATGAATGAATAAGTGAACTGCATTTTTATTTACTGACCCAGTCTAAATAGGCCACTGTTCTTTCATGTGATTATAAATTTTGTTTTTAAAATAAACATAGGATGTTCAAAATGTTTTAGAGAAATAAATTTTATTTATAAATATAAATATTTTATTTATTCATTATAATTTATGTATATTAATGCTTTATTTATTTATGGAAATTTCATTCATATTCTTATTTAAACTCCTTCACTCCTATACAAGCTGCATCTATGACTCTCCTCCATCATATAATAATTTTTTTTTTTTGCTAAGACCAATTGTTGTGTTATTGTTAGATGCCATCACATTGGTTCTGACTCATAGCAAGCCTATGTACAACAGAACAAAACACTGCCCAGTCCTGCACCAACCTCACAATCTTTGCTATCCTTGAGCCCATTGTTGCAGCCACTGTGTCAATCCATCTTCTTGAGGGTCTTCTAATTTTTTTCTGACCCTCCACTTTACCAAGTATGGTACCCTTCTCCAGGGAATGAATGGTTCCTTCTGACAACCTGACCAAATAGGTGAAACAAGGTCTGGCTATTATCACTCCCAAGGAGCATTGCAGCTGCACTTCTTCTAGGACAGATTTGTCCAATTACCCATGCACAAATGATAAAAATCTTCAGAGACTAAAGAAAGAAAATTTTCTATAGCTACATCTGAGTGCTAAAATAGCTTTCTCATTTCCTAAATAGAACACAAAATATAAATCATACGGTCATATTTTTTTGTTCATTGCATTGCTGTTAAATACACTAGTGTTTTATCCTCATTATTTTTCATAGATCTCAATATTTTGCCTTTGCCAGGACATGCCAGCCTGGGAATGTGGTGGTGAATGAGTCACTATTACAGTCACATAATTAAATTCTCTAGTTCAACCTCCAATAAATAAATTGCTAAAATTCCAGCCTCCATCTCCCTCCTCTGAATCACTGCATTTTGAAACAAGAGGTCCTAGAGTGCCTTATAAACATTCTTGAAAAAGATAGCCCTTTCTACTTTATGGAGCTCACTTTCCTTCCCTCTGTTTCTCATGTAGTTCTCCCATTTGCCTCCATGCTGCTCCCCAAACTCTATCCACCTCTCCACACCAATGGCTTCTGCTCTTCTGGATGCCTTTGATGTTTGTTTCCACCTTCTTTGGTATCACTACTGCTGGGATGGGGACCAGGACTGCCCCAAATGCTCTGCAGGAGGTAACCATGAAACTAGCAAACACCAGTCAGCAGTGGAGGCAGATACCTAGGCCATTCACTTTCTCTCATGTGTTTTTGCCCTCATCTCTTCTCTCACCAAATCTTCACTCTCAGCCATTTGACCCTGATCTCAGTCCCCAAAACATGTCTCATGCCTGTTCTCCTAGACATTGAGTGTCAGCTCTCGTCTAGCATCTAGCATGTAGGCACTCAATTCCTAGTAGAACCAACTCTCCTTTCAGACTGCATGCACTTCTCTAGCTCGACTTTTGCTCCTCCTCAGAGAGGGCTACTCCATCATCTGGTGCTCAGCAGTTGCAACAATTAAGTAGTGGACAACCATTTCTATTTACCTGAGATTTTTCACTAGGGGAGCAGCCCAGTGGCCTATTCCTGGTCTATCCTTCTTAGCACATCAGACCTCCACAGAATCACATGATGGCCAAGCTCACCAGTCCACTACTTCATAAGAGGCCAAGCCTACAGGGGCTGAGGAGCTGAGTACCTCTCTCTGATGCTTCCAGGCTAAAAAATATAATGCTCCAGTTGTTTCTGATTGTAAAATAATAAACAGTAGTAATTAATAATGATAAATATTCTAAATAAAAATAGTAAATCATTATTATCTTGCCACCTAGCGATGACATTTTGATGTTCTTTCTCATTTTTAAAAAGTATTCTAGTTCATGCAATCATTTATTTTCCATCTACAATTTGGTATTGTCTTTTACTAAGATCATGAGAATTTTCATATATTATTAACTATTCATAAAGAATGTAATTTTTAATGATGGTATAAGATTCCATTGTTTGTCACTATTACTTAGTCATTATCCTATAATTGTTTATAGCTTTTCCTATTATAATAATTTTGTGAAATACATATTTATGACTAATACTGAACTTGTTATTATTTCTCAGGACTGATTTCTAGGAATAGAACTAATGGGTCAAAGGACATGAACATGCTGCCAAATTTCTTTCCAGATACCAATTTAACTTATTCTAGAGTGCCTGTCTCACTACATACTCAAGAACTTTTTTTTTAATCTTTGCAATATTGCTATCATACAATTTGAAAAGTAGATTCAATTTGTACTTCTTTGGTTATATTTTTGTTGGCTGTAAATTTTCCTCATGCCCTTGGTTCTCTTTTTCAACTGTGGGGGTAAGGTTTCTTGTGTTGTTTTAAAAATATTAAGGACATAACATGTTTTGCGTTTCTAGTCAAAAGTAAAAAGGCACTCTGGAGGCAAAGTGCCTAAGGCATTTGACTATTAACCGGAAGACTGGAGGTTCAAACCCACTAGCCACTCCATAGAAGGAAGATGGGGCAATCTACTTTCATAATGATTTACTGCCTTGGAAATCCAAAGGGGGTTGCTGTGAGTTGGAATTGGCTCAATATCAGTGAGGTTGGTTTGGTATTTTTATTGAAAAAGTAGTCTGAAAATTATGATTTTCACATTCCCATAAAAATAAATTCCATTTAATTACAACCTTGTCTGTAATTTTACCTTCACCAGCCATTAGTATCTTTATTGAGTCACACATCTTGGCAGAGACAAAGTCAAAACTGGAAAAAAGATTCACTTGAAACATGTCTTTCCAACGAAAATGGTCCACAACTAAATTACTTTGTATGTGTGACATAAAGGCTTCCCCATAATCCTTTTGAGGCAGTTTTCAAAGCACTGAAACATACTCTACTGGAATACCTCTCTTCTTTTGTATGTGTATAAAACCTAGCTGTGGAAAGACTTTCCCTTCCCTAGTAATGACTTCAATAGTGATTTTGATGAGACTACAAGGTTCTCTTGAAATTGCATTATCTTTTCTCCTAAGAAAAACCTTTAAAGCCCAAACATGGGTTTTCCCCATATTTAAAAGTATTCATTTCTCAGACTTGTAATATTGACACAAATGGCCCAAAGGCAAAATAAAAATCAAAGCTGCTAATATCACAAAGGGAGCTCTGGTAGCATAGTGCCTAAGGCACTTGACTGCTAACCAGAAGGCTGGTGGTTCAAACCCACCAGCCACTCCTCGGAAGGAAGGTTGGGCAATCTACTTCTGTAGTGATACTGCCTCGAAAACCCAAGGAGGGGTCGCTGTGAGTAAGGTCCGTCTCGACGGCACATAACAACAACAACAACAATATCACAAAACTCCTAATATCTGGTGTGGAACCCCCAGCATAGCCGAAATACTAGCCAGCTGGTAAGGAGCAGCATAGCATTGTGGGCACTGTCATCAGCGGATGTCCCAGCAGCCCTATTGTGTCAGTCTTGGTAATGAGTTCAGTAGCAATGCGATGGGGCATTGCATTCCTCCTGACATTCCCCTCAAGTGATTTTTCACTGCCAACTTCTATTAAATTACTTCATCTCCTAGTCCTGTGCTGCACACCTATTCTCAATGCATATTTGAGCAACACAACACTGGTGAACCACATTTAGGTTGATTGGCTGTCCTGAAAGTGACAGTGCAACAGGAATAAAATAAAATATTCTAAGCCAGACTGCTGATAAACTTAGGAGAACAAGAGAGAACCAACTTGGCAGCAAGATGCAGGCATGGAAAGCTTGTCAAGAATATTAAAATTCTTTTCTCCTCCTTCACAAAACACAGGAGAAGGTATGATTGATGGATAGTCATAAAATAATGAAAGACACATTTTTTAAAAAATCATGTGCTCTACTCAGCATTCTAATCCAAGCTAAGGATGACCATTGGAGTTTAGTGAAAGGACACATAATGTCAAACCACAACAAGTTTGGAATCAATTGTTCACAATGTTAATTTAAATAAGTACCTAAGATTAATTTATATATTTATTTGAAAAGCATTTTTTGAGCAATTACTATGTTCATGGTTCTTTGCTAGGTGAGTTTGGGGAAAATTAGAATATTAGAATCAGTTACTGAATAGCTCCAATAACTCTCATTATTTGAATACCTATTACACGTCAAACATAATTCTAATTTCCACAACAACTTGGCAAAGTTGTTATTATTTGCTTCATTTTACAGAGGAGGGGACTGGGGCTCAAATTTAGGTAATTTGCTCGAAATTCCATAGTGACTCTACACCACACTACTTCTCAAAATATGGTATAAACCCAAGTAAGAAATGATCTCTAGACTAGTGGCGGATACATGCATAAACAATAGTAACAGCCTAGAGATTGGAGCACTTATTGTATGCAGGTCATGTTCTAAGTAGTTATCACATAATGACTTATTTAACCCTCACAGAAACTCTATGAAGGAAGAGTGACTTCTGTGACCATTTTATGGTTGAGAACACTGAGGTACAGAGAGAATAAATAACTTGCCAAAGGTTATACAGCTAAAAAGTTGTGAAACTGGGATTCCCTCTGAGGCAGTTTGGCTCCAGGGCCTACGGTCCTGACCACAGGGATCCAATGCCTCTATAACACATGAGAAATGAATAACAGAAAAAGAGTGATCCATTCCTGCAGTAGTGGCACAAACATAATATTTCAGGCAGGCACGTGACATCTGAATGGAACCTTGAAAGATGAATAGGCCTTCCAATTTTTGTAGGCAGATATGGGCAGATGGGAGAATGTTAGAGAAGAAGGGAACTTTTAAGTAAGGTATATAGTTGAGCAAAGACATGTTACATTTGAGAAATGGCATGGCCAGAGTACAATGGAACATGGTGGGTGGTGCAGGTGTGGGAGAGAATTGGGAAGGTAAGGATACATACCATAGTTAGAAAGGAGACTGGACTGGGACCAAGTGAAAGAGGGCTGTGTGCCAGACTAAGGTGCTTAGGCTTTGCTTGTAAACTACTGGGAACTGTTAATGAGTGGAGACAACCACACAGGTGCTTTAGGACCATAAATTTGGTAGTAATAGAAAGGATGCAGTAAAGACAGACATACCAGTTAGGACATTATGCATGAGATGGCCAAAGGCTTAATTTAGGAGGTCAAACTCAAGTTGGTAATTTGATTGCCTGTGTGGAAGAAAGGGCTGGCAAACTGCTTCCATAAATACTACAGCCTAGAAAATCCTGTGAAGCATTTCTAGCGTGTAACACATGGAGTCACCATCAGTCAAATTCAACTCAATAGCAATGAGCTTGGTTTACTATCTTTCTTTCTTTCTTATAAGTAAGGAAAGGATGGAATACACAGTTAAGTGTGTATGAGATATGGCTCCATGATCATTAACTAAAATGCTGGCTTTGTTTGGAGTGCTTCAGCTCAGAGCAAACTAAGTTGACTGTCCTAACTGTGGCAGATTATAGATGACTATGAATTCTTTGATTCCTATTATTTAGAGAGGAGCAATGTTGATGTGTCCTCCTCTTGATTGTGGGTGGACTCCATGATACTATGGGACATCTGAAGCCAGATTACTAAAAGCTTTGCAGCTTCCATCTGGACCTCTTGTAATGCTTATTCTGGAGCTCTGGTAGTCATACAAGTAGTATGACTGACTGGGGAGATCAACTAGAAAGACTATGAGACTACATGGCAAGGAAGAGGAACCCACCTGAGCCTTGCCTTCTAGCTGTTCTCATGAAAGCACCAGGCTTGTGTGTGAAGACCAGCCAGCTGCCATCTGAATTCTACCACTTGTCTTCAATTGGTGTCTCCTGGAATTGAAGCATTGCCACACTATGCCCTGCCTGAATTCCTGACCCACAGAGTTATGAGTTATAGTAGAATGGTTGTTGCTAAAGCTTCTACATTTTAGGGTAGCTTGTTACAATGGAATCCATCCACAGAAAGAGGAAACATGAATTACTTTATACTTTACACAGAAGTTTTGTGAAGCTAAATAAATTCTGTCACCCAGTTAAGGGTGACAGAAATTAAAGTAATTTAATGTGCACAGTCATCCTTTGATTAAAATTCAGTAGGGCAGCAAACATTCTAGTAGTGAGTGATTCAATAGTGGATATCAAAGAAAAAAAATCTGTTTATTGTATTATGCAACTCAAAGAAACGGGGAGAGTGAAGAGGAAAATTGAGACCATATCCCCAAATTTAGCCTTGCACAATCCCAACAGACCACTCAGGTGGCTGAATCTAATATCTTAAAAATTAAATACCAAGGTTCATTCTCTCTTAATAGCTTTAAAAATGACGGATGCTGCCTAATATCAGTTATTAGTACAAAGAATAGAGCTTCTTGGCTAAATAGAACACTGCATTTTAGGAATGATGAAGAAAGCTTCCCCAGGGCTTCTGCCCACACACACACTCTGAACAGAAATAGAGTATGTCTGGAAAAAACACACGTCTTCAACTACTGGATTCTTGACCAAACTTGAGCTTCAATTCTGAGGACTTAAACTAATTCAAATATATCTTTAAATGTGTGCATATCTATGAAGCTGCAGTCCACGACACCTTGTCCTCATTAGTGGCTGCCAACATCACTTAAGGTTGCTGAAATCCTTCTTTGGTGATATTCTCAAAAAATTGTTTTTGTGTTAGAGTGTCCTGTACTGCACTGGCATTCCAAGCCTCTTAGTTCAAGAAACTATATCATCATCTATTTCAAGACTTGAGGTTTACCTTTCTAGGATAATAGACATTTCTAGTAAGATGGTGACAACTCATCTTGACTGAGTATCTGCCCCTTAAACACACAGTGTATGTTAACTCATCAATCAAGTTATAGTGAGTCAACCACTATCCAGCTGCCAATGCAAGATTTAATCTTCAGCTCCACATCAACTCCACACCAAAGCAGTTACATTTTCAAACTTCAGGAGTTTAATTTGCCCTGTATATTGTTGCTGTTGTTAGTTGCTGTTGTTAGTTGTTAGTTGTCAGCGGCAACTCATGGTGACCTCATGTGCAACATAATGAAACACTGCCCATTTCTGCACCATCTTCATGATCGCTGACATGTTCACGTCCATTGCTGCTGCCACTGTACTCCGAGTGCCTTCCAACCTAGGGGACTCATCTTCCAGCATTATATCAGGCAACATTCTGTTGTTATCCTTAGGCTTTTCATTGCTAATTTTCTTCCTACTCTTTCATAGTCTGAAAGCTCCAATGAAACCTGTCCACCATGAGTGACCCTGGTATTTGAAATACCAGTGGCATAGCTCCCAGCATCATAGCAAACACAAGCCATCACAATTCAACAAAATGACTGATTAAAAAGAAGTCAATAAAGTTCATACCAGAACAACCTAAATTACCGTTTGGTAATAGGTCTGTGCCTTCAATTTTTCCTCCTTTTCTAAACTCAGATGGCTCACAATTTTTCCTCTTCTCAAGTGACATGAGGTAAAATACTACTTAATAAAGGCCTAATGACAGCATTTCACATAATCTCCCATGACAAGTATATTAACAAATTAATACTAAAGTTTTATCTTTGGAATTATTTTCTGAAAAAAATACTGATTAAGGATAATCCCTTGCTGCCAAATGTAAGGCCAATGTAATTGACACAAAGGGTGAAATTCAAGTACATAAACTTCTACTCAAACCAAACTCAGTGCCATTAAGTTGATTCCAACTCATAATGACCCCCACTGGATTTCCAAGGCTGTAAATTTTTATGGAAGCAGACTGCCTCATCTTTCTTCAGTGGAGTGGTTGATAGGTTCAAACCACCAACCTTCTGGTTAGCAGCCAAATGTCTTAATCATTTCCCCTAAGAAGTAAAATTATGATGAATAAATAGAACATTATATAACCCATAGAAAATCCTAGAGATTCAAGGAAAAAAAAACTATTGAAACTAATAGAATGATTCAGCAAAGTGTCAGGGTACAAGATCAACATACAAAAATCAGTAGGATTCCTCTACATCTACAAAGAGAACTCTGAAAAGAAAATTAGAAAAACAATATCCTTTACAATAGCCACCAAAAAGATTAAGTATTTAGGAATAAATCTAACTAGAGGCACAAAAGACCTATATAATGAAAACTACAAAACATTACTAAAAGAAACCTATATAAGTGGAAGAATATATCATCTCATGGATAGGAAGATTTAACATTCTGAAAATGTCAATACTACCCAAAGTGATTTACAGATATAATGTTATCACAATCCAGATTCCACCATCATTCTTTAAAGAGAAGGGAAAATTAATCACCACCTTTATTTGAAAAGAAAGAGACCCCAGATAAGCAAAGTACTACCAAAGAAGAACAAAGTAAAAGATCTCAGACTCCCAGATCTCAAAACCTGCTATACAACCATAATAGCCAAACAGCCTGGTTGGTACAATGACAGACAAATAGACCAATGTAACAGAACTGAGAACTCAGAAGTAAATCCATTCACTTATGGATAGCTGATCTTTGACAAAGGGCCGAAACCCATTAAATGAGGAAGAGACAGTCTCTTTAACAAATGGTACTGGCAAAAAAATAACAATGAATTTGCAAAACACCTCATAACATGGATAAACTTAGAATACCTTATAAAAAAAAAAAAAAAAAAAAAAAAAACTCACTGCCGTTGAGTCGATTTGACTCATAGCTACCCTTCCTTAGGTTTCCAAGGTGGTATCTCTGTGCAAGTAGATTGTCCAGTCTTCCTTCCAAGGAGTGGCTGGTAGGTTTGAACCGCCAGCCTTCTGGTTAGCAGTCAAATGCCTTAGGCATTGCACCACCAGAGCTCCCAGAGTACCTTATGTTGAGTGAAATTAGTCAGTATCAAAATGTCAAATATTGTATGAAATCACTACTTTAAAAGATTAAGTTTCTGTTTATACCCAGAAAGAATTATTCTTTGAAGTTTCCCGGTGGTGAGAGGGCAAGGGAAGGTAAATCACCAGAGGGTAGCCATGTATCAACTTGAGTGAAGGGAAAGACAGTCTACAATAGAGGGGAGGCTAGCACAAAATGATTAAGGCAGAGGAAGACACCGGGAGGAGCACAAGAGTTAAAGACAACAAAGGCAAACACTATAATATGCACAATTTAAAAGAAAAAAAAGAGAACATTAAATAAAATACTTTTAATCTGCCAACTCAAAACTATAAAACATAAATAACAAATTTTCTGACTCTTTATTTTAAGGTAAGAGTGAGATTTTAAGATCAAAAACCGATTCATTGGGACAAGAACATACTGTTTTTGTTTCTGTTTTAGTGTTTATGGATTGGGACCTATTGCCTGGGAAAGATAGGGATTAATTCTAGATTTAATTAATTAATTCTAATTAATTAACTAATCCATGACAATTTAATGTTCCCAAATGAGCCTGGAGCATGCAATCTTACCAATAATATTAAGCCCAAACTCTACCAATGGGTCCAATAAAGTTAATTCTTTTTCCAACAATGATGTGATGAAGAAAATAGTTTTTCTCTCTGTTAGAGTTAACTTTTAAGAAGTCAGGACAGATTTGAAGCAAGACTACAAAGTCATCTTTGTATACTGCATGGCCAAAGATACATTCACGGAAGAGTTTATTTTTGTTTTATAAAAAATGTTCACAGAACTTTCTAATGATAACATTTTGATGTTTTAACTGAAAAAATAAACCAACTCTAATTAGATCTAGACGTCTTCTGTGTTTCTTTATGCAGTTGCTTGACATTATCATTTATAAAAAGGAAAACATGCCAGCTTAATGTGAAAATGGGAACAAGCGGTTTGTATCATAGGGCTCCTGCAATGCTGAGGCCGACACCAGCAAGAACATCAGCAGAAAACCTTTAGGAGGCAAACTACATGCTGATTTGGGCATTACATTTTAACATCATGTATATGCCATTTGAAAAATTCCAAAAATGAGATATAGTTAAAGTCATTAGCAATCATAGATGACTTTTTCAACCCACAAGAGAAAATAAAATATAATAAAGTTAATTTTAGTACAACTATATCTTGAACCACTTCCTTGTCTTTATGAGTAGTCTATACAGAACACAAGGTAAAATGCCCATTTTAAGTAAATAAAAATTTAAATTATAAACAGAATAGAATTTCTTGAGAATTCTGAGGCATTAGCAATGATTTTGAGGCAGACCTATATGATAATGATTAACATGCCTCGGGTGCTTAAGTGCCAAGCACTTTAAAGCACCTTATCCATAAAATCTCATTTAAATCTAAGAATATCCTAATGGAATACTAAAATCTTCCCACCTATCCTTTGTGGAGACAAAAGCCAGGCAGGTTAACTTAATTACAGTTGTGGATAATTAGATATAGAGTAGTTCAATGACTTCTTATAAAAGGAATAAGTAGTACAGCCAGGATTTAAATTAAGCTTTCTGATACCAGAGCCTGCCCTTGACCATAAATTGTACTATACAGTTTCTTCATGTCAGATGCTGTGTCTTACTGCAATGGAAATCTCAGTTGAAACTCCGAGTAAGCTATTTTTACCTAAGAAAATTATTTATTCACCATTTTGTTATGAGCTCTGGTGCCGTAGTGCCTAAGGCATTTGACTGCTAACCAGAAGGCTGGCGGTTCAAATCCACCAGCCACTCCTGGGAAGGAAGACTGGTCAATCTACTACCATAGAAATACTGCCTCGGAAACCCAAGGAGGGGTCTTTATGAGTTGGATTTGACTTGATTGCAGTGAGTTTTTTTTTTTTTTTTTTTACCTTTTGTTTCCTCAACTGCAAATTGAGCATAATAATATCTACCTTACATGGTTATGGAGCTCTGATGATGCAGTGTCTAAGACATTTGACTGCTAACCTGAAGGTTGGTAGTTCAAATCTACCAGCCACTCCACAGAAAGAAGACAGGGCAATCTACTTCCATAAAGATTTACCACCTCTGAAACCCAATGGGGATTGCTATGAGTTGAAATTGACTCGATGGCAGTGGGTTTGGTTTTGGTTACATGGTTGCTGTGAGGACTGCGTGCTTATACAGGTAAAGCATATAGGACAATGCTCAGCACATCATAGATGCTGCATAACTGTCTTTTTTCCTGGCCATTTTCCTTATATTTTTCATTAATTTCTTCAAAAAATATCAATATTTTTGTGTAAAAGGAAAGGCAATAGACAATAAAGAGGAGGTCAGCACATAATGATCAAGGCAATGGAAGACACAGGGAGGAGCACAAGCAAGCATTAAAGGCAACAGAGGTGAATTCCATTACGTACACGGTCCTGCAATAACAGTAGTAACAGGAATTTAGGAGTGGATGCACAGATAGACACTCAAGCGGAAAGGTGGGAAGGTGAATGGGTTAAAAAATACACATATATCCAAAACAAACTTGAAAAAGAAAGAATTAGGAGGACTTAAACTTCTTGATTTCAAAACATATTATAAAACTACAGAAATCAAAATACCCTAGAACTCAGATAAGGATAGACATATAGACTAATAGAATAGAATTGAGAACCCAGAAGTAAGCCCATCAAAGACAACTGATGTTTTACAAGGCTGCTAGGTCCGTTCAGTGGGGAAAGAACAATCTCTTCAAGAACTTGTACTGAGACAATTGGATCTCCACATGCAAAATAATGAAGTTGGACCCATACCTCACACCATGTGAAAATTAATTCATAATGGATCAATGACCTAGATTTTAGCACAAAAGCTATAAAACTTTTAGAAGAAACATAGAGGTAAATCTTTAAGACACTATTTTGACAATGGATTCTTAGCTATGACACCCAAATACAGCAAAAAAAGAGAAAATAGATAAACTGGATGTCATCAAAATTAAGAACCTTCATGCATCAAAGGACTTTCTCAATAAAACGAAGAGACAACTTACAGCATGAGAGGAAATATTTGGGAACTATGTACCTGTTAAGGGTTTAATATTAAAAATATAAAAATTAACTAAATAACAAAAAGAAAAGCAAACCAATTAAAAAGTAGGCAAAGGACTTGAATACATTCCACTAAAGAAGATATACAAATGGCCAGTAAGTACATGAAAAGCACAGAATCATTAGTCGTGAGGGAAATGTAAATCAAAGTCCAGAGATACAACTTCACATTCTTTAGATGGCTACTATCAGTAAAATGGGAAATAACAAGTGGTGGCAAGAGAAATTCAAAGCCTCCTGTATTGCTGGTGGAAATGTAAAGTAGTGTAGCAGCTGTGGAAAACAGTTTGGCAGTTCCTTAAAAAGTTCAACACAGAGTTACCATAAACTGAAAAACAAAACTCATTGCTGTGGAGTTTATTTCGACTCATAGCGGCCCGTCCTTGGATTTCCAAGGTGGTATCTCTACAGAAGTAGATTGCCCAACCTTCCTTCTGAGGAGTGGCTGGTGGGTTTGAATTGCCAGCCTTCTGGTTAGGAGTCAAGTGCCTTAGGCACTACGCCACCAGAGCTCCTTAGAGTTACTATGTTGTTGTTGTTATATGCTGTGAAGTCAGACCCATCTCATAGCAACCCCTCCTTGGGTTTCCAAGGCAGTATCACTACAGAAGTAGATTGCCTAACCTTCCTTCTGAGGAGTGGTTGGTGGGTTTGAACTGCCAACCTTCTGGTTAGCAGTCAAATACCTTAGGCACTACGCCACCAGAGCTCCTTTTTGTTGTTGTTATTTGCTATCGAGTCAGCCCCGACTCATAGCGACCCCTCCTTGGGTTTCCGAGGCAGTATCACTACGGAAGTAGGAATGCCCAACCTTCCTTCCGAGGAGTGGCTGGTGGGTTTGAACCGCCAGCCTTCTGGTTAGCAGTCAAGTGCCTTAGGCACTATGCTACCAGAGCTCCCAGAGCTCCTTAGAGTTACTATGTTGTTGTTATGTGCCGTGGAGTCAGACCCAACTCATAGCAACCCCTCCTTGGGTTTCTGAGACAGTATCACTACAGAAGTAGATTGCCCAACCTTCCTTCCTAGGAGTGGCTGGTGGGTTTGAACCTCCAGCCTTCTGGTTAGCAGTCAAGTGCCTTAGGCACTATATTACCAAAGAGTTACCACAGGTCCAGCAATTCCACTCCTAGGTACATAACCAAAAGACTTGAAAGCAGGAACTCAAACAGATACTTGCACACCAATGCACACTGTAGCATTATTCACAATAGCCAAAAGGTGGAAACAATCTAAGTGTCTATCAACAGATTAATGAATAAACAAAATGCAGTATATACACACAATGGAGTACTATTCAGTCATAAAGAGAAATATAATTCTGATCCTTTCTATGATACGGAAGAACCTTGAAGACATTATGCTAAGTGATTGGCAGAGATCCATATGGGTATCCATTCCAAAGAAAGGCGATCCAACAGAAAGCAGAAATTATCAAACAATATCATTAACATCACACACAAGTAAAATTTTGCTGAAGATATTTCAAAAGATGGTTATAACTGTACATCAACAGGGAACAGCCAGAAAGTTGAGCTGGAT
Organism: Orycteropus afer afer; assembly: GCF_000298275.1. Lineage (NCBI taxonomy): Eukaryota > Metazoa > Chordata > Mammalia > Tubulidentata > Orycteropodidae > Orycteropus > Orycteropus afer. The sequence continues at coordinate 698,914 of NW_006921768.1, forward strand.
TCCGAAAAGGATGTAGAGTAAGGGATATCATTGCTGATGTCAGATGGATCTTGGCTAAAAGCAGAGAATACCAGAAAGAGTTTTACTAACCATGAAAAAGACTTTGACTGTGTGGATCATAACAAATTATGGATAACATTTTGAAAAATGATAATTCCAGAACACTTAATTGTGGTCATGTGGAACTTGAATATAAACCAAGAGGCAGTCATTTGAATGGAATAAGGAATACTGCATGGTTTAAAATCAGGAAAGGTGTGCATCAGGGTTGTATCCTTTCACCATACTTTCTTATTCAATCTGTATGCTGAGCAAATAATCTGAGAAGTTGGACTATATGATGAAGAACGTGGCATTAGGATTGGAGGAAGACTCAGTAACAACCTGTGATATGTAGATGACACAACTCTGCATGCTGAAAGTGAAAAGGACTGAAAGCACTTACTGATGAAGATCAAAGACTACAAGGCAAAGGAGGGCATTCAGAGGAACACAAGAGTTAGATGCAACAAAGGCAAATACTATTGCATGAGCAATCTTGGAATAACAGAAGTAACAATAACCTACAAGAGGATACATAGATATGCAAGCTGAACTGGTGGGGGAAATGGGACTTCACCTATGAATAGATTTGACAGAGGATATTTCTACATATGTATTTATTCATGTTGCAACTATATTCCTGAATATAGTACAGCATACAAGTGGCAAAGTTATGAAAACTTTCTGACATAACCAAACACCTTGAGACATTGAGTCACTGGGGCTGGGGGCTGTGAGTCATAGTCTTAGGGGACATAAAGGTCAATTGGCATAACAGAGCCCATAGAGAGATTATTCTATCCCATATTTTGGAGAGCAGCAACTGAGGCCTTAAAACCTTGTGAGTGGACATCTAAGATGCAACCATTGGTCTCTCTCCATCTGAAGCAAAGAGGAGTGAAGAAAATAAAAGATACATGGAAATAATTAGTCCAAAAGGACTAATGGACCACATGAACCTTACTCTCCTTAGACCAGAATAACTAGATGGTTGCTGGCTATCACTGCTGATAGCTGATAGAGATCACAGTAGAAGGTTTTAGATAGAGTTGGAGAAAAATGTGGAACAAAACTCAAAATAATAATTAAAAATAAATAAATAAAAACAGGCTTACTGGTCTGATAAAGACTGGTGGAATCACAGAGACTATATGGCCTTAGTCACCCATCAACCCTGGAACTGAACTCAACCCTGTGGCTTAACTTTCAGCCAAACAATTGACAAGCATATAAGACAACACCAGGGAGATATGCACTCCTTAGAACAATCAACTTTACAAGATAAAAAGTGTAGCACTTTCCTGGAGATAAATCTCAGAAAGCAGAAAGGAACAGGAAAGAAGGACGTATAGAAATGGTAAATATAAGGAAGAAGTGGTAATAGTGCCACTATATTATGAGTATTGTAATCAATGCCATGAAACAAAATATGTGTGAATTTTTGAATTGAAAACCAAGTTGCTCTGTAAACTTTCATCCAACTCATGATAAAAAGTATAATAAAATACAGCTTAGTTTATTAAAAACAGAAAAGAAAATAAAGACCACAGCCTTCAGTATGGCTTAATGTAAGGACAACAACCTCAAATAAAAAAAACAAAAACCTTCACAACTGGACTAAGAAGCAACATTGTGATAAATGGAGAAAATACTGAGGTTGTCAAGGGTTTAATTTTACTTGCATCCACACATAATCGACACCCATGAAAGCAGCAATCGCTAAATCACGTGACATGATGCAAAAGACTTTTTAACATGTCCAAAAGCAAAGATGTCATTGTGAGAGCTAAGGTGTGCAGGACTGAAACCACGGTATTTTCAATCCCCTCCTATACAATGCAAAAACTGGACAATGAACGAAGAAGACCAAAGAAGAATGATGGCTTTGAATTATGGTGTTCTAGAAGAATGAACAAATCTGTCCTGGGAAGAAGTATAGCCAGAATGCTCCTTATAAGCAAGGATGGTGAGACTTCATCTCACATACTTTGAACATGTGATCAAGACGAAACAGGCCATGGGGAAGGACATCATGCTTGGTAAAGTAAATGGTTGGTGAGAAAGAGGGAGATCTACAAGGGGATGGATTGACACAGTGCCTGCAACCATGTGGGCAAACATAATAATGACTGTGAGGACAAGGACCAGGCAGTGTTTCGTCCTGTTGTGCATAGGGTGGCTGTGGGTTGGAATCGACCAGATGGCATCTAACAAGTTAAATATCAGACACGAAAGCACAAGTATTCTATGATTCCATGTATATGAGACATCTAGAATAAGCAAGGAGCTTTGGTGGTGCCATGCCTAAGGCATTTGACTGCCAACCAGAAGGCTGATGGTTCAAACCCACCAGTCACTCTGCAGAAGGAGGACCAGGCAACCTACTTCCTTAAAGATTTACCACCTGGGAAACCCAATGGGGGTCACTATGAGTTGGAATCGACTCATGACAGTGGATTTTCTATTACCTTAAAAAAAAAAAAAACCAGTAAATGTTTTACAACAGAATAAACATTAGTGGCTACCAAAGGCTGGGGGAAGAGGGAGTGGAGAGTTATTGCTTAAGGAGTTAGTGAGTTTCTATTTAGAGTGATGAAAAACTTTTGAGAATGGATACTGGTGATGACTGCACAACTTGGTGAATATAATTAATGTCACTGAATTGTACACTTAAAAAGAGTTAAGATGGCAAACTTTTTGTTATATATGTTTTACTATAAGAAAATTGAAATTTCCTTGGTTATATTCTAAATTACCTGAAATTAAGGCTAGATTTATTCTTCTTTCTATCCATTGTACTGTCTAGCATACTATCTTGTAGACAAAAGGTACTCAATTAATTACTGATGAGTATGAGTACTACTTGCTGCCATTGAGTCAATTCCAACTCACAGTGACCTTACAGGACAGAGTATAACTGCCCTACAGGGTTTCCAAGCCTATAAATCTTTATGAAAGCAGACTGCCTCATCTTTCTCCCGCAGAGAGGCAGGTGGGTTCGAACTGCCAACCTTTTGGTTAGCAGCTGAATGTTTTAACCACTATGCCACAAAAAAAAAAAAAAAAAAACGTCCATGTGATTCATAGCCACCCCTCCTTGGGTGCACTTTACACTGATGAGTAGAGGTAAATTAAACTGCCCTTACTGTAATTTAGTAATAGATTTGTATTAACTAACATTCTACACAGAGGTTGACTTTCCCCCTCCATCTGAAGAAAAAAAAAAAAAAAAAAGGCACAAGTTCCCACTTGGTTCCTGTGAGCCCAATAAATATAGCAGAGCCATTTAGCAGCCTGTAGCTCATTGCATATTTATAAAATTAACCATTGCCCAGCAGATTCAGTAATTTCAGATGCTTTAACAGTAGACTTAACAATTGACCACCACATAATCCATTCAGCCATGGCAGCAGATCAGGGAAGGGTTATTGGAAACACACGGAGGTCCTGAAGTGGTCCCAAATCCCAGGAATCTGACACAGATCACCTGACACTGCCTCCGAAAAGATCAAGATTAGAGAGAACTCAGAGAGCAGCCCAAGTCTTTCACATCTCTTCTAACTCTTTTTCTGAAGTGGTTCTGGCATTAAAACAGAAGTAGAAGAAGAAAGTAATTATGTTAACTTTCCTAATCCCCACCTCAGAAGTGACACAATCTTTAAAACCCTGTCTTTTCTTCCACTGACTTGAATTTTTTAACATCTTCCCATTAAGTAAAGACCTGAGTCTTTTTATTTTGCTTTTTCCATAGCCAAAAAGAGAATCCAACAAACTTTAAAATAATATGTTCAAAAACAAAAAACAATTTACCTTAAGGACAAAACTGAAGACTTTATTGAAACTCTGTAAGCTATTTTTAGTTTAAATAGTTCCTTGCACTTAATAGCATTTCTCTCTACACACATTTTAGGGCTCAGAATTTCTTTCTAAATGTAAATATTATACAAACTTGAAAAGATAACTACAAACAACTATGAATACTAAATAGAGTCGCAGTTGTTTTCTAATTAAATGACAACCACTAGCTATCAAGTATGCCAAACACTCAATGTAATCAAAGCAAATTTCCTTTTATGTGTTGTCTTCTTTTCTGATAACTTTACAAAAGATGCTTAAAATATAAATCCATAAATTTCAGAGTATCTCAAATTCAAACTCTTTGTTTTTCTTCCCTCAGATTTTCTTCTAAAGGCTTATATCAGACAAACCTGCATTTACCTTCGTACAAGACAAAAATGGGTATGTTAGGTTTTGCTGCAGTGTGTTAGGGTAAGTTAGGATATGCTGCTGTAACAAGCAACCTCCCAAATTTCAGCCACTTAATATACAGAAGTCTCTTTCTTATTCACATTGTTTGGGTCTAACATAGGCTTTCCAGGTGTTCTGCTCACAACAGTCACTGAGAGACTCAGACTGATGGAAGACCCAGCTCTATACACATCTCCACATTCCCTGAGACAGAAAAATTCAAGTGTAGCAAATTGCACAGTGAATCATAATGCGTCTGCCTAGACGTGATTTCCACTACAATATTCACATTTCATTGGCTGATGAAACTCACAAGGTTATGCTTCACTTCAAAGAAATATTTGTGAAGAACTCTAATAGTTACCATCACTTTAAATAGATTATCTATTCACAAATGCTCAATGAATGAGCATTTACTAAATGAAAGGCAGGCAGTTTGAATCCCCCAGAGACATCTTGGTAGAATGGCCTGGAGATCTTCTGAAAAATCACAGTCATTGAAAACCCTGTGAGTACAGTTCTACTCTGAAACACATGGAGTCATCATGACTGGAATTAACTTGATGACAATGGCTGGTTTTTTTTGGGGGGGGGGGGGGGGAGGGGGGAGGTGGGAAGGGAAGGGATTGTATCCAGAAATGAACCACTTGCATTTGATTATTATTTTTTTAAGTTTACAACTTTTTTCTCCCTAAATCACTTTTCTATTGCTTTCACCCCAAGTCTTAAATGCTTTCAACCAATCATCTGTCCAACATATAAATATATATAACTCATAGAGAACCCTCCTTGGGTTTCCGAGGCATTATCACTACGGAAGTAGATTGCCCAACCTTCCTTCCAAGGAGTGGCTGGTGGGTTTGAACCACCAGCCTTCTGTTTAGCAGTCAAATACCTTAGGCACTATGCCACCAGAGCTCCCGTTAGAGATATAGATTGTTTAAAAAGAAACTTATTCTCAAATTCATCATCAGTTCATGAGCTTGCTCTACTATATAGGCAGTCCCCTAGTGACGAATGAGATTAGTTCCTAATTGTGTCCTTAGGTTGAACTTGTAGGTTAGGTGTATATGGTTCTTATTTTTCTTATTTAGCCTTACATTAGTGCCAAAGAAAGTACAAAGCCTTCTCAGTGATATAAAAGCTGCACATACAGAAATTGAAGGTGATTGTGATGAATTTGTTGCAAGTAGGGATTGGTTCAACCATTTCAAAGTGAGGGCAAATTTATACAAAATTAAAGGGGAAGTAGCAGTTGCTCATAAATCAAATGTTCATAACCCAGAGACTTACTGTTTTTAACATCATTTTCTCTCATTTACAATGAAGAAGATCAGAAAGTCATCCTTACCTGATGTACACATTTAAAAATTCCCTTATTATGAAACAAAGATGATAATTTTTGAGTGAAATTTACAAATCAGAAGGTTTCTACATACCAAAGCATGAGGCAGATGAATAATCTACTGAATCTTTAATTTTTGCTCAATATAGCCTAAATATATCCAGTACTTGAGCAGATGGACATAGCATAATGTAATAATAATGTGAGTCTGAGTCTCCAAAGCCAAAATGTAAATTTCTTATGCTTTCAGTTTGGGATGTATAGTTTGATGTAGCTAAATATTCATTTCCAGAGATTATCTAGTTCTTAGTTACATATACTTGTAGAAGATTATTCTCATTGATACTATTATTATAATTGAAAAGGCTAATTATAATAGGAAAAGCTTTGAATAAAATGGTAACCAAAATAATTTTAGTTCACTGCACATCTACCATCTACTAAGTCCCATGCTACCTACAAGGGATTCAAAATTGAATGAGAGATGACCACGATCATCAATCCATTTAGAGTCTGGTCTGATTATGTATCCTTCAATGAATTTTTTTCCATTATGTATAAGAACCTTCCTTACATTTTCTCCTTAAAATCTTGTGAATTCAGATATATGCAACCAGGAAAATTTGGGGAGAAATAACAATGAGATTAAGAAATAGAAACACAGGAGCTAAATAAATCAGACACAGAAGGGCAACTACTGTGTGATCCTGCTTATATGAAGCATCTAGTAGAATAGGCAAATACATGGAGATTAAAGTGTATAGTGGTTTCTAGGAGCTGGATAGAGTGGGGGGTTATTGCTTAAGAGGTACTGAATTTTTATTTGGGGTGATGAAAAACTTTTATAAATAGATAGTGATGATATTTGCACAATGTGGTGAATATATTTAATGTTACTGATTGTACATTTAAAAATAGTTGAAAAAGTAATGGTTTGTTATCTACATTTTGCCACAACAAATTTTTTAAAAAGAAATAGAAATATAACTCTTGACTTTTCTATTCACTGATAACTAAACTCTGAAGGGATTCTAAAGTTTTGCCATTAGGATTACTAGAATAAATAATTCTCACTTCCATAGTAGATAATATATTTGATTTCTATCACTTTTTTTATTTTTGTTATTGTGATTTAGTTTAAAGTTTACAATGTAAATTCTTCTATCATTTTTCTAACTGAGCCTTGAGAGAAATCTACCATATTCTATGTACTCATCAATTTCCAGTTCAGGCCCAGCCTATCCAGATAGTTTAGATTGATTTACATACATGTAAAGGAGACTTTTTAGTACCCAAACCGTTAGCATCCCTTTTCTTTCCCTGAAAGGTTTGGGTTGGTGTCTGGCTATAGAAATCTGTGCTTACGTGAGTCATCTGAGCTGAAGCTACCAGAGCCACTGACTTCCTAAGAAAACTAGATCAACTGAATGTGAAGTGTCCCAGCAATGGGGAAGCACACTTAGGAAGTACTGTGATTGGATTAAAAGAAAGACCAGTGGTTAAGAGCACACTATGCCCACTTGTGATTTTGAACTTTTGTTTTTGTTTCAACTTGAGTATGTTGGCAGTTCCAAATACACATCCTGAGAAATAAAATGAAGATGGAATCTCAGCTTTTTTTTTTTCTTGGTCTTGACACTCAGGAAATGGGAATGTGCCGTTTCTAGGACTCAGTAGAATACATTTATCTTGTGCTCATGGCATATGGTTCATTTTCATTAAGCATTTTAAAAACTGAAATGTTAGTGTTATCTCTTGCAAAACTGCAAGTAACTACAAGACATCACAGGCACCAGTTGACCCAAATCAACCTAAGGTGTCACCTTATTCTAGTCCTTGCTACACCAACATGAAAACTCATTCTGCTCTGATATAAATTTATTTCTGAAAGGATTCATATTTCATGGGCCATGTGGCATTCATGTCATATGATATGCTGGTTACCATGGTGAAAAATGAGCTTTTCTTTTAAAAGAAGTAACTTTGCCCTTTTGCTCAATGGTATTAGCTCTTTCTGATTCCAATGTTCTTTCAGTGAAGAGCTAAAAAAACAAAAGCTGACGGGAAATGAGAAGAATCGTTTTGGAAAACGACCTCCATTGTTGTATTGCTTTTGGATTTAATGAAAGTCAACCAAGTTACAAAGCAGGTAGATGGCAAGCCTATATGTTAATTGGACCACATGCTGCTTAGAAAGGAGGTAATTCTCAGGTGATTAAATTGCCTACAGTTAAAATTGCCATAAAATTTTGAAGAGGAAAATTAATGACTGGATGTTTATGGCTCCAAATGAAATTTGACTCAGAGATTCTCAATTCTCTCATTCATAACACCTCCTTTGAAAAACATCATTTGTGTGGCCTCATTTACTATACTACAATGAAATTAATGGACAATATAATTTACCTACACACATACCTTTTTTTAACTGCAATATAGAAGAGTTAAAAGGGAAAATAATTTCCAATAAAGTAATTTGTATTTCCACAATGTAAATGCTCAGGCTGGACAACTAGGAAACCTGACAAGACGGTCGCATTTCTGCCCTTATTTGTGAAATCACCAGAAAGCAGGAGCTGCAAATGTGTGGTATCAGCCAAATACTATGAACAGCGTTGCTATTCATGATGAGAGTTTTAGGAATGTTCAGCATCACTTGCGAAGTTCAGGGCAAAAGAAAGAACACTGTCTTTAGATTTACCTTTCAGCTGCATGCCTGAAAAAGTCAATGCTTATTAAGAGTAGGTTTAAAAACTTGTCATCAGAGTTAGAGTCTAGCTTCAGATGATTAAAATAGGATTTACAACTCTGTCAGTTCTTCATTGTGTGGGGCTTCTGCTTGCACTGCCGAAGATACAGGAGTCCTGTCCCTCACCTACTAGATTCCAAGAGTGTCACAATTAGTGAATCCACCTCCCTCTGCACACAGATTGCCCCCTTGGGGAGTAGTACCACTTCTATTGAGAATCATTGTTCCAACTTAGCTATTGAACTCATAGGAAAGCATATGTTGGAAAAGTAAATATATTTTTAAGTTTCTCTATGCCACAAAGGGAGCTCTGGTAGCATAGTGCCTAAGGCACTTGACTTCTAACCAGAAGGCTGGCGGTTCAAACCCACCAGCCACTCCTCGGAAGGAAGGTTGGGCAATCCTACTTCCGTAGTGATACTGCCTCGGAAAGCCAAGGAGGGGTCGCTATTAGTCAGGGCCGACTCGACGGCAAGTAACAACAATAACAACATGCCACAGAATTTGACCTAAGGCTGACAACAGATATTCACACTGTCTGAAATTACAAATAAACCTTCTAGATGAACCAAACTAGTTGACTGATTGGCCACCATCCATTCCATGCAATCTACTCTCACACATTGCAGGGTCTCTTAATATTGTTGCAGCCTGTAAGGAATAAGAGGAGCTCTGATGGTTCAGTGGTTAAGGCACTCAGCTGCTAACTCAGTGATTAAGGTCAGTGGTTCAAACCCCACAGCTGCTCTGTGTGAAAATGATGAAGCAGTCTGCGTCCATAAAGATTTACAGCCTTGGAAACCCTATGGGGCAGTTCTACTCTGTTCTATAGAGTCACTATGAGTCAAGATCAACTCAGTAGTGGTGAGTTTGGGTTTGGTAAGTAATCACCTTTTGGTCCTGGACACTGGCTGACCACTCTGTTTAGCTACTCCTTCTTTCTTGTATTGAATATCTTCTTCTTCTTGATGGGTTTTCTTCATATTTTCCACAGCACTCCCTCATAGAGATTCAGTCCACATACTGTGGATTCATACAATGGGTTCTGGCCTCAGCTTGTCATTTACCAGCTATGTGACACAAAGCAAATTTATTAGCTCATCTGTGCCTCCATTCCCTCATCTGTGAAACAGGATGATATTTTACCTAGCTCATAGGTTTGTTGTGAAGACTAATTGGGTTAATCCATTTAAGTGCTTAGAATAGCACCTAGCTTCAAGTAAACACTCATTGAGTATTGCTGTTATCACTGGCTCCATGGTCCAATTCCAAGTGGGGTCTCAGAAGTTTAAGTTGGGAAAACATTTGCAAATTTAAAATCATGAACTGTAAAGTGTACCATCGTGAAAATTTATGAGGAAGATAGAACTTTCAAGTTTGAAATATGTGACCATGTTTCACAGTCCAAAGACCAGGATAATAGTTTTTCAGTAAACGTGTTGTGAAAAACAGTACAAACAGGGTCTAATATTAACATTTTTCTTGAGTATGGATGGATGTTTAAAGCTATTCTCTTCCAGGCTTTAAAATGCATCATTAATAAAGTCAACTACAGCTTCAGCTCATACATGCATACCTGAAAAAATTAATATATAATCCTATTTTAACAACTTTAATAACAGTAACTTAACAATAAACTTTCACCTGTTATGGAGCTTACAGTTTTAATATTTACACTAAAACATAACATGGGCATGTTTAAGTGTAATGAACACATTAATTCATTCATTCACTGAGCCACCATTTATAGAGCATCTACCATGTTCTCACTACCAGGCTATGAACTGGCAATAATGTGCTGAAAGATCTAATCCCTGTCTTCAAAGCGCTTTCAGTGTTTTGAGGAAGACAGGCTGGAACACATGGATCATTGCTCAGTGTGATAATCAAAGTGCAAGAAAGCCAGGTACTTAAAGGAGCATATGCTTTGCTGAACTGTTTTCAAGGTTACAAAGTCAAGCTTTGTGATTTCTTCATAGTCCAGTCTGTTCATACTGAGTAAATTCCAGAAATAAAGAACAATTTCTTTCTTGACAACAATGTACTGTAGCACTCAGACAAATAGAAAATTTAAATTTTACCTTTGCTTTCCATAGGTCAAGGAGTTCTGGTGGCACAGTGCCTAAGGCATTTGACTGCTAACCAAAAGGCTGACAGTTCAAACCCACCCGTCGCTAGTGGAAGGAAGATAGGACAATCTACTCTCTAAAGATTTACCACCTCAGAAACTCAGTGGGGGTTGCTATGAGTCAGAATCGATCCAATGGCAGTGAGTTTCGTTTGGTTTTTGGTTCCATAGGTTGTTTTTGAATAAGGAATTTAGGAATGCTAATGCCGGTATTGAGAATGCCTAGAAAGCTTTGAGAGGAAAATCTACATTATCTACCTTGTAGAAATTAAAGGTGCTATTTCCTGACAGGAAATTGAATAAAGGACCACTGGATATGACCTCAATCCTAGGAGTCTAGGAGGCTTTAATAATTGTGATGTGGTTATATTGCTAACTATAATTCACCTTCTTTAACCAAAGATCATTCTTACTACTTTGGCAGCATGGTGATGGGAAGGACATGGCCTTTGAGTCATGGCATCAGGATTTAGAGTTTGGAAATGCTCGTAGTTTTGTTATTCAACCCCTCTTAGCTTTAGTCTCTCATGCTCCAAACTAAGTTTGAGAATAGCCACCTCGTGGGATTATTGTGTGGCTGAAATGAGGTGACATGAAGAGTAACACAGTAGACAATTAATGCTTGTTTCCTTCCCAGACAGCTCATGATAATTCTTGCATTATCATGTTGTTATTGTGTGTCTCAATTTGCTCAGTTTTTTCCTGGGAAGAGTTGTTTCCCCTCTGTGACTAAGTGCAAAGACCATATAAAAAATTCAGCACATTTGTTTCAGAAAAGATATTAATTGTTAAAGGAGCCCTGGTGGTACAGTGGTTGAGCGTTTGACTGCTAACCGAAAAGTAGGCAGTTTGAACCCACCAGCCACTCCTTGGGAGAAAGATGTGGCAGTTGGCTTCCATAAAGATTACAGCCTAGGAAACCCCATAGGGCAATTCTATTATTTGGTAAACTATTTCAATTATCTTGGCACTTATGTATCCATAGACACAAAAACTCACTGTCATCCAGGCCATTCCGACATAGTGACCCCCACTGGGTTTCCAGTGCTGTAAATGTTTATGGAAGCTGATATGTGGTTAGCAGCCAAATGCCTTAACCACTATACCACCAAAAATTCCAATTTAAGTATCACCTAAAACTCCATCTAAAACCTTCAAAAGGCTACGAATGGAATACTTTCTTTCCTTAGAGATAGTCTTTCAAAGTAAAGTTGAGACACAATAAGGAGTTCTACCAAAACAAAACAAAACTCACTGCCGTCGAGTGGGATCTAACTCATAGCAACCCCTCCTTGCGTTTCTGAGGCAGCATCACTATGGAAGTAGATTACCCGACCTACATCAGTAATCAATCCTATGTGTTTCTAAGCAATTAATTTTGTAAAAGTTGTTCATTTCTGCAGTAAGGAGGTGGGAGATGGAAATGTAGGAGTTCATTCTGCTAAGCCCAAGGCTTCTGACAGGGTGGACATTTTTTTCTGCTCCACATGGAGAAACATCAGTATGTCACTTTTCAGGAATACTGGTGGGTTAATAAGAGTCTGCTTACAATAGAAGAGAACATAAGAAATAACAATTAATTTTTAGAACAGATTCGACTAGACAGAAGTGCCATACCCTTTAAAATGTTTCAAACTGTCATTTTCCTTTCTTTTTTAAAAAATATAGATTTAAAAAATAACATGACAAATTCAAACAAATGTTGGCTGCCATTATTTGGTTGAAATAAGGTATTTTCCAAATCTGTTCAGAAAAACCCCATAGATCTCTGTTACAGAAAAATCACATTGTGTCAGTTGCTTACATATAAAATTCTTAGCTTTTTTCTTTATTTCACCACTGATACAATTTCCATCTTTAAGCAAAAGCATTAAAAAAACGAAGCATTTGCTGAGCATGTTCTTAACATTTTGCACCACACTATAAGGCTGCTTTAGATAGTAGAAAGAAAGAGAGATAAAAGTAATTTCCACCTTCAAGGAGTTCTCTTACTGGAGAAATGAAAACATGTTCACAGAAAAGTAAATTAAGAAGAAACAGATAATGGCATCATGGTTTCTTAAAACAAAATTTCATCCATTTATACATTTTGAACACTTCTTTGGGGATTACTGCAACTTTTCTCAACTTTAATTGGGAGTTGTGTACAAAGTTTGATTTCATCCTTTACCTACACTCGTTCACTTGTGGCCAAGGATGGAAAACAATAACAACAGCAACAACAAAATGATCAGTTTTAGTGTCCACCATTTTGCCAGGTATTCTGCTGAGCCACATGACATGTACTAACCCATTAAGTCCTCAGCATGATGCTGCAAGACAGGGACTGAGATCAACCTGTGTTACAGAGGAGCACAAGGCTTGATGAGGTGGATCTGAATTTTTATGATAACCTAGGTTGTCTTGAGTTCCAGAACACAATTTGTAAAAATGAAGCTCCAGAGGCTGCCTTTTAACCACCTCACTCTTGAAAAAATCCAGAGATGGGGAGCCAGAGATGGGTGGCACAGTAGTGGGCTTGGATGCTAACTGAAAGGCTGGAGGTGTGAGTCCATCCGGAGGTTCTTAAAAGAAAGACCTGCTATCTACTTTAAAAGATGACCATCACTGCAATCCCTCTGGAGCACAGCTCCACTCTGATGCACACTGGGTCACCAGGAGTTGGAGTTGCTTTGAAGGCAAATGGTTGGGGGAGTTGAGAGAGAAAGGATAGAGAAAAGGACAAAGAGTTTTTCATCTTCAAATTCTGAGCTTCAGATGGTGATTTTTATCAGTAACAAGTAACCACAAAGCAAATAAATGCCAGTGTTTCCCATGATTGTAAACATTATAAATGTAGAAGAAGATGCTTTTCCCTACAGTGGAAACAGTGATGATTTACTTGCACAATGATCAAGATTACAACTACATATGCTTTAGCATTCCTGAGAGGGGGGTAGGGGAATGATGGCTTATAATATTGTTAGTAGGAGGCTCTTGTTATGATATTCACAATTTGATCCAAGTATTTAAAAATATTTTTTTCACTTCCTATAAAAATAATTACTGCCATGTATAATTAAGGAAAAAAGTAGGTTTTCCCCATTACAAATTCAAACAATAAAAAAAAAAAAGACTGCATTTCCATTTAAATCAAATTAGCCCTAGGCTGCTGAGGTGTAAAAAATGGCTGTAGGAGTGTCAGTCCTGACTGAGTCTCACTCCCACACCGTCAGCAGCTCAGGTGCAGGCATTCCTGGACTTTGCGTTTCCTCCTGAACTAGGGTTCCTGCCCATTCACCTGTGTCTGGCTTTGCCTCTTTTGTATCTTGATTTGTCTTCACTGATTAATTTTTTGTTGGTTTGCTTGCTTGTTTTTAAACAATTCTTTTTAGATGCCTATAAAAAAGGTTTTATTGTCTGTTTTCTATGCCTGCTTTATCATTTTTTCTAAATATTCCTTTTTTGTTGTTGTTGTTATGTGCCCTCGAGTTACACCCAACTCACAGTGACCCTTCTTTGGGTTTCCAAGGCGGTATCTCTACGGAAGTAGAGGTCCCAATCTTCCTTCCGAGGAGTGGCCAGTAGGTTTGAACCGCCAGCCTTCTGGTTAGCAGTCAAGTGCCTTAGACACTAGATTTAAAAAAAAAAAAAAAGTCACTGCCGTCAAGTCAATTTGACTCATAGCAACCCTTCCTTGGGTTTTCAAGGTGGTATCTCTTCCAAAGTAGATTGTCCAATCCTTCCTCACTGCCATCAAGTCAATTCCAACTCATAGTGACTCCATTGCATTTCCAAGACTCATAGTGACCCCATTTGGGTTGCCAAGGCTCTAATTAGTTGCAGAAGCAGACTGCCTCACCTTTCTTCCCCAGAACAGCTACTGGGTTCGAACCATTGACCCTTTGATTAGCAGCCAATGCCTTAACCATTATACCACCAGAGCTCCTTTAGATAGCAAGCACTAAACAAGGTTAATTAATGAACAGATTGCTAAGGACAAATCTACCATACAGGCATTCTGAAACTGGTTTATATTTTAAAAAAGAAAAAAAAAAAATAACTCACTACCCTTGAGTCAAATCTGACTCATAGTGACCCCTCCTTGGGTTTCCAAGACGGTATCACTATAGAAGTAAATTGCCCAGGACTGTTTTTGCTTTGTTTTTTGAGATATTTATTGTTGTAACTGTTCAAATCTAAATTTTAACAGAGCAATTTTCCCCCACAACTGAAAAACTGGATAGGTAGGACATGATACTCATAAACCTCAGTTTTAAGATGAAAGACACAAAATGTACATATTGTGCATGATTTTTCATTGAATAAATAATATACTCATTTATCTTATATAGTTCTACCACTTAACGTGAGTCAGCCTCTCTTTGGAATTTTCACAAACGTTTACAGCTTCATCTTTTCCTCCCTACTAAAATTTATTTTCAACATAAGAGCTAGGGAGACCTGTTCAGTAGAATGGAGGTCAGATCATTGCCCTCTGCTGCCCAGAACTCCCCAATGGCGCATATTATCATTCTGGAAAAGGCAAAAGTCTTAATAATAGCTTATAATGCCATATAGGACCTGGATTCCATTATGTCTCTGATCTTATCCCCTACAGAGCTCCCCCTGGCTCACTTCACTGCAGCCTCCTTACAGTAAACCAAATCAAACCTGTTACTACAGAGTCAATTCAGACTCATGGTGACACCATGAGTTTTTAGGGGTTTTCAATGGCTGAGTTTTTTGCAGTAGATTGCCAGATCTTTCTTCCAAGGTACTTCTGGCTGGACTTGAACCAACAACCTTTCAGTTAGCAGCCAAGTGCTTAACGGTTGGTGTCATGCAGGGACAGCCCCTTGCAGTAGAACAAGGTTTCTCAATCTCAGTGCTATTGACTGTTTGGATCAGAGAAGGCTTTGTTGTAGGAGTTGGCTTGTGCATTATAGCAGCATCCCTGGCCTCTACCTACTATATGTCAGTAACACTCTCCTCCCCAAGGTTGAAAAGCAAAAGTGCCTAGAGATATTGCCTAGTGTTCCCTGGAGGATAAAATCACCCCTGATTGTGAACCACTGATTCCAGTCATGTTTCCACCTCTGCCTGGGACTCTTTTCCCAGATATTTACAGGCTCCTTCACTTCTTCTGTTGTTTACTCAAAAACTACCTTCTTAGTGAGAACTCCCTTTAAAAGCCTACATAAAATGGAATCCAGGCACTCTCTAACCTCATTTCTTGTTTTATTTTTCTCCATATGATTTATTGGTATCTCTATAGAAGTAGATTGCCCAGTCTTCCTTCTGAGGAGTGGCTGGTGGGTTTGAACCACCAGCCTTCTGGTTAGCAGTTAAATGCCTTAGGCACTATGCCACCAGAGCTCCCAATTATATTTACTAATTCATTTTGCTTATTATCTACTTTCTCCCTCTAAAATGTAAGTTCTGTGGTGGTGGTGAATGCTAACCAGAAGACTGGCGGTTCAAACCCACCAGCCACTCCTTGAAAGGAAGGTTGGGCAATCTACTTCTGTAGTGATACCGCCTTGGAAACCCAAGGAGGGGTAGCTATGACTCAGATCCGACTTGATGGCAGTGCAGTGCATTTGGTGTTTTTGTTGTGGCTGTATCCCCAGCACCTAGAAGAGCACCTGGTGCTCAGTAGATGTTTGTTCAATATATTAAAGATCATCTGAAGAGCAGACCATAGACTTTCCAAGGGACCCTGCTCATGAGGGAACAGATGTCCTACCTGGGCTGTCCAGATTTTATGAAATTTTGTTCTTTTTATTTGTGTTTGCCTGTTTGCTTTGGTATTAAGAACAACTAGTCAAAATGTGGCCATCTCCTGCCAACTACGACAGGAATTTATTATATGCTATCCTTCTCTGTTTTCTTTTTATTTTCCTGCTCCTATTTTCCTTTTGTCTCTTAGCTAATCTATTTATCTATGCACAGATTCATTCAATCATTTTTTATCCTGTTATTTCATGTATCTTTTTAAGCTGATTTAAATAATGTGGAAGAAATGACACCTGGTAATATATGTTCTTAATCAAAAAGATGATTTATGAAATGATAATAAATATCAGATACTTTTAATGATAAGACTTTTTCATTTAAATAAATGTACACATCAGGGAAAAAAATGCTGTACCAAACACTTATCTCAATCTTAAATTCAGAAAAATGTGGTTCTTTATGAAAAACTATTAATCAAAAATTGTTTATTTTCTATGAAGAATAGTATTCTGCTGGCCACTCCATGGTATTTACAACATTTTAAACAAACTCAAGAGTCTTTGAGGGTCAGCATGGAAAAGTTTATGGCTGAGGCTACATTTCCTTCAAATCCAATTCTTCCTGAGCCAAATAATTATTTACAATCAGACATATTACTGTTAATGAATCATAATGACAGGGATTTCTTGGAAGGAAGGTTGGGCAATCCTACTTCCGTAGCGATACTGCCTCGGAAACCCAAGGAGGGGTCGCTATGAGTCGGGGCCGACTCGACGGCAAACAACAACAACAACAACAAATGACAGGGATTTGGAAGGTCAATGATCTGTGTTCAATTGCATGCCCCACTAACAGATACTTAAATATGAAATATGAGCCCATGAGCCTGACAGAAAAGTGAAAAGTGATAGTGGCATCACCTTTTTCAAGGCAAAGGCACTGTTTGTAAACAAGAATGGAGCTATTTATAGCTGCTCAAGTCCATGAAGTTATATTAATATCAGTGATTAACATGATGGCAACCATCAGGTAAACAGCGCTGAACACAAGTGCTCTGATTAATCAGACTCTGGAATGGTCAATTCATTCCTTTTCGTTTCACTTTTTTTATTAACAGGATCCATTCACAGAAAAACATGCTCTTTAGGATCTAAATTTTAATTTGCATTCCACATTCCATTCATGTAAGGTACTATTTTCATGAAGCTTTGAACAAATCAATAAACATTCATTTAACTACTACTCTCAAAGAGTTTGCTTCTTAAATTAAATGAAAATAGTTTGTTGCCTATACACAGATAGTATTCTTCACAGTCTAATAAGATTATTCAAATGGCAAAGAATAGTAAATATTTATGGGAAAAAATTCTTTGTGGTTGTTGTTGTTAGGTGCCGTCGAGTCGTTTCTGACTCTTTGTGGTTGTTGTTGTTGTTATGTGCTGTCAAGTCGGCCCCGACTCATAGCGACCCCTCCTTGCGTTTCCGAGGCAGTATCACTACAGAAGTAGGATTGCCCAACCTTCCTTCCAAGACTCTTTGTGGTAGTTCAGAATAAATTACTTTGAGTAATAACAGTAATACTAATGATAGTATCATTAAACCTAATGTATTCTAGGTATTCTTGTAATCCAGGGATTCCACTAACTAGCTCATTTAATTCTCACAATAACTGTATTAGGTACATTTTAGTATCCTCTTCACTTTTCAGCTAAGAATCTAAAGCTTAGCAAAGTCTTCAATCTGGTCTTAAGAAGCAGAGCCAGCGTCGGAAACCAAGTTTGTTCTGCTCCTGAGTTATGCTGCTCACCACCATGTGGTCTCACCTCCCTTGAGGCTACCCAATTGACATGTACAAGCCCACCCTCACTCATCTAGGGCCTTCTGAATGAGCAAAGACATCTCAGGTCTTTGCTCTTGCCGTACTCAAGGCAGAACAATGCATCCCCTCTCTTACCTTCCACCTGATTCCCACTACTTGGTTCCCTAATGTGCCAGCATCTTAATTAAGTCTATTCTTCTTGCCTTAGTTCTTGGCTTGTTTCTTCTTACCTGAGGATTTTTCCAGGGCTTTGAACTGGTTCATTTCAGTCCGATTCCCTGCTGAAAATGTGCATTTCTACATGTATTGAATTGGAATCTACACATCGACAAAATCCAAAGTGATTAAAATTTCATTAAAATGTAGATTCTGATTTGGTATATCTGGGGTGAAAATGCAAATTCTCAGCAGAGGATTGAACCAAAATGAACTGATTCAAATCCTGATATTTCCATTTCTCCTACTTCATATCTTCATCCTTCACAAAGCTTTTCCTCCCTGTTAAAGTTCTTATTATTAGATCCTGCCTCTGAAATTCTAAATATCATATCAAATGAAGTTTATTTGAATTTGTGGTTGAATAATGACCAATTTCTGATCATTTGATAGCTATCTATTTTGTTCCCCATGAAGTCTTATGATCTATTCAAAGATCACTTTTTTTCTGGTCTCATTAGCAGCATAATAAAAATATGCTTTAACTTGACAATTTCCTTTTGCCACTGGTATAGTAGAATTTTGGAAGGATTAAATTATAATGCTACTAAGAACTTAAAAACCGAGACGTGATAGTGCCAAAGGAGTTAGCAAATGATGACTTTACTCTCATTAAAATTTGTATATGAATATATATATGGACTTATATACATATCTATTGATATATATATATATATATATATACATATATATATGTAAAGATTTCTTATACACAGAATAGCTCATAAAACTATCATTTCATGAATTATTAAATTTAAACAAATTAAAATCATTTTCTAAGTGACTAGGAATTTTAAAATGGGTTGACTAAGGCTCTTACTAAAAAACAAAATTAGAAAACCCCATCAGTACTATCTGACATATCAGAACAATACTTGAACATACCTTACAACCAGGTGGCATGCTGATAGAAAGTATTTCTGAGATAAAAGAAAATAATGCCTAATTTCTATAAAATTTCAATCTAAAAGTTTCCACAAAATATCTTTTTGGAGCACAATGAAAGTCAGTTCCCCAAGCTGATACCACTGTGATTCTTTTAAACTTAAAATAGAGACTCCTAATCTCTCTTTTTCACATTCTGCCATGAAAAATTTATTTTTCAGACTCTTCATATCCTCCCAAAAGACACCATATTGGAGATCTATTTTGATTAAAATACTGGATTTATCCATATTTATGACTTTTTCTAAGTGATGAGATAATCCCATTCAGGCCCAAGGTCCTCCAAAGGTGGGTGATTACATGTAAAGAAATCATCACTGGACTCACCCATTCTCTGGAGGTCATGGGAGTATTGCTTATCCCCAGGGGCCAGATCACACCATCTTCCCCCATACACACAAGGGCTGCTTTCAGTCTATGACAAGAGTTCCCAAAATCTGCAGCTCATTTAATAAAATGAGCAATTCTACCAAAGGGAAGCATGTGAAAGCCTGCCTTTCTGCAAGCAGCACCTGATGCCTCTCTTTGCATAAACTCTGTCACATACAGAGCAGCCTACAGTGCTATTCTAGATGGAGCATTTATACAATGTAAAAATATGAAACCCACATCTATGGCTCTCAGCCTATTTCAAAAACATAAAGCCTTTTAAAACTGATAAGAGATCCTGGTTTTTTGAGCTGCCTTCAACAAACCAAGCATTACTCAAGTCTAATCACTAGAATGAGATAGTCAGTCTCTGTCTACCTTGCTTAATCTTTACAGAGAAATAGAAGTATTATGAAACGTTTAGTCTTGCTGTTACTTCTGCCCTTCAGTTCCATTTGGTACAGGTACTGAGTGTTTGGTGGACGTCAAGAACTGTGTTTGGTGTCAGGAATTGAAGATGAAGAGATGTGGTCTTAGACCAAAAGTGCTACACTGAAGCTGGGGAGATGAGCATAGAACATAAATCTTTAGACTAAATGTATTACGGAGCTCTGGTAGCATAGTGCCTAAGGCACTTGACTGCTTACCAGAAGGCTGGCGGTTCAAACCCACCAGCCACTCCTCGGAAGGAAGGTTGGGCAATCCTACTTCCGTAGTGATACTGCCTCGGAAACCCAAGGAGGGGTCGCTATGAATCGGGGCTGACTCGACGGCAAACAATAACAACAGCATTATGGAGAGTGAGGTGGGAGCAGAAATCACAGACAAATGACATAGGATCTGAGATATAAGGAAGGGCAGGGAAGGGGAAAAAGACATTCCAGTTCAAGGAAGCAGTAATGGCCACAGAGACATGACTGTGCCAAGTGTGTGTAGGTGTGGCTGCAGCTAGTACATAAGGTGACTTTGTGCAAATTAGAAAAAAGATGCCTCTCTGGATGATGCAGCCATGTGAGAGAGTGGGGCTTGCTGAGTGCAGGGAACAAACTCTCCATTCCATTGAAGTTCTGTCTTCAATATTCTGGTATAACGGGAGCCTTGTGTATGACAAAGGAGCCCTGGTGGCTCAGTGGTTAAAGTGTTCAGCTGCTAATCAAAAGGTTGGTGGTTCAAACCCACCAGCTGCTCTACAGGGGAAAGATGTGGAAATCTACTTTCATAAAGATTTTAAAGCCTTGGAAACTGCATGAGGCAGTTCTAACTGTCTAATAGGATTTCTATGATTTGGAATCAACTCGATGGCCTTGAATTTGGTTGGTTGGTTTTTTATATGAAGAATAAAAGACGTGGCTGGAAAGGAAGGTTGTGAGGGGTTTTGAATGCAATGCCAAAATGTTTGAATTAGACTGCAGGCAATGGGAAACCATTAAGGAATGACTTGATCAGAGACATGTGTTAGAAAGATAATTCTGCTGGCAATGTGGAGAATAGATTAGAGTTGAGGGGAAGGGGGAGAATGAACTTAGAAATTCCAGCTCATGGAATAGTGTGAGAAAATCAAGGCTTAGACCATGGAAGATAGTCCAATGGTTCTTACAGCATAGAAAAACAATGGAATAGTTGAAGGCAAAAGAGCTTGCAATCATAACAAAGTATAGCTTTAGTAGGAATGAGTAAAGGGAGAACTGGAAGGCTCAGTGGTCATAGTCGGAGCTCAAGATTCCCAGTTTCATCTGTGTTAACACAGCCCACGTGTGGAATTTTTAGGCCTGGATCTGTGATGATTGATTACCCTGCATCATAGAGCAATGGGTACCAAAGAAAGATGAACTCAAATCATAAACCAAAGCCTTCAGAGAAGACTAAGGAGTGATAGAAATATTGGACATTGATGAAAATGGAATGATAAACACGGTTGGGCAGGAAAAAGAACTGTGAATAAAAATAGGCATCAGAGATACTGGATATGCATCCCAGTGTGCCATACACTACACAACACCAGACACAAACATGGTATTTCTGAGTTTCAACTCTCTGTTTTTTTAATATGTATAATGGCATTAGTGATGTCATCTTATAGGACTGATGTAAAGTAGCAGTTGTCAACCTATGATTCATGGGCCAAATACAGCCTGCTGCCAAGGTTTATTGGCTATTCACTACACTCACTTCCATTTTGTCTGTGGCTGCTTTAGCCCTACAATGGCAAAGCTGAGTAGTTTCAACAGAGACCATTGGTCCACAAGGGCAAAAATATTTACTACCTGGCTCTTTACGAAAAAGTTTACTGACCCCGGTTGTAAAGGGTCAGTATGAAAAATGCCCAAGCTCAATATATAGCATTCAGTGGATCCTCAATAGAAATTAATTTTCCTCTGCTCTTTCAGGAAGGTCATATTGATTACTGAGGATGCAAGAGAATGTGGCTTTCATTTCATGATCCTGGGCTTCAGGGAACAAGGTTCATTTTTCCAGGTAAGCAATATTGTTAGACAGGAACCGGTCTAGGAATAGCATAAGTGCCACTAGGACATTCTGGTGACATTAGAAAGCTACAACTATACCTCACAGAAGGTTTTGGAAACATGTACAGATAGCTAATACAGTGAACAGTAGCTGTTACAGTATCAAGAATCAATGAAGCATGGTCTCTTCCCCCAGAGTTACATTCCTGTTCAAAACCAAAGGCTTTGGGGATATCAACAACTATTATGAGAGGGTGGAAAGAAAAGCCAGTTTAACTTGTACAGCCAGAGCTCACAGATTAACAGAGGGCAGAGGGTAAGTAAAGAAAGAATCAGATTCTCTCAGAGAGGAAAAGTAATGCTTAGATATTAAAAAGTAAATAAGAAAAAGTCTACCTATTCTCAAACTTTGATGCTTTAGGAGACAGAAATACAAATGTCTGCCTTATAGGTTTAAAGACAAAATGAAGTCTAGAGCTCTGGTGTCATAGTGCCTAATGCATCTGATTGCTAACCAGAAGGCTGACGGTTCAAACCCACCAGCCACCTCTCAGAAAGAAGATTGGGCAATCTACTTCCATAGTGATACCGCCTCACAACGGGACCAATAAGCAGCATCATGATAAATAGAGAAAAGACTGAAGTTGTCAAAGACTTCATATTACTTGGTTCTACAATCAACACCAATGGAAGCAGCAGCCAAGATATCAGACGTCATATAGCATTGGGCAAATCTGCTGCAAAGGAGCTCTTTCAAGTGCTGAAGAGCAAAGATGTTTCCTTGAAGACTAAAGTGTGCTTGACATAAGCCATGACATTTTCAATTGCCTCATACGCATGTGAGAACTGGACAATGAAAAGGAAAACCAAAGAAGAGTCAATGCTTTTGAGTTGTGGTGCTGGCGAAGAATGCTGAAAGTACCATGGACTGCTAAAAGAACTAACAGATCCGTCCCGGAAGAAGTGCAGCTAGAATGCTCCTTGGAAGCGAGAATGGCCAAACTTTGTCTCACCTACTTTGGTCATGTTTTAAAAAGGATTATGGAGGATATCATGCTTGTCAAAGTGGAGGGACAACAAAAAAGGGGAAGGCCCTCAACGAGATGGATTGACATAGTGGCTGCAATGATGGGCTCAGGTATAGCAAGGATATGGGGCTGGCACAGGACCGGGCAGTGTTTTGTTCTGCTGTACATGAGGTCACTATGAGTTGGAGATGACTTGACAACACCTAACAACAACAACAACCACCTTGGAAACCCAAGGAGGGGTCACTATGACTCAGATCCGACTCGACAACAGTTGAATTTGGTTTTGGGCTTAGTTTTTTTTGAGTTATCTAGCTTCTCTAATTTGCACTCTTTACTACATGCAATTCCATTGAAACTTATGTAGATATCATCTTATGCAGAAGCCCTGGTGGCACAGTGGTTAAAATGCTTGGCTGCTAACCAAGAGGTCAGCAGTTCGAACCCACCAGCCACTCCACAGGAGAAAAATGGGGCAATCTGATTCCATAAAGAAAGTTCTACTCTGTTTGATAGGGGTGCTATGAGTCATAATCAATTCAGTGGCAGTGGGCTTGGTTTGGTGAGTTATCATCTTATGCAAAAAGTTACAACCAGGCTTAGAAAAAAAAGAAAAAAAAGTTGAAATCAGATTGGAGTCAAAGAAATTAAATGAAAAATCAGTAGTTGCTCAATATGTGTAACCAAAATAGCTCCTGATAGGGAAAATCCTGAGGGGCTCAGTAGAGCTCCAAGTAGAGGAGAATTTGGACATGGTTTTCTTTTACATTCCCCTGGCAGGCTTGAAAGGAGCCTGGGTGGTGCCGTCGGTTTACAATTGGCTGTTAACCTAAGGTTGGCAGTTCGAACCCACTCAGTAGCTCCATAGGAAAAAGGCCCAGCAAACCACTTCTGTAAAAATTATAGTGAAGAAAACCCTATGGAACAGTTGTACTCTGTAATGCATGAGCCACCACAGGGGTAGATTACTCAATAAGCAAGGTAAGTCTAGGCTTACCTTGTAGTGAAAATTTCACATGAGTTTCACCATGAAAAACATGTGAAACTGTTCACTACAGATTTATAAGTAAACACAAGTAAGCCCATGCGCTTACTGGGTACTGTCAGGGATTGTAAATTTGGAAAGAGTCTTTGATTCTGTTGGACAGTGCTCTGGAGTTTGGAAAGAGATGTTGTTGTTGTTGTTATGTGCCATCGAGTCGGCCCCGACTCATAGTGACCCCTCCTTGGGTTTCCGAGGCAGTATCACTACGGAAGTAGGATTGCCCAACCTTCCTTCCGAGGAGTGGCTGGTGGGTTTGAACCGCCAGCCGTCTGGTTAGCAGGCAAGTGTCTTAGCCACTATGCTACCATAGCCATACCTAAAAGGAGAATATTCGATGTGGTGAAAAAATGTGAAACTCTTCACTACAGATTAGTAAATAAGCACAAAGAAGCCTGTGCTTACCTTGCTTATTGGGTTATCTGACACTGAGTAGCTATGAGCTGGAATTGACCAGAAAGCAATTTGGCTTGGGCAGGCCTGGCCCAGGTGAAGGAACTGAGAAGCAGGTATGCAAAGAGGAAGAGCTGGGGATAAGTCGAGTTTCCTCAAAAACACAAAACCTACTGCTTTGAGCCACTCCACGGAAGGAAGACTGGGCAAACTATTTCTGTAAAGCTACCACCTTGGAAACTTAAGGAGAGGTCGCTATGAGCTGGAATCAACTCGATGGCAGTGAGGGTTTTTTTGTCTTATTTTTTATAGGACAGAATAGATGCCCCATAGGGTTTCCAAGGCTGTAAATATTTACAGACACAGACTGCCTCATCTTTCTCTTGCAGAGCAGCTGGTGAGTTTGAACTGCCAATGTTTTAGTTAGCAGCTGGATGCTTTAACCACTCTAACACCAGAGTTCCTCTATGCCTCAAGCAGAAAGAACACAAGAGCTTGAAGAAAGAAAGAGAGACATTTCCTCAGTTGAGCTTAGCTGCAGTGAGAAAGGTATTTGGGTATTTTTGAAGTATTCCTTGGTAGCAAGATGGTGCCTTGGGGAGGCTTTTCTACACTAACATTTCACCATGAAGCTGTCCCATCGCTCCCAGGACAGAATGTCTGACAGCAGACCTGTCATTTAATTTTCAGGCTCAATTTCAGATGCCTGTATTTAAGTGCATCAGAGTGGAAAAGTTCATCAAAGCTTTGGGCATTTGCAAAATAACTTACCAAAGACAAGTAAACACAGAATCCAAAACAATTTTTTTTTCAATTATAACACAACATTTCTTTCTTTAAGCACATATGCATACCTGTTAAAATATGCCTATCAAAATAGTTTACTACCATTTAAGTTACTTCATGCATAATCTGCATACATAAAACTTTTAAAAGAAGTCTGTTTGATTAGCTCTTTGTAAACACACCATGCAATTTAAAATATTTATAATGGCTCATGAGCTAGTGTGAGAAAAGGAAAGCCCAAGTACATAAAGCAGATTTTCACTTTGAATTTTGATATTATTCATAATGCAATTACTTGCCTTATATAATGCAATACTTTTCATACCTGCAGAATTCATTTAAGAAATATAATAAAATGTGCTAGCTTTTTTAGGGAATAGCAAATTGATGTTATCCTAGATTGTAGTCTACAATTTCATATTTTCTTCTATCACATATGCAGTTCATCCTATCTGTAGTACAGAAAAGTATCACCTTTTTAAAAACAAGATTGCTGAACAATGTTTTTCTGCCCCTAAACTAAAAACTGCACTAAAATGGAACAGGTTGTTCACCTTATGGATATTACGCAGGGCCTCTGCTAGTTTTCCAAAGTGAAAATTTCCATTATATTGATACATCTAATTTAACAGCACAAATATGTTGCTTTACTTTACCAAAAATCAAAAAAACAAAGTCACTGCCATAAAGACAATTCTGACTCATAGTGACCCCGACTCAGCGACCCACCCCCTTCGGGTTTATAAGGCTGTAAATCTTTATGGCAGCTGACTGCTTCATCTTTCTTCTGTGGAGCAGCTGGTTGGTTTGAACCACTGATACTGTGGTTAGTAGCCAAAATGCCTTAACCACTACACCATCAGAGCTCCTTGATTTACTTCACAATGGTGACTAATTCACCAACCATTTCTGGTTGAAACTACATATTCTGACAACAATATACAAGTTAGTCATATTCAAAATGTTGCCAGAGATAGATGTAACTCTAAGATGTAAACTGAAATTTTAATGTTTAAGAAAAAAAAATCTATATTTGAAGAATGCATTTGGTTGGTGCCTTACCTTAGATGACACCAGTTGATTTCCCCATATTGCACTCTGGGTTTTATATAGGCTAAAATAAAATGATAAGCAAAATAATTTTAATTCAGCAAAGATTTACTGAGTGTTTACTAGCCCTATGCTATCTATACGGAGCTCTGGTAACCTAGTGCCTGAGGCACTTGACTGCTAACCAGAAGGCTGCTGGTTCAAACCCACCAGCCACTCCTCGGAAGGAAGGTTGGGCAATCTACTTCCCTCATGATACCGCCTCGGAAACCCAAGGAGGGGTCACTATGAGTCAGGTCTGACTCCACAGCACTAACAACAATATGCTACCTACAAAGAATCCAAAGTTGAATGAAACTTGACTCATTAAATCCATTTAAAGTCTGAGAGTACTTTTATTCATGTGCAAATATCCTGGGCTTCCTTGGAAGGAGCTACAATCAAGGATCCCCATCTGGAGTTGCACTGGGATCACTTGGCTGCCCTTGGCATTGCTTTGGCATAGGCTCCAGAAGCTATTTAAAGAGGCATTTAACACTTGTGGTTGCATCAGGAATGACTCAAGGAGAGATAAGTTAAAAGTCTGAAATCCAGGGTGGCAATGACCTCTTGTGTCCTGTAACAAAATCCTGGGAGACTAATAAAACTACTTCTTCCTGCTATTCTTGGACCACTAAAGCCTTTTCCATAGATTTTCACCCCTGATCAGGTTATCACAAAACTTACATTCTGAATGAGCTGACTGTTTTATTTGAATGACAAAGTTGCACCTACCCTTAATTGTCAAATACGAGTTGATGTTCATTGCCTTTTGGGGCAGTTGGGTTCATTATAATATAACATACTCTTGGAAGAAGTACAGCCAGAATGTTCCTTAGAAGTGACAATAGCCAGACTTCGTCTCTCATACTTTGGTCACGTTATTAGGAAAGGCCAGTCCCTGGAAAAGGATATTATGCTTGGTAAAGTAGAGGATCAGTGAAAAAATGGAAGGCTCTCAACAAGATGAATTGACACAGAGGCTGCAACAGTGGGCTCAAGTACAAAAATGATTGTGAGGATGATGCAAGACCAGGTAGTGTTTCCTTCTGTTGTACAGAGGGTTGCTATGAATTGGAACTGATTCGGTGGTCCCTAACAACAACAACAAAGAGGTAAAGTCCCTAGGTGGCACAAATGGTTTGCTTACAGCTGTTAGCTAAAAGATTAGCAGTTTGAACCCACCAAGCAGCACCACATAGGAAAACCCTGGTAATCTGCTTCCATAAAGATTATAGCCAAGAAAACCCTATGGAGCTCAGTCAGCTCTACGCTAACACATGGGATTGCCATGAGTTGAAATTGGCTGGTGGTGGTGCCTAAGGCATCTGACTGACAACCAGAAGGCTGGGGGTTCAAACCCACTAGCCACTTCTCAGAAGGAAGGTTGGGCAATCTACTTCCATAGTGATACTGCCTTGGAAACCCAAGGAGGGGCTGCTATGAGTCGGATCTGACTTGATGGCAGTTAGTTTTGTTTTTTTTTTTTAGATGTCAATAGGTTTAGTTTTGTTTTAATAGAGAGGTGGCAATGTATATGAGTAATATATGTCACACACAGACACAAAAGAAGAGACTTACAGTTCTGTGAGGGCTATTGCTATCTGGTTTGCCCATCCTAGACCAAATACTTGATTTCAAGCATCAGTGGATATATTTCAGGTGCTAATCCTTAGTAATATCTAAAGAAGTTCTTTCACTTAAAGTTTCACAAAAACACTAATGGGGATGATTTAAGAAATAAACAAGTATCCATTCATATGATGCATTAACTAATGAATTAACTTAAACCTAAAGGTTCTGCCTCTGTTCCACTGTAGAGATAGAAAGGGCTTTCTTTATTAACCACCCAGACCTTTGGGGACAAGAAAAAATTTCACATTAGCTACTATCTGAAAAAGTTCCTCTTAGAATATATGGATACTTTAATGAGGAGCATGTCCTGAGAACTTTCTGAGTCTCTATTATAGCATGTAAGGAGCTCTGGTGGTGCAGTGCCTAAGGCATTTGATTGCTAACTAGAAGGCTGGCGGTTCAAACCCACCAGCCACTCCATGAAAAGAAGACTGGGAAATCTACTTTTGTAAAGATCCCCTTAGAAACCCGAAGGGGGTTACTATGAATCAGAATCAACTCGATGGCAGTGAGTTTGGCTTTTGGTAGTTTATTATATCATGTTGTTGTTGTTGTTGTTATGTGCCGTCGAGTCGGCCCCGACTCATATTATATCATGTAGTTGCCCCTATAAAATACAGTAACATTTAATAAGAGTATATTTGACAGAGAAGACCAAATTGGATTAAGCTGACAATTCTGGGTGGCCAGCTAGGGTCACTTACTATCAAAGTCTCGCTCAGCCTGACCAAGCTCTTGTTATAAATGATTTGGATTTATGATTCAGTACATTACAAATTACTGAATGTCATGGAACTTTGGTGTTATTCTCCAACAGAACAAAACCAGCAATATTAAATCAATGTCCAAACTAAAAAATAAAATAAATAAAAAATCTATTGTAATCTATGGTTACTTCATGAATTGTATTTTAGCAGCAAGGTTTTCCATTTGTTTTTCTTTTAGTTTAATCTCATGTTTTGTCCAAAAATGAATTTTTATTTCAATAATTTTTTTAACCCACCTTTGTCAATTATTTTGAAAACACCTTTCTTCATCAGACTGGTCAATTCAAATAGGTATACAGACAGACAGTGTCTATTTTAACAATGACTTTTACTTGGGTCAGTACAATCAATGTTCACTAAGGCCAGCCAGATAAATTTTTCTAATCATGAGCACAAACTTTAGTTATTAATTTTAAATTATATTTGAAATTACAAGATTGTCATCTCTCTCTTTTTTTAAAAACTTTTACTGTGATTTTGGTGAAAGTTTACAGAACAAATTTGTTTTCCATTGAATAGTTCATAAGCATTTTATTTCGTGACATTGATTGCAGTTCCAACTATGTAACAGCCCTCTTCCCATTTCCTTTCTGTGGTTGGTTACCTTTTCCCTGTGTCCTTCTTTCCTGTGTATTTCTGCCCTCTGTGCTTTCTCTCTGTGCAAATGTTATCCTACTGATCTCCCAAGGCTGATTGTTCTAAGGAGTGTAGCTACCTGATGTAATTATTCACCTTACAGGCCTATCTATTGTTTGACTAAAAATTAAGTCATGAGAGTGAATTCAATTGCAAGCCTAAAGGGTGACTGTTGTTATTGTTATGTGCCATCCAGTTGGACCCTACGCATAGCATCCCCTCTTTGGGTTTCAGAGGTGGTATCACTAAGAGAAGCCACAATTTCAGGTGGCATAGAAACCCGAAGGGGGTCACTATGAGTCAGAATCAACACGATGGCAGTGAGTTTGGCTTTTGGTAGTTTATTATATCATGTTGTTGTTGTTGTTGTTGTTATGTGCCGTCGAGTCGGCCCCGACTCATATTATATCATGTAGTTGCCCCTATAAAATACAGTAACATGTAATAAGAGTATATTTGACAGAGAAGACCAAATTGGATTAAGCTGACAATTCTGGGTTTCTAAGGGGGTCGTTACAAAAGTAGATTTCCCAGTCTTCTTTTCATGGAGTGGCTGGTAGGTTTGAACTGCCAGCCTTCTAGTTAGCAATCAAATGCCTTAGGCACTGCCCCACCAGAGCTCCTTACATACTATAATAGAGACTCAGAAAGTTCTCAGGACATGCTCCTCATTAAAGTATCCATGTATTCTAAGACGAACCTTTTCAGATAGTAGCCAATGTGCAATTTTTTCTTGTCCCCAAATTTTTTCAGCACAATTTGACTGCTAACCAGAAGGCTGGCGGTTCAAATCCACCAGCCTCTCCTCAGAAGGAAGACTGGGCAATCTATTTGTGTAGTGATACCCCTTCAGAAATCCAAGGAGAGGTCGTTGTGAGTTGGATCTGACTTGACAGCAGTGAGTTTGGTTTTTGGTTTACTATTCTGTGATGGTGTAGTGCCTAAGTCACTTGACTGCTAACGAGAAGGCTGGCAGTTCAAACCCACCAGCCACTCCTTGTAAGGAAGGCTAGGCAATCTACTTCCGTGATGATACTGCCTCAGAAACCCAGGGAGGGGTCACTATGAGTCGGGTCCAATTCAATAGCACATAACAACAACAACAATAACAGCAGACCAGTAAGCCTGGTCTTTTTTATGATTTTGAGTTTTGTTCCACATTTTTCCCCACTCTTCCCAGGACCTCCCATTTTGATCCCTTTCTGAGTAGCTGGCAGTAGTAGCCAGGCACAATCTAGTTCTTTTGGTTTCAGAGTCATGTAGGCTGAGGGTTCCCATGGTCCACTAGTCCCTTGGACTAATTGTTTCCATGCATTTTTGTTTTCTTCACTATTCTTTGCTCTGGAGGAGGAGAGACCAATTAATGCATCTTAAATGGCTGCTAGCAAGCTTTTAAGACTGCAGTGACTACACACAAAATAGTCATCTCTTAATTAAAATAATTTGAAACATTTTGCTGAAGATGAAGCATTTTCTATTGTTATTGTGTTGAATTACAATATATGTCTTCTGGTTTATTTATTTTTTCTTTTTTTGTTATTTTAGTTGAATTATTAGTGTGTTTCTAGTGGGCTGCCTTGAACCCTTGTTGGAATAAGGTGAAAGTGTAGAGACATTAAACATAAATGATTGGAAGAAAGGCCTGGCATTCTACTCCCCAAAAATCATCCACTGAAAGCCGTGTAGAGTTCAGTTCTACTCTGACACACATGCAGTAGCCATGAGTCAGAACTGACACAATGCCAACTGGTTTATGCTGACACAAGAAAAGATTGCCTATAGTAGAGCCACCTGCCACTCAAACATTACAAATCTCTGTGGAGATACCCCTATCCTAACTCCTGATCAGGGCTACAACTTGTTCCTCCTTTCATATTAACCCTGCAACATGAGGAAGGTGCATTTGGAGATCTTGCTCTGTAATAATTTACTGTACTCAATAGGTTTATTTACTGTACTCAATAGGTTTATTGCTTGAAACTTGTGAAGTATATTGTTATGTTTTGAAATTTAAAAATGTACTTAATATTTCATATATGAAAATATAAAAGAATACTATAACACACTTGGATAACCACTGTCCCATTTCAGGAAAAAAAATAATAAAATGCATTACCAATACTAGTGTGATTTCCTGTGGATTCTTTCCATCCACATCAACATCCTTGTCCCAGTAACTATTTTCCTGATTCAGTTTATAGTTCCCATGCATTTCGTTCTATATAGGTAGCTCTAAAAGTATTATTTTGCATGTATTTTGGCCACAGTTTTGATCTGGTTGGAAGTGGTTCAGTCACAGACCATGGAAACAAGGGCAAGGTACAACCGAATCTCCTGTGCCTAGAATTTTGACTTGAGTAGGGAACAGGCTATGGTGCCCACTCAAAAACAGGGGTCAACCACACTCAATGCAGGCTGCCTCTTCAAGTGAGCACCACAGCTTTTTCCTACTTAGGTCAAAATCCAAATGATTTGGTTGCTATGCAATGCACCTGCCCTTCTTTCCATTGACCATGACTGAATAAAACCAGTTTAAAACCCTGATTTAGACCTTATATAAATAGTGTTAACAGAAGTGTTCTGCAACTTGCTTTTTTTCATTGAATGTGGTTTTTAAAAAATCCTTCTACATTGACATTTGTAACTCTAGTTTATCAATTTTCACAGGTTGCATATTATCCAGTTTTATGAAGATACTTTTATATACATATTTTTCATATTTCTATGGGAGCTCTGATAGCATAGTGCCTAAGGCACTTGACTGCTAACCAGAGGGCTGACCGTTCAAGCCCACCAGCCACTCCTCGGAAGGAAGATGAGGCAATCTACTTCTGTAGTGATACTGCCTCAGAAACCCAAGGAGGGGTTGCTATGAGTCGGGTCTGACTTGACAGCACACAACAACAACAACATACTTCTATACTGATTTATCTGTTCTCCCAATGATGGGTATTTAACTGTAAATATTTATATATATTTAACTTTTTATTGTGGTTTGGGTGAAAGTTTACAGAGCAAATTAATTTTCCATTCAACAATTTATACTCATTTTGTTTTGTGACATTGATTGTAATCCCACAATGTAACAGCACTCTTCTCACGTCTTCTCTGTATTCCCCATTTCCATCTAACCTTCTTGCCTGCCCCTTCCTGCCTTCTGAGCTTTGTTTTCAGGCAAACACTGCCCTTTTAGTCTCCTATGGTTGAGTGTTTTAAGGAGTATGTTCCTCTCTAGTATTACTGCTCATTTTCTAGGCCTGTCTTTTGTTTGGCTTGTTTATATATATTTTTTGCATTATAACCTCAGTGCACTAACCACTCTTAAAAAATAAATAAATGGAGTGCCAAAAGCTTTTTATTTTTAGATGATTCAATTCATGGAATATTTAATATTCAATAAAATATTCAATATTTAATAAGTAGTATGCAATATTCAATAAGAACTGGCTAACTTAACATTCTATAACAAATAATCTTATATTAACAGGTTCTCTAGGAAGAGATTATTTAATTTCATCATATATGTTGTTGTGGTTGTTAGGTGTCATCAGGTTGGCCCTAACTGATAGTGACCCCATGCACACAAAACATTAAAACATTATCCAGCCCTATGCCATCCTCAGACACATTGCTATATTTTAGCCCACTGTTGCAGCTACTGTGTCAATCCACCTCATTGTGGGTCTTCATCTTTTTTTATGACTCTCTATTTTACCAAGCATGATATTCTTCTCCAGGGACTGGTCCCTTCTGATAACATGTCCAAAGTACGTGAGACAAAGTCTCACCATCTTTGCTTCTAAGGAGCATTCTGGCTATACTTCTACCAAGCAGATATGTTCATTCTTCTAGTAGTCTACAGTATATTCAATAATCTTTGCCAACACCATAATTTAAAGGCATCAATTCTTCTTCAGTGTTTCTTATATATCATATATTTTATATTTCTGTAAAATATAAAAGTAGCTAGAAAAAGGAAAAATATCACAGACATATTCAATATAGCATACTCTCATGACTAGTATTCAGTGCAACTCATTGATTGCTATGTTGTTGTTGTTGTTGTGTGCCTTCGAGTCAGACCCGACTCATAGCGACCCCTCCTTGGGTTTCCGAGGTGGTATCAATACGGAAGTAGATTGCCCCATCTTCCTTCCGAGGAGTGGCTGGTGGGTTTGAACTGCCAGCCTTCTGGTTAGCAGTCAAGTGCCTTAGCCACTAGGCTACCAAAGCTCCTCATTGCTATAGTGTACCTAATTGATATTTGAGAGAAATAAAGATGCTAATTGATAGTAAAAAGGATGGCTCAGATATTATTTGGAATGCTGAGGAAAATATTCAATAGTAATAATGTAAATAAATATTGATGAGGCAACGGCTCACCAATTCCTTGAGGAATCAAAGCAGTTACATGACTATACTTCAGTACAATGATTAGATGAACTTTCAGAGCAAACTTTCACTATTGTTGTTGTGTTGTTATGTGTCCTCAAGTTGGACCCGACTCATAGCAACCCCTCCTTGGGTTTCCAAGGCAGTATCACTACAGAAGTAGATTGCCTAACCTTCCTTCCGAGGAGTGGCTGGTGGGTTTGAACCACTAGCCTTCTGGTTAGTAGTCAAGTGCCTTAAGCACTACGCTACTAGAACATAAATGCTTAAAAATAAATAATATGAAAGCTATCTGAGGTCAAGGCATACATGCCATGGGAATTTTCCTTATAAGCTCTTAGCATTTGGAAAGAATTTGTTTTTCTTCTTTTTTTAAAATGGGAGATAAGGAACAGATGAGAATACTTGATCAAAAACATTATTCAAAGTCTTTTAGAGTCTTCCAAAGTGGAGAGTGTTAACTATTGTGACCATTCCCTCATAATTCTTACGCTTACCTAAAATAGTAGATCATTTACTTTATAATGTCTTTCACTAGAAATAAAGAAAACAAATCTGTTAATACCAAAGAAGTGTACGTGAATTTCCAGAACCCGAATACTTAAATACTGCCAATGTGCTCTGTTTTGTGATAACATTAAGAAATGCAGAAAGAAATTCCTCATTTTTTTAACTTTGAAAATAATTAGTTATTGAGTTTTCAAAATCAAGTTTGGAAGCAATCTGGAAGTCTTCTATTAATATTAATGGAAATTAATGAATTTTCTAAGAAGATGGAAAAACTGCTTGAAAATTAAGAGTGGCCCCATTAAACTCAACCAAGAAGCAAAGAGGAAATGAAACATGCATGAATCTGGGTAATTTTTAAAAGAATATTCCCGTGTAAGGTGATTATAGAATGTATTGTACAAACTTGGACACATTTAAGAGTGGGAGGAAACCCTCTTAATAATAAGGTCGGACAAAAAGCATAAATCTGGGTTATCTCAGGTACACCATGACCTATGGCACCCTAGATAACAGGATTCAAGATGAGAAGTTTTATCAGCTTCTTCCTCTTTTCTGAACCCTTTCTTCCTGATCAACTGAGACCACATGGACAGAGACTAGTGTGTTTTCAGAGCAATCCTTCAGAGAAAGCAGAGAAGCAAGGATTTAGAAATAGAGCCATTAGAATCAAAGAACAGAGTATTTGAGAAATGTAAATAATGGACAATGATGTTTTCTATTTTATCTGTTTTATTTTATTACTCTTAATTTCTTCTAGCCTTTCAACCTGTTAGTCTACATAAGAAAGGAAAAGCAACACATATCCAAGCAAATCTCCCCAGACTGACTCAATTCTTTTAAACTCTATCTCCTGTTAACACCTCTGCACTGCTGTGTTATGATATCAGAAGAGCACAAACAACTTAATCTTTACAGACGGGTGTAAGAAGGAAAGGAAGACAGTGAACAGTCAACACAGAAACTCCATGATTGGCAATGCAATTAGACCACTACCAATCTCAGATTGGCACCTTGATATAGGGAGAATTCTGCATGCACATACACTGTATCTTTCACTTTTTTTGGCCCATTTATGGCTTTAAAGGATATTGTTATTGTTTATCACTAAGAAAATCATCAAAAAACTAAACTGAGTTTAATATAGTCAGAATTGTTCATTTGTCTGTATACATATAAGCACAACGTGTAAAAGTTCTGTTCTTGAGTTAAAAGGAAATTGTTCATGGTTCTGGTCTAATATCTTTCTTTCTGTCATTCAGAGAACTAGAATAACTGATCCATATAGTTTTAATAGAATGAGATTTATATACATTCTTCCCCCCTCCCTTTTTTCCCTTCATTTTTGTTTTGCCTTGATTTATTATCTTTTTAACTATTTCCATGGTTTAAAAGGCCCACATCCATATCAATTGGAAAACAGAGTGTGGTTCTCAAGGAGTTATCATCAGTAACTGGTGCTATCCTCTTGTTGTTGTTTGTTGTTATGTGCCCTCGAGTTGGACCCAACTCATAGCAACCCCTCCTTGGGTTTCCGAGTCAGTATCACTACAGAAGTAGATTGCCCCATCTTCCTTCCGAGGAGTGGCTGGTGGGTTTGAACCCCCAGCCTTCTGGTTAGCAGTCAAGTGCCTTAGGCACTATGCTACCTCTAGGAGACTCATAAATTTGACCCCAACTGTCTAGGATGCTGCAGTAACAGGGATAGGCTCTATATTTGTCTCCACCAGTTCCTCCCTTGTTCGCAGGATGATTAAGGTCTTCCTGACCCTTCTAATGCTTGCTTTAGGTGTTGTTTTGCATCATGACAGTGATGATGGGCAGAGAGATGTGTGGATGTAATGAATTGGAGGCAAGAAACCTGGCCAGCTGCTTCCTTCTAGTCTGTGCATTTCAACAGGAGTAACAGTGTCCCTAAGGGGAGACAATTGGTTCTTGTGGGGAAGTGGTGAAAAAAAAAAAAACAACTTAGATATTACAATAGTTTGTGACCCTCTTGAGCTCAATTCTGACCAAAAAAAAAAAAAAATCTTATCCTTTGTTATTAACTTCTCCCATTAGGGTGAATTTAAATTTAATTTAATTTCACTCCTCAGAGAACCATTCATGGAAAAAAAAAAAAAAGGCTGAAATATACATCTATTCAATTATTCCCTTTTTGACACAGTGCTTAAGGCATATGATTGCTAACCAGAAGGTTGGCAGTTCAAACCCACCAGCCATTCTACAGAAGGAAGATGAGGTAATCTACTTCTGTAAAGATTTACCATCTTGTAAACACAATAGGGGTCACTATGAGTAGGAATCAACTTGATGGCAGTGGGTTTGGCTTTTTTTTTTTTTTTGGTCTTTAAGCTAAAACAGAGCTATTTCCTGAGGAAACAAACATAAGAGAGACATAGAGAAGAAGACAGAGAGAGAGATAGAGACAGAGAGAGAAGATGGGGGGGGGATATAAGCAATGAGTCCTTAGATAAGTGGTAATCATAAAAACAAAAACAGCCCAACCAGTTGCCAACCAATCAAGTCAACTCTTACTCATGATGACCCTGTGTGTGTCAGAGTGGACCCATGCGCTCCACAGGGTTTTCAGCGGCTGATTATTCAGAAGCAGATGACCAGGGCTTTTCTTGTAAGGTGTCTCATGGTAGATTCAAACCACTACCCTTTTGGTTAGTAGCCGAGTGCCTGTTTGTGCCACTCGGGGACTCCAAATAATTAGTACTTGTAATTAGTACTAGTACAGCTCTGGTGGTGTAGTGGGTAAGGCATTTGGTTGCTAACCAGAAGGTCAGTGGTTCAAAACCCACCAGCTCCTCTGTGGGAAGAAGGTGAAGCAATCTACTTCCACAAAGGTTTACAGCCTTGGAAGCTCAATGGGGGTTGCTCTGAGTTGGAATCTACTCAATGGCAGTGGGTTTGTGTTTTTTTTCTTTCTATGTGTGCATAAATGAGAAAACTGAGGAAAGGGAAGCAGGTAATAAAAGAGTGCTCCCCACTATAACCTGCCCCTACAAAGCTGCTTGAAGGCTCCCATTGAACCAGTTCAGATGAACAGAAATGCCTTTCTGCAGATTTTGACTTATACTTTTCTTATCAAATAATGGCTGCTTACAATCTAGTTTCCTGACCTGATACCTAAGATCAGTTTTTTGGCAGGCACTGTCTTGCATACTCTGTCCTCTTGCATGTTGAGGTCGAGGTTTGCTTCAGAGGGTTCAGACATTCCTATCTGAGTTTGCCTGAAGACTGATCTTGACCTTCAGATATGCAGAGTGACAGTGCTGCACTGTGCTGATGATTCCAGTTCCTTACAGACCTCAGGTGGCCTATGCTACTTCCTGATTATTGTTTCATCCCCAGTGCTGATAAAACTGGATGACATTGGACCCATTTCCCTTCAATACTTTCAAACACTTCTTAGATTGAAGTGACTGTATGCAATATGCATGCGGTTTCTTTGGGAAGAGGCCAAAAAAAGAGAGAAATGTTTCCAACCGAGAGGAAGTAAATTGCTCTGGCCTAGAGGAGGTACAGGACTAAGTCTAATTCCAATCACTGCCCAGGAAACTGGCAGAAGGTTAAGCTCATCTCCTACTTTTGCACAGTCCTATGAAAATCATACGAGAGTCGACAATTCCATGTCATGGTAACCCTGACATTTGTCCGAGCAAACCCCTGAGCCCATTTGGCATCCACAAACAGGCTAAAATTCCAACTCTGCACATTATTTCTACATGAGGTCACATATACAGTCACCAAGATACACTGAGGGTATTGAAAGAGGGCAAAATCCACCATACAGAGGTGTCCCATTACCACATCACATTACACATCTCAGAGAACTGAGAAATCACAATTTTTATCAATCTTGTCATTATTTTTATGCAAAGTACAATTATATTTGAGTCTTCTGTGTATGTGTAAAATGTTCATTTTTAAAATATAAACATTTCAAATATATCACAAATTTTAACCTGTTTTGGCATTTTTCTTTTCCAGTTATTAATATACCAGACACATCAATAAACAGAAGTGACTCCTTATGGGACACTGAGGAGCATTTTCTGCAACAGTCAAATAGTTATTGTCAGAGTCATACCCAAAGACAGAGGACGACAAGTCAGTGGATCTTGTGGTAATTTTGTATACCATAGCAGATTCATATAACATGGGCTGAGCAGTTATTAGCTAATTTATTAGTGAGTCTTTATACCATTTGAATGAATGGAAATAATATCTTTTAATCTCTTGTGAAACATCTGATAGAAAGGACCAGGTATTTCCTCTACATTAGGGATTTAGCTCTGGTAGCATAGTGCCTAAGGCACTTGACTGCTAACCAGAAGGCTGGCGGTTCAAACCCACCAGCCACTCCTTGGAAGGAAGGTTGGCACTCTACTTCCGTAATGATATTGTCTCAGAAACCTAAGGGGGGTCTCTATGAGTTGGGGCTGACTCTATGGCACATAACAACAATAGGGACTTAGCAAATAATCTCATTAAAACATCTATAATTTATTTATTATAGAAATATTATAAATTATAAACTATAGAAAACCACGAGCTCTGGTAGTATAGTGCCTAAGTCACTTGACTGCTAACCAGGAGGCTGGCGGTTCAAACCCACCAGCCACTCCTCGGAAGGAAGGTTGGGCAATCCTACTTCCGTAGTGATAACTGCCTCGGAAACCCAAGGAGGGGTCGCTAGGAGTCGGGGCCGACTCCATGGCAAATAACAACAACAACAACAAGAAAACCACGAAGAAAAGAAATAATGTAATCCCACCAGAGGTGGTCATTGCTAACATTTTGATGTATTAATTTCCAAACTTACTTTCTCTGTATATCTATAGTAGTGATAAATATCCATATGTGTATTTATTAAAAAATAAATAGATTCATATACTACATACTGCTTAGTAAACTTGCTTTGCTTCCTTCAGTCAACACTATGAAGAAAACATGTTAGCATGTCAAATCTACATTTTCCCTGCAAGACCTCTTAGCAGTCAATTATATGAACTTAACAAAATGTATTTTCTCAATTCGTTATTATACCACTACTGCAAAGAACAGTCTTGAATATACAGCTCTGTATACAGTTTGTTTATATCCTTGGTGATTAGTAGTCTAAATTAGAGCCTTGAGCTCTAGACCCCAAAATATGAAATCCCTATTTAAGCTAAAGAATATTTTTAAAATTCTGGAGGGAAAGGATTGTCTTTCTAAGTGTTTAACTACTGTAGCACATTCAGAACATTCCATATATTCACCTGAATTACCAAGGTGAATAAGCAATAATTGAAAAGGTAAAGTAAACAAATATTTATTGCTTAAGATATCTTACCTCCTAAACAAGTTAGGAAAACTGATTACAAGTAAAGCATTCCCTCACAGGAACTTCATATCCTATGATCCTGATGTACTCTTAATATAAGATACATAGTTGTAGGCTACAATATCATCATAGTGCAGTTTTCACAAAACCACATTTCTAAGTTGTGAAAATACTATTCACACATACCCAGTATTAGCACTCCATCACCAAGAATTATCCCAGAACAACAACAAGTTAAATGTCTTGAGAAAAGTGCAGGAAAAGGTAGTAGCTTGTATAAGGTATCATACAGAGTTGTATTTAAAAGGATCTAAACCTCACACAAATGAACAATACTTCCACTAAACTGCCATATAATCTAATGTATGTAATTTGCTTAATATTTCACCATTCAAACAGAGAAAAAACATTGATATTTAAATAAACTAACATGGATCTTTTATGAAAATGGAGTAAATAATGAACGAATGTTAGCAAATATTCTCTTAGCTTGATTAATAATTTGGAAACAAATTTATTATTTATAATTACATAA
Source organism: Orycteropus afer afer (assembly GCF_000298275.1). NCBI lineage: Eukaryota > Metazoa > Chordata > Mammalia > Tubulidentata > Orycteropodidae > Orycteropus > Orycteropus afer. Next base: position 739,109 of record NW_006921768.1, read on the forward strand.
AATCTCCCAAAACCAGTGATTTTAACTGGTAGGTATAGTTTGTGGGCAACTGTCTTATCTATACAAACACAATTTGAAGCAAGTTTTAAAAATATGTATGATGGATAGGGCCATAAATGGTATACTATAATAAGCCTTTATAATCCCTTAGAGAACAAGGAACAGCTGCTTCTAGAATTTAGAGGTTAAATGGTAGTGCAGTGCTTATAAAGCATTTGACTGCTAACCAGAAAGTTGGCAGTTCAAACCCACTAGCCACTGCATGGAAGGAAGATGGGGCAATCTACTTCTGTAAAGATTTGCTGCCTCTGAAACCCAATGGGGGTTGCTATGAGTCACAATCGACTTGATGGCAGTGAATTTGGGTTTTTATTTTGGATTTTTTGTAAAATAAGGCTACTGGTACTATTCCATCCTTACCAGAAATTCTTCAGAATGATTATATATTTAAATATTTTTCTGTTATAGTGTTAACTTTAGAAATGTATTTTCAATATTATTATAAAAATAAACCACACTAACCTTTCAAATTTTCTTTGATTAAGCTGCTCATTTTTACATAGCTGGCTAACTCCTTCTAGAACTTTTGGTAAAACAATGATTTATCATTCCTCAGTTGCCTAAAGGCTTGTTGTTATTGTTGTTGTGTGCCGTCGAGTTGGCCCTGACTCATAGTGACCCCTCCTTGGGTTCCGAGGCAGTATCACTACAGAAGTAGGATTGCACAACCTTCCTTCCTAGGAGTGGCTAGAGGGTTTGAACCGCCAACCTTCTGATTAGTAGTCAAGTGCCTTAGACACTATGCTAGCAGAGCTCCTTAGACAAGTTAATTTAACACCCAAAATATTCACCTAAATCCAGAGTTTACCTCATTTGCCTTCAAAATTCATTCTTATTTTTAGTAATAACTCAAATATGTAAGTAAACACTTGACACTGAAAACAGTAGTAGCCTTCCTCAACCAAAACCCACAAAATAATAGCCCATTTCTCCCTATATTATAGGTATAGCAAAAAGTAATCAAATTATTCATAACACACAAAAAAAAAACCTAGTTGAAATCTTCCACTTGCATTTCCTCATTAGGTACCACAGAAAGACTTTTTATCTCACATAGTTCCATGTTCTAGCCAGAAAGTAAAATGCCTTTGAAGCTAACAAGAGCCAAAACTAGACATCTCAAACAGTGTAAGAAGCTGCTTTATGACAGTCTGCATTCAGTAGATTATTTAAATTATTTATGTGCTGCAGTTTCATACAAAATCTTAATTTCCATTAAAAAGGCACATATGGCCTATCACATTTCTATAATCATTACTGTTTAGAAGAAAAAGGATAATCAAAAAATGTAAGTAATCAAAAGCATTCAGTGATGACACACTTTACTCCCCCTCTCCATTCCATATTCCACTTTCATTTAAAATGCAAAAAGATCAATTCTATGCTCCTGCAGCTAAAGATGACTCTTTTGACTTTTCCTTATCATTCAGACTGCAATACAGAACTAAATACACGGGATGAAAGTCTGTTTGCACTAACACTCAAAACTCTAAATAAAATTAGATCAACAGAATCATGTGATTTAATTAAATTAGTTTAATGAGTTAAATTAGTGACAAAATTTTACTCTGAGGTTTACATGCAGGCATAATGGAAACATGAGTTTACCTTCATTTGAAGCAAACAGTGTATGAATGCTGAGATATGGCAGTATCTCAGCTGTGTAAAGACTGTACATCAGCGGTCAGATACATCACTGCCAGAAAAGACCCCACAAGGGGAGGAAAATAGATACATTCTCGACATTGAGTCCTTGCTTTGAGAGCTTAATAAAACAGCCCTTCCTCATGGTGAGGACTCCGAGTCTTTGAGCTTCATGGGGCCATGTCCCTCCTCTTTGCCTGTACCTCCACAAAACTACAAAAGGAGATATTGCCTCCACTATCAGTGACAGTGCCTTCCCTTCCTTCCAAGATGGAGCCCAGGCCTCCATCCTCTGAAAGACTCCATGCCCCTTGGGTATGAGCCAGTGTTTTCTCCTCTATCTCAGGTCACCAACACCACATACTATGAAGGAAATCAGAACTCTCTTTGATACTCTGCTACCCATCCTTTTTCCTAAAGCTGAAGATATTTATGAAAGAGTAAAGGCTACTCCATGACATTACTCAGGAAAAAACAATACTTAACTAAATCAGATTTTGGAAAGGACTTTGGCTGTGTAGACACATTTGGTTCTGCCTTACAGAAACATCATAAATGAAGAAAACTAAACTCTTTGGAATGTAGGCAACGCTTTTCCTGACTGCACAGGAAAGCAACGCCACAATTTTCTTCTTACCTTTGCAGCCACTGATGAGTTTGGTTTCTCCAGCAAGTCCCACAGTTTCTTCCTTTTTTCAGGGCAGCAGGTATTATCAAACTCTTCTCCCTCTCGTTCCCTCATAGTCTCAGCCTCTCTCCTCAGTTCTTCGTTCATTTGCTCCTTCTTTTGATGATACCTGGCTTGGCAGCAGGATTCTAAATAGATCTCATCAATTCCCCAGTAATCAAGCTCTTGACCAAAAGAGAGTGCACACATTTCTTCCATCATGTGGAGTTTCCCTGTCCGGTAGAAATTTAAAATGGAAGTGAAAGCTCCTGGATGCCGGTCAAAGAAATACTCATTTTCGTTCAGATTGTAGTCATCACACACTTCCAGGAGGCTCTCATGTGTGTTGCAGTCTCGAAGCTTCCCCAAGCGTGTCCTGGGCAGCCTGTCCAACGTTCTCCACAGAACTTCATGGTTGAGGCCCCCTACGTTGATTTTCACTCTCCTTGAACATGATTTGCTCCTAATGATGTCCACAGGTTCTGGTGGAAGAGAGAGTGTGGACCTTGACGTCTTCCTGTTTAAGCTAGGGGGAGCCTTTTCTGCCATTTTGAACTAGATAAAACTGCAAGCCAGGGTCTTTACAACAATAAGCCGTGGAAAGGTCAACTGAAGCAGTATCCCTTTGAGACAGGCATTTCTATGGACAGAGCTGGAAGAAAGCAACAACAACCACTTGGTTACTGGCATTTTCCTTAGAGCATTTCTTATTGTGCGTGATAGCTCTGTTCTTTATGTATAACCAGGAGGTAAAATACTAATTACTGGACATTTATTAAGAGCTCTGGTGGAGCAGTGCCTAAGGCATTTGCTGGCTCACCAGAAGGTAGGCGGTGAAGATGGGGCAATCTTCTTCCATAAAGATTTACCACCTCGAAAACCCAATAGGGGTCACTATGAGTCAGAATCGACTCAATGGCAGTGAGTTCGGTTTGGCACATTTATTGAAATATAAGTCTTTGTCTTGGGATATAAGAAGAGGGAAAGAGACAACACAATGTACCACACTGAAGAGGCCGTATATTCAATTTCATACCACTTGTAGGCTGACAAAGGAGTGCAGTGGCTAAAGCACTTGGCTACTAACTGAAAAGTCAGCAGGTCAAACCCATCAGCCACTCCATGGGAGAAAGATGTGTCAGTCTGCTTCCATAAAGATTTACAGCTTTGCAAGCTTTGTGGGGTAGTTCTACTCTATCCAACCAGCTTGCTATGAGTTAGAATCAGCTTGATTGCAGTCCATCTGTTTTTTTGGTATAGATTGACAAAGGTTATTAGGAAGTGCAAGGGTTTGCATCTCATCTACTAACCTAAAGGTTGGTTGTTGAAACCCCACCCAGCAGCTCTGCAGAAGAAAACCAAGGTATAGGCTTCTGTAAAGATTACACCCAGAAAATCCTATGGAGCAATTCTACTCTGTAATACATAGGGGTCACCATGAGTTGGAACAGATTTGACAGCAACAGATATAAGTTGACAAGGTTGAAATTTGTCACCACACACCTCTTTCTCAAGCTGCAGACTAAAATATCCAAGTGCTGATCTACTCTTCCTAGATAAATCAGTCACCTTAAACTAATCTGACCACCTGCCCAGCCAGTGCCTTTTCCTTCTCCATCTCAGTCTTAACAACACATACACACACATCACCCATGTTAAAACTCTTGAGAAATCCTGATCCAAGCCTCCACATCCATAAGTACCAGGTCTTCTCAATTTTACTGCTCAAGGTTGCTTAAATCCTTTATAATCTCTCAGTTCTCATTTCCATGACTCTGGTTCATACCCTGAGCTCTGAGTTCAAATCTTGCGTACATTCCTAGAATAACCTTTTGAATTACATCCAAATCTCTGGACTTGTCCACATAAATACTATTCATCATTCAGCTCCTGGAATGATTTGTTAAGGTACATATTTGACTTCTATGCTTTAAATCCTACATTATCGTACTGGTAGTATAAAGCCCAGCTAGTCCTTTTAGAACTGGCTACCTTTCTACCCTCAACTTTCATCTCTCCATCATCACTATATTCCAACAACTGCAGGCCATACATGATTATGTTTCAAGCTCCTGGCCTTTCTTCATGATATGTTCTGGAACGACTTCCATCTCACTCTATTTCCTTTCATCTAAGTGCTGCTTGCTCTTCAAGACTCAGGTTAGCCATCACCTCCTCCAGCAAGCCCTGCATGACATCTCTACTCTGAGATCATAAAAAATTTTGTGAATGTCTTTTCCATTTCATCAAACCACTATAATAATACCTCTCTCCCAATATGCTGTGACCTACTAGAGGACAAAGACTACCTTATCTACTGTTATATCCCCATGCTTATACATTGCAGGGATTTAATAAATGTTAAATAATGAATTGATTCTTTAGTTGCTTTCTACAAGACTACTGGCCAAAGTAATGTATGTGCCAAAAAAGGCTTTATACAGAATTATTTGGATCACTTGCCTAAAATATACATGTATTTACATGGTATGTGTATGTATACTTAAGTGTATATCTTATATATAAGAATGTGTGTGTGTGTGTGTGTGTGTGTTTATATTATTTTGCTTCACAGATCTCATTTCTTGGATACTAATTCTTTAAAATTTTACTGCTCTCATACTCCCCCTTGTTGGTATATTATTCTGATCTGCAGCGGCAAGCATCTTCTGGTTGATCTTCCCCTGTAATGTTTGTGCAGAGAACTGGGGAGTTTCAAGCACTTCACTTCAAGTATCACCTTTCATGTAAAACATCACGTCGCACACTGTCAATGGCTCAGACCAAAGAGAAAAGCTTTCGAGTTAAGAAATTCTTATAATTAGATCTCTCTTTTAAGATATATACCAATTTCTGCATGCCTCTGGTTTCTCCACTCTTATAAGTTAAATTTAATTCTCCATCTGATGGCCAACGATCCTCTCAAATGAAAATAAGTTTATGAAAAAAATGCAGACAGAGTATATAAGAAGTACAGGCAGTTCCCAGCTTATGAACATCTGATTTACAAACAATCAACCCATAGTTAGGAACAAACCCCCATAAAGCTTATTACATTAAAAATTCAAGGTACATACAATGGTTGATAATAATAAACAGGCAGTATTTTGTGACGTTCATCAAAACATTATTATTACTGTATTATTATATTAAAGGTGTTTTAGTGTATCTGGAAGTGTTTCTTTCATGTTTTTAATATTTTATAAAGATATACTATATACTACGAAAAGTTTGACTAACTGATGTTTAGATATGAACCATACCTAACTCTTCCAATGTATGTACAAATTCTACTTAAAGACAGACTTAGGAATGGAGCTCATTCATAATCTGGGGACTGCCTGTATTTCATATAAGGTCAATAAATAAATTATTTTCATAATAATTCAATAAATAGTTGAGTTTTTTTCAACTAGCTATTTACAGATTTTAAACATACACATACTCATCACAGATGACAAAAATTTCTCTTTAGCCAAAATGAAGCAGTAATACTATTGTATTATCATTTTGGCAAAAGAGCAGTAATAGGCTTATATTACCACTTCATTTTGGCAACAGAGGGATAAGTAAATTATATTCTGTGAGCCTTGATTTCTTAATGTACAGAAATTAGGATAAAAGTATTTCATGTTCTATGCTATGACAATGAAGTAAGACAGTTATGTGAACACTTCACTAAACAGAGATATATCAGAACAGAGTAAGAGTATTCATATTTCTACCCTAAGTTTGGTTTTCAACCATTGGAAAGAAAACTAAGGTAAATAGATACATGAGTATCTATTAAATAAATTTTAACATTTTATTTTATTTTATTATGCATATGTCCTGTCTTTCCAAATAGATTATAAGCTCATAATGCCAAGAATTTGGGGTGCCACTGAGCATTGTACCTGCACATAACAGGTACCCCATAACTTATACTTCTGAATAATACTTCTGTGTATACTTATGCACCATTTGCCTTAAATTGGTTTACATGTTTAAGTTTTATATCCAGGTAGAAATTGGCTATATATATGAAAGTTAGCAGCAAAAATCAGGCAAATTCAGCTGAAAATACTTGAGACAGGATGATTCCAGTGGTAACTCTTAATGACCGTTCCCCACTATATAAGTTGGTTATAGATACACTGAGGTCTCAGCAATCCACATAGAGTTTGTGAACAGTCAACATGAATAATAAGCAATAAGGCCAAACCACTTGTAATTTGGCTACAAATAAATATAAAATGAATTCACTCTTTTTATGAATATGTCTTACACTACATATAGAAGACAAACATTATCTGAACTCATTATAATATCAGAAAAGAGGTTTTCTAGAAAGAAAGAGCAAAATTGAGTGCAAGACAAATTTCTCATACTTGTGGTCAAGAGCATAGTGTGGCTTGCTATCTTGTAAAAGTCATTCAAAAAGAAAATGCTACATTATAGTCATGGGGATGTCATCATTTGCCTTAAATAATTTCACATTCATGACCTACAGGGCTCTTCCTTTTTTGTAGGGTGTGTGTCTCAAGTGAAGAGAGGTCATACTACTCAAATTTCCAAATATCTTCTTTACTGATCAAGAACTTTCTATTATAAGAAATCCAATGTTCATTACAGATATCACAATAAAAGACAGACTGAAATTCAACGCCCTCTCTTGAAAGCAGGGGTGGAGAAACTTAGTGTGAGAGAATAGCCTGTTGATTTTATTTTCTTGAGACTTAAAAATGATCTGCTCTGATGATTGATACTGTGGTTGAAGTTCTTATTCTCTCTTGGCAGAATGTTCTGTTTCTTATCTGATAGGGTGGAGACTCAAAGGCCTGTGTTCTCAAGCAGCTGATGAGCCATGAATAGTGTTCAGAGTTAATCAAGCTTTCAGAGTAGTAGTAGAAAACAAAAGATGGCAGTTGGAAGCCTATAATTCAAGCAACCTGCAAAGCATAAACCCTGACCAACACTAAATCAGAAACTCACTGAGCCTTTCTGTGGCTGCCTATCATTCTGCCTTCTCCTTCTGTGGTTTTCCCTCCCACTTCCCCTTATCTCTATTACCCTACCATGCTGCTTATCTTCCTCCCATTCCCTTTTCTTTCTTCCTATCTGGTTCCCTGGTCTTTCTATGATTATAGCCAATTAAATAACTACAGAACCAAACTACATAGTTTTGAGCTTGTATACACTGCATAAAATTCTCTATGTTCTATCTTAATATCAAAACTCTAGAGCTGAAAACAATGCATCTCTCCCCAGAAGAAAAGAAAAATATCTAAACTGAGTTACTATTTATGGCAGGGCATGCGGGAGTCATATAAGGGCCCTGCTCTGAGGCTCAGGACACCTGGGTTCTGTCGGGTGGCTTTCAACATTGCCTTCTCTTCTGGTTGGATTTCAGTTTCCTCATCACTAAACACGGGCAGTTCTATGCCTAAAATTTATTGATTTCTTATGACAATTGGTTATATCCTCCTAATATGATTCTAAAGGAGCTCTAGTGGGACTTGGTTAAGGCATAGGGCTACAGTTCAAACCCACCAGCCACTCCAGAGGAGGAAAACAAGGCAATCTAAGGCTGGCAGTTCAAACCCACCAGCCACTCCTCGGAAGGAAGATGGGGCAATCTACTTCCAAAGTGATAATGCCTCAGAAACCCAAGGAGAGGTTGCTATGAGTCGGGGCCGACTCGATGGCACATAACAACAACAACAACTACTGATAGCATAGTGTCTAAGGCACTTGACTGCTAACCAGG
>NW_006921768.1:751628-765048 GCF_000298275.1 Orycteropus afer afer
CTTCAAGGCTCAGGGGTCCAAGATTATTTTCTGTGTCTGTGTTAATTGGTTTCCCTTTTCTTTGTTGAAGAGGGTCTGTGCAGTCTTTCTGCCTAGTCTGCCATCTTGCTGGAACTCCACATCTAGTTTTTAAAGAAAAAGTGGTTTTCCTATTTAATTTCAATAACTCTTTATCATTTATCGTGGATTGAAACAGACTACTTTCTTACAAAATATCATAACATTTCGTTCATTTTATCTAGTGTTTAGTTGATTCTGTATGCTTTGAATTTCATTTTTAATCTATGTTCTCCTTTGCCATGATAATTTACTTCTAATAATGAATCTATCAATTGCCCCTCTGAGGTGCTATGTCTTACTGCTCTAGAGTTTGCAAAATTTATGTTTTTAATTTTAGTAATTAAAGTGGATGCTCTGCTATGTTTTCTCATAGATAGTTTAATAAATAAAATTGTGTTCATTGTAATAATTTCATCTTCTAATAATTAATCATGTAATTCAACCCAGCATATAAGTTCAATATAAAATGTACTAATTCAATACTTAAACTGGGTAGATGTTGTGCAACTGTGTATAAATTATGTACGTAAATCGTCATTTATAAACTGAAGACACATTTTTATGTCAAGGGCGAAATCTCAGTGAATATTTTCTTTCAGCAGTTTGATGATTTGTTTTATGTTACTCAATCAATTGAAAGTCAAGCTTGCAATAAATCAGCCAACCAGTGCAAATGTATTAAACATCCCTTCATTAGTCTGTTAGAGACAAAAGCGACTCTCTAAACAATAAACAACAACAAACATTCAAGTTTTGCACAGCTGCACTGTGTTCCATCCAACAGCGTGGAATTATGCTGCCACCCATTCTGGGCCAGATCTGACAAAACACAACTCTCTGATCATGGCATCATAATTACAGCTTGAGACTCCAGGTTTGGGGGAGGGGGAAGACTTTCTACTGTCCTCTCAAAAATACTAGCATTATGTCATACAATTGACACTTCCTCAGTGTGGCAAGGCAGAGTAAGTCACAATGTGGGATCTTGTGAAGATAAAAAGCAAACCTTTCTAAAGATCTAAGTGATATTTAGCAGTTCATTTTGGTGTTGCTAGTACACTCTGAGCAGGCATTTGCAAACAAACAACTCCAAGACCTTTAAATCTACATCATTCTATGTTTAGCTCAAAAGATTTTCTTAAATCTCCATGTATGATATTAAGTAGTAAATGCATTTATTTTGAACCAGTTATTTCTGTTCCAGATGGGAGCTCTGGTGGACAGTGGTTAAAGCATTGGCTACTAACCAAAATGTTGGCAGTTCAAACCCACCAGCTGCTCTATGGGAGACGGATGAGGCAGTCTGCTTCCATAAAGATTTACAGCTTTGGAAATCTTCTGGGGCAGTTCCACAGTTCTACTCTGTTGTATAGGGTCATTATGAGTCAGAATCGACATGATGGCAGTGAGTTTGTTTTTTGGGGGTATTTGTGTTCCAGAGGGCCACAAGATAATTTGCAAGTAGATGTTTGAAGAGAACAGCATTCTATCAGTTGAAAATGTAATCTTTTTTTTTTTTTTTGGTACCTGCTTTTAAAAAGTATGTCCAAAATTTACTTATTAAAGGCAATAAATTATAACAAGTTAAAAACATATCAAATAAATTTTAGAAATATTTAAAATAAGTACTTTAAAGTAAGGTCTTGAAAACTTTCCACTGTGTTAAGAAATTCAACAAACCTGGACTCCTGTACAACCTAGTCAGAAATACTAATGAATGTTATACTGTTTAGGGAACTCTGGTGGCACAATGTTTTAAGCATTTGGCTGCAAACCAAAAGGTCAGCTCTTTGAACCCACCAGCCACTCTGTGGGAGAAAGATGAGGCAGTCTGTTTCCATAAAGATTTACAGTCTTGGAAATACCTACAAGGCAGTTCTACTACAGAGATGCTATGAGTTGGAATCAACTCAATGGCAGTGGGTTTTTGGTTATCATACTGTTTATTTACTTATATTTTAATATGTTAAATTCTAGTAATAACTGAAATGTCTTCTTTGTTCTCAGAAAGATGGGAGGTGGCATTCCTTCTCTGCAGTCAAAGGCTGCTACTATCAATATGTTTCTTGATTTTAGCACCACTATTTACTCCTTAGTTTTAAAAAAAAATCCAGGACTTTTATCCTTGATATAACCGATGCTTTTTTTAGAAACACTCAAACAAAAAGCTTTGCTTTCAGTGGTCGAGGAAGCATTGTGTTGCAGTAAAAAGAGGAAGTGACAAGTAATCAGAAGAATATGTAATATGAGCATCTTTCAATATCATAGCTGTTACCTTATAACCAAATTCATAAATAGCTCAGACTGTATTATTTAGACATATAATTTTTCTTCCTTAGAATTATTTGCAATATGAGACCCTATATACAATAACTTAGTATTTTTGCCATAATTAGAAAATTAAACAGGAGACTTGCGTTTTGAAAAACGGCCTTTTTAAAACATAGCTGACAAAAAAGCCCTTCTCTGAAAAATATAACGTTGTTGTTATATGCCATCGAGTCGGACCTGACTCATAGCGACCCCTCCTTCGGTTGCCGAGGCAGTATCTCTACGGAAGTAGATTGCCCCATCTTCCTTCCGAGGAGTGGCTGGTGGGTTTGTTAACCGCCAGCCTTCTGGTTAGCAGTCAAGTGCCTTAGCCACTATGCTACCAGAGCTCCCAAAAAATATAATACTGATGTTGTAATGCATCTTGGATCTTTTATAAACTACAAAGTATAGTCATGGCTAGAAATTTTCAGTCTTCTTCCAAACAAAAAAGAAGATAAAGGGCACAAACTTTTCTATGATCTTTCAGCCATTCAGTTAGTGGATCTTCTATTATGATGGTCAAAGTGCCCTTTACTCTAATCTGTTCTTCCAAATGTCTCCTTTTGCAAAAGTTTTCTCAGAGCCGCAACTAAGGGAAAGGGGTAAATAAACATAAACGGTTATAAGAATATAAAGAAAACAACCAACAGAGAAGTTATTGACACCAATGAAAGGAATGGGGAACAAGGCTGTTATATACTGATAAAAATTCACACACTTCAGTCACCACTGGTGTTTTATGTGGATGATACAAACTTTTACTTGGGTAATTGACTTAAATTTCATATCCCATCTGGATGTCTGGCATAAGCTTCAGTATCTATGGAACCAATTAAAGAAATGTTCATAAAATCTGGATGTTACTTGAACATTTAGCTTGGTTTCTTTCAAGAAAATTAGCTTTTAGGCCATGTAATGACAGGTCTGGAATGTGCAGTAGCAAAGTTATTGCATAAAGTATGTTTTTCAGTTGGGCTTTGTTAATAAGTAATAATACACTTTCAAACTAGGTTTCTGACCCTTACTTCTCTGAAATCAAATACATTACAGGTAAGGTGACTTTTATTAAAAGCTCAAATACTGACTGTGATTTGAGATTAATCTCTATAACTAAACATTATACCTTCCTATATTTACCCCCATGTTCTGAGACTAGACAGAACATAGCAGAAGGGAGCTTGATATGATCTGGTCCAATTCCCTTGTTTAAACTTTTGAAACTGAGATTCAATGAGGTCATGCAATTTAGCTGACATGACTAGTACTTGCTGTGCCTGGACTAGAATCCAGATCTGTAGATGCCTACACGAGTCTCTTTCCACTATATCCCACCCCCTTATTCTTTGCTCTTCACCTTCTAGTCAAAGTTTTAAAAAGCTTTTATTTCTCTGTCTAACCCCATGTCAAAATATTGATTCAAAATACATTCAGCTGAGATGTGTTATCTCCTACATATTGTTCCTTTCTGTAAAGGGTAATGACTGCAGTCAGGCAACTTGATTGTGTTCTTCTAAAAAGAGGTACACTTCACAGAATTTCTTGCATTGCTTCTGCTTTCCTAGCACTGACTCTTTGATAATTAATGAGTCTACTTCCATTCCTCTAGACCCCTCCAGTCAGTTCTCCACCCTGCAGCTCAAACATTGTCCGTTCAACCATTTTTGTAGATGCTTCTAGAGTTTCCCCACTCTCAGGATAGAGACTCATAAAAGGCAGTGGTAGGCCAACCCTCTACTTACCTCTCAGTTTTATCATATACCTTGCTTTCCCTCCCTTTCTCTGTTCTTTCATTTCTTTCAATGCACCATTCTCCCCTTCCACAGGAAATTTGCATATATTCTTTTCTATCCCCTCTTTACCTTCAGGTATCAAGTAAGGATCAAATCCTAGATAGCACTCCTGGACATCCCTGACTACAAAAAAAAAAAAAAAAAATCCTCTTATTTTAACAATTTACAGAATCAAGTCCCTTTACCTGCAATACTTGTCACAGCAGCAGTGTTCTGTGTGTTGGTTTGGCAATTTTGAGTATTTGAGTAATATCCATCCTCTCCACTAGAATATAGTAAGTTACTTTAGGACAGGTGTCATATCTGATTGTACTCATCTTTGTAACTCAAGTGCCTGGCATAGAGTAGACACAATAAATATTAGTTGAATGAAAAAATAAGTAATTGGGTTTGTGGCACAGTGCTTAAGACATGTGACTGCTAACCAGAAGGTTGGTGGTTCAAACTCACCAGCCACTCCACAGAAGGAAGATGGGGCAATCTACTTCCATAAAGATTTACCACCTCAGAAATCCAATGGGGGTTGCTATGATTCGGAATCAACTTGGGACTTTTTTATTTAAGATTTTTTTTTCCTTACTCCAGCTACATTGTATTAGTCCCCAAATCCAGTATGATTTTCAGGTATAAAACACCATTTTCCACATTCTCCATCTAATAAACTTTTATTTATTGTTCAAGGTCAAGAACAAATATTTTCCCTAGGGAGAATTAATCTCTCCTGCCACAATGTTTAGATGTCTATATTATTTTCTTATCTTATCATAAAAATTCGGGAGCTCTGGTGGCACAGTGCCTAAGGCACTTGACTGCTATCCAGAAGGCTGGCAGTTCAAACCCACCAGCCACTCCTCGGAAGGAAGATGGGGCAATCTCCTTCCATAGTGATACTGCCTCGGAAACCCAAGGAGGGGTCGCTGTGAGTCAGGTCCGACTTGACGGCACATAACAACAACAAGAAGAAGAAGCATGCACAACAACTATGCTTGACAGAGTTGTCACAATGTCTGACATCATAAAGCTTATAGACCAGTGGAAGAGAAAGACATTCTATAAACATACAAGCAACTACTACAATTGTGATAAATACTACAATGGAGGAGAAGAAGAAGATGCCATGTAACCTTATAACTGGTATACCTCCTTCTTGGCTGCAAGTTCCTCAAAAGTGATGGCAATCTCTTATCCTTATATTTACCTCTTTGGTATCTAGTTAGTGTGAAAAATACAGTGAGTGCTTAACAAATGTTTGTGGACTACCTGAAAGAATGAATGAGGTGTCTGGGAGGTGCAGATGATTAAAGTGCTTGGCTGCTAATTGAAAGACTGGAGGTTCAAGTCCATACAGAGAAGTTTTGGAAGAAAGGACTGGTGACCTACTTCCAAAAAATAAGCCATTGAACACTCTGTGGAGCACAGTTCTACTCTGACACACATGAGGTCACCACGTTTGATTTGACTGTTACTTGACATTTACTGTTAATTTAATGAGGCTGCTTAAAGGATTCAATGATGGTTGAATGTAAGAAAACAGTAGAATAGTGCCTGGCACAGAAAAAGAATGAATGAGTGAATAAATGATGCAACATCAATTTCATGGCATCATTATCCATTTCTTTTTTGGTCAGATGTTTGGTTAGCATCCATCTAATACCAGCTTATTACAGTGATTTCCCAATTTGTTTAGAAGTTCTTCTGGCCCTTATTTGCCAGTTTTAACAAGGCGTGGGTCAAAATGTTGTTGTTAGGTGCCATCTAGTCAATTCCAACTCATAGTGACCCTGTGTACAACAGAATGAAACACTGTCTTGTCCTGCACCAGCCTCACACTCATTTCCATGCTTGAGTCCATCATTGCAGCCACTGTGTCAATTCATCTCGATGAAGGCTTTCCCCTTCTTCATTGACCCTCTATTTTACCAAGCATGATATCCTTCTCTAGAGACTAGTGCCTTCTGACAACATGACCAAAGCATAAGAGACAAAATCTGGTTATTCTCTCTTCTAAGGAACATTCTGGCTGTATTTCCTCCAAGACAGATTTGTCATTTTCTAGCGGTCCATAGTACATTCAATAGTCTTTGCCAACACTGCAATTCAAAGCATTAATTCATCTGTGGTCTTCCTAACTCATTGTCCAGCTCTCACATGAACATAGGCTATTGAAAATACTATGGCATGGCTCAGGCACACCGTAGTCTTCAATGTAATATCTTTGCTTTTAAACACTTTTAAAGAAGTCTTTCATACCAGAATTGCACTATGCAACATGTCATTTGATTTCTTGACTGCTGCTTCTATAGGCTTTGATTGTGGATCCAAGTAAAGCTAAATCCTTGACAATTTTAATCTTTTTTCTATTATTGTAATGTTGCTTATTGGTCCAGCTTTGAGGACTTTTCCTTATGTTGAGGTGTAATTCATACTGCAAGCTGTAGTCTTGATCTTCATCAGTAAGTCCTTCAAGTTTTCTTCACATTCAGCAAGCAAGGTTGTGTCATCTGTATATCATAGGTTGTTAATGAGTCTTCCTCTAATCCTGATGCTACATTTTTCTTCATATAACCCATCTTCTCAGATTATCTAATCAGCATACAGATTAAATAAATATGGTGAAAGGATATAACCCTGATGAACACTTTGCCTGCTTTTAAGCCATGCAGTATCTTCTCGTTGTTTGAACAACTATCTCTCGGTCCATGTACAACTTCCTTATAAGCACAATTAAGTGTCCTGGAATTCCCATCCTTCACAACATTATCCACAATTTCTTGTGATCCACACAGTGAAATGCCTTTTCAAAGTCAATAAAACATAGGTGAAAATAAACCCAGGTAAAATAGAGGGGTCAAAATAAGAGCTATATTTTCTGGTCTTAGGCATGGAACAAATGATAAATAATTAAGAATCTCTACTAATCATTGCTGTCCAACAACTGAATGTCCTGCTTCCAAACAGCTGCTGGGCCTGGCTGTGTTCATGCTGACCCAGATGACCACCCATGAAGTATGCAGAGGAGAAACTCCTGCCCTGGGAAAGCTAACAAGATGGCTTCCGCAGGGCCTTCTAGCATTGAGTTTTTATATTTCTGTGAGATTACTACTTATCTACATTTTCCACTGGGCAGATGGAGAATAGTAAGAAGTTCACGCTTGTCAATTTCTTAACTTTGAAATTTTGCATAGTAAATTTTCTATTTCTCAGCTTATACTCACTCTCTCCCAGGAAAGATATCCAGGCCATAACTGTCTATATCTTGGAATTTTCACCAATAAAGTATAAAGAAATGAAAGTGTCAAAGTTAGTGAGTCTAAAATTTTTTTCAAAAGATGAGTTTATATATTTTAACAATCATGTTTTCTGTTTCTGAATAATATAATTACTCTATGAAGACTATCTGAGGAGAGCAAAGTTCAATCAAAGGAATGATTCTACAATAGATATAAGCACAGCGCTATTTGGGTTGGAAAAGTAATTTAAGGTGAGCAGTAGAAATCTTTCTCAATATATTCAAGTCACAGAACACATAGGGGGGGTCACATTTTCAGACTCAATGCAGACTGCTGCCAAAAATCACCTTAGGATGGATACCCAGTGTAACCACACACATGGGTGCCTTATCTGATTTCTCAAATTCAAAATAACATGTACTAGCATCTAACCTAGGAATACTGGTATCATAGTGCTTAACTTACCTGCTAACCAGAAGACTGGCGGTTCAAACCCACCAGCCACTCCTCTGAAGGAAGGTTGGGCAATCTACTTCTGAAGTGATACTGCCTTGGAAACCCAAGGAGGGGTTGTTATGAGTCGGGTTCGACTCAATGGCACATAACAACAACAGCATCAAACATAAAAAATAAATAAATAAAAAGATATCTTTCATTAATGGAACTAATTAAGTAAAACAAGAATCTGTCACAAATAATTGTATGCTTAATTTATTTGTGTGCTTATCAGGTGGAAAGGAAAGAAGTTATCTGAACTATAGACACCATCATCTCCACATCTCTCATGAATAATATTTTCCATCCACTCTTGTCATCAGTAAGCATCATTAAACAGCACTTATCAAGCATCCATCTGTGTATGGCACTTTATAAATATTCCTTCCCTTACCCTCCCCCCTCTCAATCTACCATGTGTCTCTGTTGTGTAAAATGTTGGGAAGCTACAATGATAATAAATAATTAATTGCAAGAACATAAGGCAGATGGGCCAGATGATCTACTAATATCTTCGAATCTTAGGATGTCAAATTTACTACTAATAATATGATTACTGACAAATTGATAAGAAAATATCAAAGCATTTGATAAGTAAAACGAACTCATCGATTTGTATCAACATTTTCTAAAATAAAAATGTAAAAATTAGAGACCACAGATGGAGTTCATGTGACTTGCACCAGATGAGATATCTTGAAATAAATAATTTGAAACACAATGTGGAAAATCATAAAAATTATGATTGCAACAGTGTAACAGGGAATGGTACTTTGGACCAAGGGAGAAAATACATTAAAAAAAAAGATGGTTATCATTCTCAATGAAAGGAATAGCATGGTTAAGGGCAGTAAATAATAGGTTTATTTTTCTTTTTCAATTCTTTAATGTTGCTATATTATATATTTTTTAATTCAAAGAAGAAATGAATTATTCTGGATTTAGAGATGGTGATATTCAAAAACGGTATTTCACCTTTTGCAACTTTCATGTCAGGGCTATAATAAAAGAACATCTCAGTGTAAAATATGCTATTACTAGGATTCAGATTTCTAATTTGGAGTTTATTGCAGTTTAAGATTAAAACTTGCATAAGTAGAATATCTTTCTGTATTTCTAGTGTATTTCCTAGAAGGTAGGTATATTCTTGGAGTTGTAGTTGAAAGAGAGCCAAAGTTATGATCTCATTTGCTTCGTGAATTTTCTCAATAATTATCATTGTCACTGTCTGCAAATATTGAGCAATTCTTATGTGCAAGGCATTGTGCTTATCACATATCAAAATGGCCCTTGGGGTGGTTATTTCTGATTTACAGGTAAAGAAATTGAAGTTCAGAAAGTTAGTTTTCTTGTTCAAGATGACATAACTAATAAGTGATATTTTCAGGTTTCCATTCCGGCATTATCTTTAATCCAAAGCCTACGTGATTAACCTAGTGGGATGCAGGAGATTTTCCTTGAATGGTAGAATTCTAGATGCTTCAAATTACAAATAAATAGAAACATGAGACCAATATTGAGCAATCTCCCTAGCAAGATTTGTGAGGAAAAAGTGAACCCCAAATAATTTCTATACCATTATTCCTATTCCACACTTTGTCTGAATTGCATATATAATACCTACTGAATGTTATAAATGTTATAATTTGTTATGTATAGAGACAGTAGATTTGGTAACTGTTTCTGCAGCTATAAATTTTAAAAATTAAACATAAGTTTTAGTATGTGACTTTCAGATGTAAGCCTATTATTAGTCTTAGTATTTGAGATTTATGGACAAAACAGATGCTTAGAAAAATATTTTTTAAATGTTGAAAATATAAAACTCAAGTATTTAGAAGGGGTTCATTCTAACTAGGAAAATAACATCAGTGAATTTAACTGATCTTCCCACGATCCATTCAGCATCACGTCTAGAAGCCAAGTCTCTTGCTCCTGAACATAAGTTCTTTCCACTAGTCCTTGCTACCTCAGTGACTCAAAAATAAATGGAATTAGAATGAAGTAAAGCAAGAACAACCTGACTGCCTCCTAGACAGTTAAACCTTTATAAATGTTGATAAGTGGAATCTAATTATTAATGATTCCAGGCTACAAGTCCTTAACTTCCACTATTCTAATAATAGAATGAAATAAGCCCATAAACGATAAATAAGAAGTACTGATTTATATCCATTATTCTTTCCTTGTTCCCTCCCTTTCTTAAAAAAAAAAAAAAAAAGTGTTTTTTGGTAGACTATGTTTTGGGTAGGAGTTCTGGTAGCATAGTGCCTAAGACATTTGACTGCTATCCAGAAGGCTGGGGGTTCAACCCACCAGCCACTCCTCAGAAGGAAGGTTGAGCAATCTACATCCCTAATGATACTGCCTCGGAAAACCCAAGGTGGGGTTGCTATGAGTCGGGTTCGACTGGACGGCACATAACAACAACAGGTTTTGAGTGACATGTGACATCCCTACTCAAAATGCCCAGAGGCACCTTGGAAGAAAGGCCCAGTGATCTACTTTAAAAAATTAGCCATTGAAAATCCTTTGAAGCACAGTGCTACTCTAATGTACACTGTGTCATCATGAGTCAGTTGAGTCAATGGCAACTGTTTTTTGTTCCTGTTACTTTTTTTTTTTTTAGCATTTTGAGTGCGGGGAATACAAAATTAAGTAAAGCAGCCTTTGTTCTCAAAGACCATAGGATTCTACATTCAAAATCAAAAAATAAATTACAGGAAGGTTTGGGTTTGTGCTTTGAATATGTGTTTTTTAGGCTGATGGACTTAAATATTTATTAACTTAAATATTTATTTAACCAGCACCTAATTGAAACTTTCTACCTGATTTGACCATATTGCTCAAAAGAAAGAGTATCTATCACAAAATCCTGTGAAATGGTGCAGATGTCTTAATTCATGGGTAATTAACGGCACTTTGTAGGCTATAATCTTCATTTATTGGTGGAAAGCCTTAGTCACCATTTGAAACTTTAAGAGCTCTTTGAGATCTTATTAACCCATTAATTAATTCCAGAAATATTAATTGAGCACCTACTATGTATCAAGCACTGTGTTCTAAATGTTACAAAACACTTATAAGAAATTGATTCCCTAGACTTAAAAAGAAAATGGCAGAAACTCTTACTATAATGATTTACTTTAGCTGCATATATAACAACTACAAACTACACTTATGATGCTAGAAACCAAGTATTTCACTGCACCTAAATCAAACCAGAAAATGAGTTTAAGAAGTAGCTTCTAAGCTTTCTGTGTGCACTCTTTCTATAAAGCCTAATGAAAATGCTCTCCTTAGATTTAGAAAAAACTAGGATTCCAAATTTAAAATGACATTTATCTCAAAAGTAAATTAATATTTAATGAGAGTCTGATTAATAATTGTGATTTTATGAACTGGAGACATTTAGCATGAAAGCCCCTAGACACATTTGTTCTAAATTACATAGGCTAGGGAAAAAGGAGTAAAGGTGAACAGTCTTTTAAAGTAAAAAATGTTACTTTTCTATTATATTTAATAATTTTGCCTTCTAAACACCACGTTCTCATTCTGTTGTTACCTCATTGGAAAGCATTTCATTTGTGAACAACAGGACAACGAATTCAAGAGAATCAAACCATGGGAATTTCAAAGGATTAAAAGCAACTCTAATGTTATCTAAGTGCTAACTGGAGGGGGAAAAATGCAATACTTTCTCTTCCTTCACATTATAAATATCAAAATAATTATATCTCATTTAAGTATATATATATATATATATATAAAGGGGAATATATATATATATATATTATATATTTTATATATTATGTATATATAAAGCAGAATATATATATATATAATATATATACATATATTTAAATGAGATATAATATTTACATATATATATAAACTGGCATGTAAAGAGTTGTTGCTTTTCACAGATTTATATTGCTAATGACTTGTGCTACCATTTTTTTGTTTGTTGCTTTGTTTTGTTTTTTGAGACTAATCTAAATTGATTTTTAAAAAAGCTTTTATAAATAAGCAAAAAGAGAAGAGAAATCGATATGCAGAAGCAAAGGAACTTATTAAAGAACACAGTGCTGTCTTTGTGTCAGTTGAGATGTTAGAAAGGTAATGAGCATAGAAAAAGAAAGAAAGGGAGAGAGGGAAAAGAAAGGGAGCGGCATAGGAGAGAGACGGAAAAGATGGAGAGGTGGGAGGAAAGGGAAAAACAGGGAGAGAAAGAGGGAAGAGAGAATGAATAGAAGCAATAAAGGAAGTCTTGCTTTGGAAAAGTGCATATGAGAAAGCATTTAAAGCCATATAACATAAATACTTGCTGTTATTGTTGCCAGGTGCTATCGAATGGGTTTCAACTCATAGGGACCCTATCTATGTACACAAAACGTGGCTCACTCCTGCATCATCCTCACAATTGTTGCTATGCTTAAGCCCACTCTTGCAGATAATGTGTCAGTCCAACTTGTTGAGGGTCTTCCCCTTTTCAGCTGACCCTCTTTTTTACCAAGCATGATATCCTTCTCCAGGGGAGTGGTCCCTCTTGATAACACGACCAAAGTATGAGAGATGAAGTCTGGCATTCTCACTGCTAAGGAGCATTCTGGCTGTACTTCTTCCAAGACAGATTTGTTCTTTCATTTGGCATGCATGTTATATTCAATAGTCTTGGCCAACACCATAATTCAAATGCATCAATTCTTCTTCAGTCCTCCTTATTCACTGTTCAGCTTTCATATGCATATAAGGCTATTAAAAAGACAATGGCTTGGGTGAGGCATACCTTAGTCTTCAAAGTATTAGCTTTTAACACACTAAAAGGTGTTTTGCAGCAGATTTGTCCAATGCAATATGTGCTTCCATGGGCTTTGTGCTGTTGTTGTTAGGTGCCATTGAATCTTCTCCGACTCATAGAGACCCTATGTACAGCATAACGAAACACTGCCCAATCCTATGCCAGCTTCACGATCCTTGCTATACCTGAGCTCATTGTTGTAGCCAGCCACTGTGTCAATCCGTCTTGTTGAGGGCCTTCACCTTTTTCATTGACCCTCTACTTTACCAAGCATGATATCCTTCTTCAGGAAATGGTCCCTTCCAATATGACCAAAGTAAGTGAGACAAAGTCTAGCCATTCTCACTTCCAAGGCACATTCCAGCTTTGTTAGTTCTTTTAGCAGTCCATGGTACTTTCAGCATTCTTCACCAACACCACAGTGCAAAAGCATCGACTCTTCTTTGGTCTTCCTTATTCATTGCCCAGCTCTCACATGCACATGAGGCTATTAAAAAGGCCATTCTATGTCAGGTGCACCTTAGTCTTCAAGGAGACATCTTTGCTCTTTAGCACTTGGAAGAGGTCTTTTGCAGCAGATTTGCCCAATGCTATACATCATCTGGGAGCTCTGGTAGCATAGTGGCTAAGACACTTTCCTGCTAACCAGACGGCTGGCGGTTCAAACCCACCAGCCACTCCTCGGAAGGAAGGTTGGGCAATCCTACTTCCGTAGTGATACTGCCTCGGAA
>NW_006921768.1:765148-813018 GCF_000298275.1 Orycteropus afer afer
TGACTCGACGGCACATAACAACAACAACAACATACATCATCTGATATCTCAATTGCTGGTTCCATTGGTGTTGACTGTAGAACCAAGTAATATGAAATCTTTGACAACTTCAATCTTTTCTCCATTTATTGTGATGCTGCTTATTGGTCCAGTTGGGAGGATTTTTGTTTTCTTTAGATTAAGGTGTAATCCATACTACAAACTGTAGTCTTCAATCTTCATCTGTATGTGCTTCAAGTCATCTTCACTTTCAGCAAGGAAAATTGTGTTGTCTGTGTATCGCAGGTTGTTAATGAGTCTTCTTCCAACTCTTATGCCATGTTCTTCTTCATATAATCCAGCTTCTCAGATTATCTCATCAGCATACAGATTGAATAAGTATGGTGAAAGGACACAACCCTGATGCACTCCCTTCTTGATTTTAAACCATGCAGTGTCCCTTTGTTCTGTCTGGACGACAGCCTCTTGGTCTATGTACAAGTTCCTCATGAGTATAATTAAGTGTTCTGGAATTCTCATTCTTTGCAATGTTATGCATAATTTATTATGATCCACACAATCAAATGCTTTTGCATAGTCAATAAAACACAAGTAGACATCTTTCTGGTATTCTTTGCTTTCAGCCAAGATCTATCTAACATCAGCGATGATATCCCTCATTCCATGTTCTCTTCTGAATCTAGCTTGCCTTTCTGGAAGTTCTCTGTCAATATATTGCAACCATTTTTGAATTATCTTCAGTAAGATTTTACTTGCATGAGATATTAATGATATTGTTCAATACTTTCCACATTTTGTGGGATCCTCTTTCTTTGGAGTGGGTACAAATATGGATCTCATCCAGTCAGTTGGCCAGGTAGCTGTCTTCCAAATCTCTTGACATAGCCATTTGAGTGCCTCCAGCAGGGCATCCGTTTGTTGAAACATCTCAGTGGCTATTCTGTCAATTCCTGGAGCCTTGTTTTTTGGCCACTTCCTTCAGTGCAGCTTCAACTTCTTCCTTCAGTACCATTGGTTCTTGATCATATGCCATCTCCTGAAATGGATGAACATCAACCAATGTTTTTTGGTACAGTGCCTCTGTGTATTCCTTCCATCTTCTTTTGCTGTTTCCTGCATCATTCAATATTTTGCCCATAGCATCTTTCAAAATATTGCAACTCAAGGTTTAAAGTTTTTCTTTAGTTCTTTCAGCTTGAGAAATGCCGATCATGTTCATCCATTTCAGTTTTCCAACTTCATGTCATTGCACATTTCATTGTAATAATTGACTTTGTCTTCTGAGCTGCTCTTTGAAATCTTTTGTTCAGCTCTTTTATCTTGTCATTTCTTCCATTTGCTTTAGCTACTCTCCACTCAAGGGCAAGTTTCAGAGTCTCTTCTGACATCCATTTTGGTCTTTTCTTCCTTTGTGTCTTTTTAGTGATCTCTTGCTTTCTTCATGGGTGATGTTCTTGATGTCATCCCACAATTCCTCTGGTTTTCGGTTACTGGTGTTCAATGCATCAAATCTATTCTTTAGATGGTCTCTAAATTCAGATGGGATATATCCAAGGCCTTATTTTGGCTCTCATGGACTTGTTTTAATTGTTTTCAACTTCAAGTTGAACTTGCATATAAGCAGTTGATGATCTGATCCACAATCAGCTCCTGGCCTTGTTTTGGCTGAAAATACTGAGCTTCCCCATTGCCTCTTACCACAGATGTAGTCAATCTAATTCCTGTGTTCTCCATCTGGCGAAGTCCATGTGTATAGCCACCATTTGTGTTGTTGAAAAAGGCATTTGCAATAAATAAGCTATTGGTCTTGCAAATTCTATCATGCAATCTCCAGCATTATTTCTATCACCAAGGCCAAATTTTCCAACTACCGGTGATTCTTCTTTGTTTCCAACTTTTGCATTCCAATCACTAGTGATGATCAGCACATGTTGATTGCATGTTCAGTCAATTTCAGACTGCAGAAGTTGGTAAAAATCTTCAATTTCTTCATCTTTGGCTTTGGTGGTTAGTGCATAAATTTGAATAATATTAGTAATAACTGGCCTTCCTTGGAGGCATAGGGATATTGTCCTATAACTGACAGCATTGTACTTCAGGACAGATCTTGAAACATTCTTTGTGACGATGACTGCCATGACCTTCTTCTTCAATTTGTCATTCCCAGCATAGTAGATCATATGGCTGTCTAATTCAAAATGGCCAAAACTGGTCCATTTCAGCTCATTAATGCCTAGGATATCAATCTTTATGCATTCCATTTCATTCTTGACAGCTTCCAATTTTCCTAGATTCATATTTTTTACATTCCATATCCCAATTATTAATGGATATTTGCAGCTGTTTCTTCTCACTTTGAGTTGTGCCACATCAGCAAATGGAGGTCCCAAAAGCTTTACTTTATTCATATCATTAAGGTCAGTTCTACTCTGATGAGGCAGCTCTTTCCCAGTACTATTTTGAGTGTCTTACATCCTGAGGGGCTCATCTTCTGGCACTGTATTGGACAATGTTTCAGGGCTATTCATAAAGTTGTCCAATAATATATCAGACAGTGCTTAACTGCTATTCATAAGGTTTTCATTGGCCAATTCTTGAGTAGTGGATGGCCTCTTCCTTCTGAGTCTGTCTCAGTCTGGAAGCTCTGCTGAAACCCATCCACCATGAGCAACCTACTGGCATTTGAAACACCAGTGGCACAGCCTCCAGCCACACACAAGCCACCACAATAAAAACAAACTGACAGACAAGTTCATCTCCCTTAGCTGTTTCAAACTGGTTCCCACTTCCTACCTGGGGGTTCTCCCCCTTACTTATTCCAGCCATTGGAATAACCATTGAGATGTTTCAACAAATGGATACAACGCTGGAAGCTCTAATTCATTTATGCCAAGGAATTTGTAAGATAGCTACCTAACCAACTGATGGGAAGGCATCCATATTTGTTTTCATTCCAAACAAAGGTGATCCAACATAATACAGAAATTATTGGACAGTATCATTAATATCACACACAAGTAAAATTTTGTTGAAGATAATTAAAAAAACAGTTGCAGTAGTACATCAACAGGGAACTGCCAAAATTCAAGCAAGATTCACAAGAGGGCATAGGAAAAGTGGTATCACTGTTGATGTCAGATGGATCTTGGCTCAAAGCAAAGAATACAAGAAAGATGTTTATCTCTTTCTTGAGAATGCAAAAGCTTTTGACTCTTTGGATAAATTATGGACAACATTGCAAAGAATGGAAATTGCAGATTACTTAAGTGTGCTCATGAGGAACTTGTACATAGATGGAGAGGCAATTGTTCAAACAGAATAAGGGGACACTGCATGGTTTAAAATCAGGAAAGGTGTGCATCAGTGTTGTATCCACTCACCATACTTATTCAATTTGTATGCTGATAAAATAATCTGAGAAGCTGGAATATATGAAGTAGAACACTGCGTCAAGATTGTGATATGCAAATGACACAACCTTGCTTACTGAAAGAGAAGAAGACTTGAACCATTCACTGGCAGAAATTAAAGACTAGAGCCTTCAGTATGGATTATAATTTAACATAAAGAAAACAGAAATCCTTAAAACTAGACAAATAAGCAGCATCATGATAAGTGGAGAAGTATAAAGTTGTCAGAGATTTGATTTTACATGGACCCACAATCAAAGTTTACAGAGCAAATTCATATTTCATACAGCAGTTAATACACAAATTGTTTCATGACATTGACTACAACTTCCCACAATGCATCATCTCTTCCATTTGCTTTAGCTACTCTCCATTCAAGAGCATGTTTCAGAGTTTCTTTGACATCCACTTTGGACTTTTATTCCTTTTCTGTATTTTTAATGACCTTTTTTGTTCTTCATGTTTGCTGTTCTTGATGTCATCTCACAACCTGACTGGTCTTTGGCCATTAGTGTTCAATGCATCAAACCTATTCTTCAGATGGTCTCTAAATTCAAGGGGAATATACTCAAGATCATGTTCAGCTCTTGTGGACTTGGATTAATTTTCTTCAGCTTCAATGTAAACTTGCATATGAGCAACTGATAGTCTGTTCCACAATCGGCCCCTGGCCTTGTACTGACTGAAGATTTCAAGCTTCTCCAACCTTTTTCCACAAATGAAGTTGATTTGATTCCTGTGCATTCCATCTGGCAAAGTCCATGTATATAGTGGCCTTTTATGTTGAAAAAAAGGTATTTGCATGAGTAAGTCATTGATCTTGCAAAATTCTATCATGCAATCTCTGGTCATTTCTACCATCAAGGCTTTATTTTCCAACTACTGAAACTTCTGCTTTCTAACTTTTGCATTCCACTCACCAGTAACTATCAATGCACCTTGGTTGCCTGTTTGGTCAATTCCAGACTGTAGAAGTTTGTTTTTTTTTTAAAAAAAAAAAAAAACCTTTAATTTCTTCATTTTTGGTGCTTGTGGTTGGTGCGTAAATTTGAATAATAGTCATATTAACTGGTCTTCCTTCCTTGTAGGGGTATTGATATTATCCTATCACTGAGAGCATTGTACTTCAGGATAGATCTTGAAATGTTCTTGTTGACTATGAATGAGACTATTAATTTCTCTTAAATTTATCATTCCTGGCATGGTTGACCATATGATTGTCCAATTCTATCTTACATTTGGATAATACATATTTACATTTGTATAATACTTCACATTGAGCCCTGGTGGTGCAAAGGTTAAGCACTAGACTAGTAACCAAAAGCTGATTACTTAGAAGCTCCTCAGGAGAAAGACCTGGTAATCTGCTCCCATAAAGATTACAATCAAGAAAACCATATGGGGTAGCTATACTTTGTCACATGAAGTTGCCATGAGATGGGATCAACTCAACACTTAACAACAGCAGTAGAACCCAAATAAAGAAAAAAATGCCCTCGATAAACAATTCTTGTGGATAGAAACAAGAGTCTCTGCATTTAACTTTCTTCACTAGGAGATAGTCATAGAGTCAAACAGGCACTATACTCAGAGACTGCCAAAATGTTCATATATGGTAAATAAGAGGTCAATACGTGGATGTAAATAGATACTTCTAGAAGTTAAGCCATATCACTTTTGATATTGAGTTCCCTAAAGTAGTTCGTGCTAGTAGTCTATACTTCCAATGTGTAGTAGGGTAGCCACTAGCCATGGGTGGCTATTTAAATTAAAACTAAAATTAAATTAAATTAAAAATTCAGTTTCTCAGTTTTATTAGTCATATTTCAGGTGTTCACTAACTCCTGTGGCTAGTGGCTACTGTATTAGACAGCATAGATACAGGACATTTGCATCGTTAGAGAAAGTTATGTGGGAAAACAATGATTTAGATAACTTTCATGAGAACTTACAGTTATGAGTTATACAATAAAGATGAGAAAAATTTTATTGGAAGCACCATGTTCTGCCTTGTATCTGTTTGTCTGTCTACCAGCCTCCTCCATTACTACCAGCACTAGACCGATGACCTCCACTTACAAACTCTGTCCCATCCCAGATTCTAGGATCATCCTGGTCCTTGTAAAGAAGAATGTAAAGGATGCAAAGCCAGGGGTTGGTAGTTCATCATCAGGCAAAGTTTCTCTGTTTTTCTCTAACCCTGAGTATTTGCTCTTGGTACCTTGGTCCCTGGTTCTATTTTGTGACCTAGAACCTGACTGAGGTTCCAGCTCAAATCAATCCTTCACTCATTTATTCAATAAATAATGAGCACCTATTATATATGCACAGAATTGTGGGAGGTACATTGAATAAAGCAGTGAATAAGAAGGACTGTTCCTGCCTTTATTAAGTTTACATTGTAGCATAGGAAACAAGTAACTGCCAACATTTTAAAAATTAGAATTGCAATAAGTACTACAAAGAAAAATACAGGGTACTAAGTGAGAGCACAATGGGGAGATCTGCCCTATTCTGGGAGCCAAAGAAGACTCCTTTGAGCAAGTGACTTTTTTACTTGTGATAAGAAAGATCAGTAAGAATCAAGTAGTTCAAAGTGAAGAAGAGCATCCCAAGCAACTCCATATGATGGACCTATAGCAAAAAAGCCCAGAGCACCTTAACTAAAAAAAAAAAAAAAAACCTCACAGCTGGTGAGTCAGATCTGACTCATAGTGACCCCTCCTTGGGTTTCTGAGGCAAGAAAAGTAGAAATTGTAGCAGAAAATGTGCAGTGAGTGGTACTTGAAATGAGGCTGGTGGGTATGGACCAGACTGACCTGAACCTGTTATACACAAGCACCTTATATTAGTGTTAGAAGAGCCTGTGGTGGTTCAGTGATGGAATTCTCCCTGTCCATGTGGGAAACCTGGATTTGATTCCTTGCCAATGCACCTCATGGGCTGTCACCATCCATCTATTACTGGAAGCTTGGGTGCTGCTATGATGTTGAACAAGTTCCAGCAGAGTTTCTAGACTAAGATGGACTAGGAAGAAAAGCCTGGTGATCTACCTCTTAGAAATCAGCCAATGAAAAGACTATGTTTCACAATGAACTGATCATAGAGATGGCATGGCACCAGGCAGAGTTTCATACTGTTGTGTATATAGTCATCGTGAGTTGGGGACCAACTCAACTGGCAACTTACAACAACAGCATACTAATGCTGCTCTGAAAAATGAAGGCATATGGTAACCTCAAAATTAAAGACTTGGGCCTTTATCCTAAGAAAAGTGGCAAGTCATTTAATTGTTTCAAGTAGAGGAGTGCCATGATAAAATTTTCTTTTTAGAATGTTTGTTTAATAAATGGTGCTGGCAAAACTGGAGATCCATTTGCAGAAAAATGAAACAAGATATGTACCTCACACCACACACAAAAACAAACTCCAGATGGATCAAAGACTTAAATGTGAAACCTAGAACTATACAGTTTCTCAAGGAAAATTTAGGGTCAAACTTAAGGGCCCTAATATTTGGTATAAATAGACTACCAAGCATAATTCAAAATGCACCAACAGCAGAAGAGAAGCCAGATGATTGGGACCTTCTAAAAATTAAATGTTTATGTGCTTCCAAAGACTTCTCCAAAAGAGTCAAAAGAAAACCTACAGATTGGGAAAAAATATTTGGTAATAACATATCTGACAAGGGACTTATCTCTAGAATTTATAGAACACTCCAACACCTCAATCACAAAAAGACAAACAATCCAATTAAAAAATGGGCAGAAGACATGAACAGACACTTCACCAAGGAGGATATTCAAGCGGCCAACAAACATATGAAGAAATGCTCACGATCATTAGCTATTAGAGAGATGCAAATCAAAACAACAATGAGATACCATCTTGCTCCAGCACTAGTAGCAAAGTTCAACAAGACAGAAAATAACAAATGCTGGCGAGGTTGTGGAGAGATTGGGACTCTCATACACTGCTGGTGGGACTGTAAAATGGTACAACCATTGTGGAAAGCAGTATGGCGATTCCTTCAAAAGTTGGAAATACAAATACCATTTGACCCAGCCATCCCATTACTAGGTATATACCCTAAAGAAGTGAGAGCCATGACAAGAACAGATATATGCACGCCGATGTTCATCGCAGCACTATTTACAATAGCCAAAACTTGGAAACAACCTAGATGTCCAACAACTGAGGAATGGATAACCAAACTTTGGTACATTCACACAATGGAATACTATGCAACGCTAAAGAATAATGTAGAATCTGCAGAACACCGCATAACGTGGATGAACTTGGAGGACATTATGCTGAGCGAAATAAGTCAGTCACAAAAGGACAAATATTGTATTAGTCCGTTATTGTAAAAGTTAAGGAAATGTTTATATATTGGAGGACATTTTCTTTGTTGGTTACCAGGGGTGGGAGGGAAGGGGAGGGAATGCTGTTAGATAGATAGAGATAAATATTGATTTGGGTGAAGAGAAGGGCAATGTACCAAATGTGAGTGACCAATATGGCAGCATTGAGGATGAGAAAGACAGAGAGAGTTACATGGGCATTACAAACAACAAATATGAACCCCTTTGTAAATACAATACTGAGTTGTTAATGAAAGCAAATATGGGTATAGGGACGGATAGATGGGTGAACAAGCTAAACAATTATGTATGTCTAAATGGAGAGTGTATCCAAGATCATATACAGGGTTGGCAGAAAATGGGCCTCTCGAAGAGTATGAAGGGATGGACACTGGGAGGAGGTAACTATGGGGAGGAAGTGGGAGGGGAGCTGCTGCATTGTAAATTTTGGTCAATGACATGAGATAAAGTATATGTGAACTGCTGTATGAAAAGTGAATTTACTCTGTAAATCTTCACCCAAATCCTAATAAAAAAAAAAAAATTTCTTTTTATATGAAAAGCTAGGTGAAAAATGGGATGGAGAGGGCAAGAAAGCAAGCTTAGGGTCCAGTTAGGAAGTTACTAAGTGTAATGAGAGACCGGCCCTATTCTGGGAGCCCATGAAGATTTCCTTGAGCAAGTGACTTCTTACTTGAGATAAAAGAGATGAGTAAGAATTAAGTCGGTGAAAGTGGGGAGAGATAAGAGTCCAGTTAGTAAGTAGTGGATCTATGAAAGAGATGTTGGTAGTTTGTACCTAAATCCCTGCATTGACAATGTGACCATCATCTGGTCTTCCTATGCCTACACTGTTCTGGACCTCTACTAGTACTTCAGATGGATCCCGTCCAAAACTCTAACACCTTCACAAACCATAGCATTCTGTGTACATTGCTGGGTCATCCTAACCCTTCCTGCCTCTCCCTATCTTAATTCCAAATATGGCCTGCTCCCAGGCTCTTTTGCACCATACTTGGCCAGGACATCCCCAAATATTCCTTGAAACTAACTTGCTGCCTATTTGCACAGCCATCTGTCATCTGTCCTCATTCTTACTAGAAGCCATGTTCACTTACCTGGCTTATCTCCTCTTAGGACTGGCTTATGACATGACATCAGAGATTATAAGGATGATGCAGGACCAGGCAACATTTCATTCTGTTGCACATAAGGTCGCCATGAGTCAGAGTCAACACAGTGGCAGTTTATCTATTTATCTATCCATCTACCCATCTTGATATGACTGAGCTCACATTGTTAGAGAGGAGGAGAAGAGAGAAGAAAAGGAATCAAATAACTCAAAATCTGGACTCTGGACTCTGTTTAAAAAAAAAAAAAAATTCTAGGTGATCAAAAGCAGAGCAGAAAAATATCTCTGGGGAATAATGGTAACACAATGTCTCAGCTCCCCCAATTTAACACACTACAGCTCACATGCTCTTTCTCACCCCGGAAGTCTCACCTTTACCCCTTACGCACTGCCATCGAGTCGAATCTGACTCATCCACAAAATCTGGCTATAATTTTGAGATAGGTAAACTAAACAATGAGAAAGTGATAAGTCCTTTTAGGGAAGAACTGTTGTTTTGCTTTGTAAAAAGTCATAATAGACTGTCTGGCTGTTACAGGCAAGGATTCAAGTGGTAGTTAGAGACAAGAGTTAAATTATCTGCGTAATGAGCTGCCTATCACTTCTGGCCTCATTCACTGGCAACTTGATGAAGGATAACGTGAAAATCCTGGATGAAGAGAAGGGAAGAAGGGTCTAGAGAAGGAGAAGGGCATAACACATGGTTAACATTTGAGCTCCAGAAGATCTGGGCTGGAAACAAAACTCCTATGGTGGGAAATGTTAAATGTGCTTCTAGAAACAGTGACATCTAACATTCAATTAGAATTAGTTTCTTATCTGTGCTATACTTACTGTCCTTTATCCCAAAGCCCTCAGCAAGAGTCTATTATACTAGCAATGCTTTAGAAAATGAAGGAAAGTATGAGGTAGTGCTGGAGGTCAAAGGGGAGAGACAAAAAGAAGACAAGAATGAGGTGGGGGAGATGACATTCACAGCATGGATGACTAGGGAGTAAATGCAATTCAAATCCTTTGCTCCCACCCATTATTTTATACTGAAGGAAGACGACTACAATAGGGATGGCTAATTATCTATCTAAATTTATGCTTCACTTCCATAAGAGACAGTTGTCACTGAGAAGTTCCTATCCAGTCAAAGATTGCATGTCCCAGCCCCCTTGCATCTAGGTGGGGCCATGTGACTACTTCACACCCATGGGTTATAAGCAGAAGTGTTGTCAATTCTGAGCTAAGATGTTCAAAAAGTGGACGTGCCTTCTTCTGCTCTCTCTCTTTTCATTAAATTGTTACTGGACAACAAATAAACTTTTTTTTTTTATGTTAAGCCATTAACATGTTGGTGGTTGTTGCAGCAGCTACCATAATCGTAGCTTACTCTGAAATTGGTATCTTGAACAAGGTGTGCCTTTATGAAAACCTAAATATGTGGCTTTGGCCATCAGCAAGGAAACAGATATAGAAGGTTGGAGACCTGAAGGTTATGCCTGGAAAACTACACTAACTCAGAGGTTAGTGTGCTAACTGAATAGCATTAGGGCAAGTGATTGGAAAGAGCTGTAATGTGTTTTGGCTGTCCTTATTGCCTGTAGGAAGATATTACAAAAATAATTGATGAGTTCAGGGAAGAATGGGCTAATTTGAGAACAGAGATGAGAGAGAATAGCCGGAGTCTATAAAGATAATACCTCATAAGGCTGGAAGAATCCACAGCTTCAGGGACTCTAAAGGTAAGGAATAATATTGAAAAGGCTTGGAGTAACAGATGTCCTTTAAGACTGCCCATTTAAACAAAGTGAACCAGGCTTACAACAAAGATCTGATTACGGAAGTTTACCTAACCATCCAAATCTATTGTTTCAGAGGGCCTCAAAGTAACCATTTGAGACATGGGAACATATTAGCATAGAAAAGCCTCCAGTTTGAGAATTATGAATAAGAAAAACTTGCATTGTAGTTAAAAGACATGTAACTGGAAGAAAGCAAATGAGAAACCTATGAAGATTCTGAGAGAATTATATGTCAAAAAAGAGTTAAAAGCTTGGCCTAAGAAAAAGAATAGTGACTATAAAATACCTCCAAGGGATCCAAATTTGGACCATCAAGAAGCAGACTGAGAAAGTCCTATTGCTTCCAAGAAGAACAGACTTCCCGACACTCATTTTAGATGTGTCTAAACAGGGTAATAGACAAGGAAGAACTTCCCAAGGAAGGGCCAGGGCTACAGAGAACAATGAGCAAAGGAGTTCTTCCCAGACAGCAGAACCTTCTAATAAAGGAATTTCCCCTACTGCCAGGCCAGGGGGTCTTTAATAACGTCTAGAGTATTTCTTCCTTATTATGGGCCAACAACTGTTCTGTCTCTCATTCTTTCCTTTTCCAAATGGGAATTTTTAACGCAATTATCCTATACCTGATCCATCATTGCACATTGGGACACTTATAACCTGTCTTTTGATACAAAGGTTGCTGGGTAATGAGGAGCCATAACCAGTTTTGATGAAGGGGAATGAGCATCACCCATAGAACAGGGACTTGGAGATGGATGTGGCCACTATGTGGAACTCAGTTTGTCTCCTGTGTTGATGGTTTCCAAGGGAATGTGAATGGAAGTGATATGTCACTTCATGGGTATGTTTCCTATATGTTCATTCTCTTCCACAACTGCCAGCTAGATGCAGAAAATGCCAAATCCCTAGGGTAGACAGAAAGTGTCTGTGTCCCTGAATCACCGCATAGAACACACACATTAAACTCAAATGTGCTATATATATATATATATATATATATATATATATGCTCTATTTATTGGGGGCACTGGTTGTTTGGTTGCAAAATTCTCACTTTCCATGCAGAGGCCCAGGTTCAATGCCTGGCCAGCGCACCTCACGCACAGCCACCACCCATCAGTGGAGAGTTGCATGTTGTTGCATGTTGCTATGATGCTGGGTGGGTTCCAGTGGAGCTTCTAGACTAAGATGAACTAGGAAGAAAGTCCTGGTCATCTACTTCTAAAAATCAGCCAGTGAAAACTGCATGGATCATAATAGCCTCATCCACAACAAATCATGGGGATGGCACAGGACTAGGCACCACTTTGTCCCATTTGTGTATGGGGCTGCCATGAGTTGGGGCAGGGGAAAATTGATGGCAGCTAACAAGAACTCTATTAACCACTAAAATGTGGAGTTATCTCCACTACCACAGTGCCCTTGAAGAAGAAAGAGTGAGGCTAAAATCTGCTGTTATTATTCCTGTTGGGAGCT
The DNA here is from genome assembly GCF_000298275.1 of Orycteropus afer afer. Taxonomy (NCBI): domain Eukaryota; kingdom Metazoa; phylum Chordata; class Mammalia; order Tubulidentata; family Orycteropodidae; genus Orycteropus; species Orycteropus afer. The sequence continues at coordinate 777,324 of NW_006921768.1, forward strand.
GGAAAACCTAGAGACACTTGGGTTATAAGTGTCTGCTATGGAATCCAAATCCTCCTCCTTTTCTTCACCACCTCTGTTGAGCATAAGCCTCTGACTTCATCCTGCCTATATTCCTCAAGAGACTCCTAACTAGTCTCCAAAACACCAATCTTTCCTCCTTTTACTGTCCATCTGCATGGTGCTAGCTCAGAGGTCATCTGCAAAATTGAAGCTGACCATGTCACTTAAAACTGCAGCTGACTTCCCACTGTCTGACTACAGGATAAGATTTAAATGATTTACCATGGCATACAATGCCTTTCACATGTAATCTCCAAACTTCTTCAAGTCTTTTATAACTTTTCCAAAACTGTTAATGTTAATGCTGTTAAACTTCCAGCCAAGCTATTTCCATGACACTGCTCTGCAAATGCACTTCCCTCTACTTAGAATGTTCACTTTCCACCTCCATTTTAGCCTGGAGAATGTTTCCTCATCTTTTCAAATCTAGTCTAAATGTCCCTTCATATGCAAAGTCCTGTCTGACAGTCACAAGTAGAAAATAAAACCCTGATAGTTATGATCAGATCATCTCTACCAGCCAACCTCACACACTGTGTCTACTATTAAGATGTTTCCAATGTTTTGCAATCTGGCAGGGTTTGTTTTGTTGTTGTTTATTTTCTTTGTCTACATTTCATCAATCTCTAAACTTACCTGCTTTCTAAAAACTTAGCGACTTCTGTAGTTCCACCACGCATTAGAATTGGATTGTCTTCCTTCCATGGAAGAATATAGCCTTCATCAGTGATGCTGAATGGTATTGATACTGCCCCTTTTTGAAGGAAGTCTCTAAAATTGTAAAAGCAGGGCAATGAATAAGGAAGACTGAAGAAGAGCTGATCTCTTTGAATAGTGGATAACACTACAAAGAATGGGAATTCCAGGACACATAATTGTGCTCACAAGGAATCTGTACATAGACCAGAAGGCTATCATTCAAACAAAACAAGGGGATACCACATGGTTTAAAATCAGGAAGGGTGTGCATCACGGTTGTATCCTTTCACCATACTTATACACTCCGTGTGCTGAGCAAATAATCCTAGAAGTTGGGCTATACGAAGAAGAACATGCCATCAGGACTGGAAGAAGATTCATTATCAACTTGATACATGAAGATGATACAATCTTGTTTGCTTAAAGTGAAGATGACTTGAAGCACTTACTGATGACGATTAAAGACTATATCCTTCAATATGGATTGCACCTCAACATAAATAAAAGAAAATCCTCACAACTGGACCAGTAAGCAACATCAGGATAAGTGGAGAAAAGACTGAAGTTGTCAAAGATTTAATTTTACTTGGATCTACAATCACCACCCATGGAAAGAGCAGTGAAGAAACCAGATGTCATATCTCACTGGGCAAATCTGCTGCAAAATACCTCTTTAAAGTATTAAAGAGCAGAGATGTCACTTTGAAGACTAAGGTGTGCCTGACCCAAACCATGGTATTTTCAATCACCTGATATGCAGGTGAAAGATGGACAATGAGTAAAGAAGGCCTAAGAAGAGTTGATAACTTTGAATTGGGGTGTTGGCAAAGAATACTGAAAATACCATGGACTGTCAGAAGAACAAACAAATCTGTCCTGTGAGAAGTGTACCCGTAATGCTCCTTAGAAGTGAGAGTAGCCATACTTCATTTCACCTACTTTGGTCATGCTGTCAGAAGGGACCAGGAAAGATAGCATGCTTAGTAAGTGAAGGGTCAATGAAAAAGGAGAAGACCCTCAACAAGAAGGATTGACACAGTGGCTGCAATGATGGGCTCAAGCACAGCTAGGACTCTGAGACGGCACAGGACCAGGCAGTATTTCATTCTCTTGTACACAGGGCTGCTATGAGATGAAGCCAACTCGACAGCACCTACCACAACAGATCCTAACCCAGATCCATGTGAAATATTTTTTATAGGAATTTTCTGGAAATATAACTATACTATTTGCAAGTTTATGATTTGCCTATCATTTTTGAAAGTCATGTCACCAGCAATAATGCTGCTCATGTTAACTGATTCACCAACACAGAACACCTGTGTCAGTTTGCAATTGTAGCTGTCACACTTGATGAATATATTTATTTCAAAAGTTACCAATTATTTGGTTGAATATTATCTTCTCCTAAATCCAAATTTACTCATTGTAAGTAGCAACCATCTATTTCATTACATGTATGTGTTAGCGTAGGAGCTCTGGGAGCATAGTGCCTAAGGCACTTGACTGCTAACCCACCAGCCACTCCTTGGAAGGAAGGTTGGGCAATCTACTTCCGTAGTGATACTGCCTCGGAAACCCAAAGAAGGGTCACTATGAGTCGGGTCCGACTCGAGGGCACATAACAACAACAAGTGTTAGCGTAGTTATGCCTAAGCATATACATAGTGAAATATTTACTTTTATCATAAACTACTTTCCTTTTATTTCTCCTTACTATTACAGATAGGGAAGTATATTGATTTCAAAAGGTTATATGCATAGATAGGCTATACTATCTATAAATACTATTTCAGCAAAGTAAAAGAGATTACAGAATATTGCTTTATAAAAAGGAAACATTGGGTCTGACAGATTGAGAACCATGGCTCTAAACACACATAGGAATGCAAAGCAATTACTTCTCGGATGAGTCTGCTTTAAAACTACTCAGTCAAATTGCCACCCCATCCCCCAAAGCCATTTACAATATTACATTATGATTTATTTTTCTACATGTGTAAACTGTGAGTGTAGCATGTCTTACTTATTTTAAGTCCCAAACACCTAGCTTACAACTTGGCACAGAGAAGGAGCTCAGTAGATACCTTCAGGAAGAAATAACAAATGGGATTCCTAAGGGTATATGCAGTCCCTGGCTCTCATGATAGAACTCTGAATCAATTATTCAACAGTTTGCCTATACCAAGATTATAAAGCTTTTTTTTCGTCCTGCCTCACATCAGAGTTAGTTATGCACAAACCTATGTATCTGTTTTCTCTCCTCGTGGGCCTAAGCAATACTGCATTCACCTGGCATTCCCAAAGGAGCCTCACACCAAAGAAGCAGTCTGCTAATGTCATTTAAATCAATTTATTGTCTAGGAATATTGTTATAAATAAGGTTGATTTTTTTTGTTGCTGTTGTTACTAAATAGAACTATTAGAGAAAACAAAATGAAATAAACTCACTGCCATCAAGTCAAGTCTGACTCATAGAGACCCCCAGTGGGTTTCCAAGGCTGTAAATCTTTACAGAAGCAGACTGCCTAATCTTTGTTCCACAGAGCTGCTGGTGGGTTCGAACCTCTCACCTTCTACACCACCAGAGCTCCTTAATAACATTAAACTTCAGATATATTAAGGAGTTTTGGTGGTGTAGTGGATAAGGCATTTGGCTACTAACCAAAAGACCAGTGGTTCAAACCCACCAGCTGCTCTGTGCAAGGAAGATGGGGCTTCTATATCAGAAACCCAATGGGGGTCACTATGAGTCAGAACTGACTCGATGGCAATGAGTTTGGTTCTGAGTTTTTTTTCAGGTATATTATTGATAGGAGGACATCTTGTGGATTGGTCTGGGAACCTAAACATCATTTACAGGACTGTTTCTATGGGGGAAATGCATTACAAGTTATTAAGAACAAACTCTGAAATGAGTTTTTATATTATAATCCAGTTATAAATTGAGAGTTGTCTACACAATGAGACTGAGACTATGAGACTTAATCTCTGTGTAAAAAATTAAAATGGCAATCCATCATGAAAGTGTATCCAAATATTTGATGGCATGTCATCCTTCAGAAAACATTTGATCATTTTATTTTTCAAATTTAATGCAGATGGTATTTTGCAGATAAACTATTTTTTTAACCTATTGTCTAAAAGAAATAAATGGCTATTTAGAAATAAATTTATTCCAAGTATTATATAAACTTTTCTTGATGAAAATCTCTACAACCTATGATTTGATTCATGCTTTCATGAATTTTAAAGTTATCTATCGGGTAATAAAATAAATACATTCTAGAAGATACGCAAGATAGTAAATCTATTAAGTATATATATTCCCAATTTCCATTATAATATTGAGGCTATATTTTATAGAGAAAAAAAATGAAGACATAGGTAAAACAAAATTATATTGCAAAATCAGTCATTCTCTTTTAAAAATCAAACCTATAAATCTAAAAATAACTACATTTAAAAATATTTGCTTATTCACAAAAATTCTTAATATTTAAAAAGAAAAGAGAATTAGAATTGCTCAGATAGATCATCAATCTCAGCCAGACTTTCTGTGGTCATGGAAAGATATTGTGAAGGTTTCAGCATTCTGATACAATTCCTCCCACCTTTTAAAAATCAGTCTCTCACTAAACTACCTTTCATTTTTTAACTCATGTTGAAAATTTGGAGATTTTCTCCAACTTAAAAAAAAAAAAAATGTCCCTACTTCCGGCCTTTTTCAAGCAGCATCCTGCAGTAGTAAGTATTGCATCCTTTAGTGGGAAGATATAGCTCCAAATAAGCCTAGGAACGTCAAGCATTTTTTTTTTTTTCTAGCTGGGATGAATCTCTTAATATTTCCTAATATCATAGCAGTTAACTGGAGCCAAAATGCCCGAGTTCAAGCTTGGCTATACACTGATTTCATGTGACTTTATTAGATAAGTTAAGAAAAGTTTTTGTACATTAGTTTTCATGTCTAAGATGAGGGTATTCATTATATCTACTGAGTAGGGAGGTTATAAGAATTTGAATGTTTAATATTGGTAAAAGACTTTCACTAGCTCATGGCTCAAGTGTTTATTATTACTGTTCTAACAAGTCCCAAATGCAGTAGCAACTTTTAATGACTTGCTTCATAAATTTATTTCTTAATTAATGTATTAAGCATAAAATTATTAAATGCATTTCTCTAAAGCAAGAGAGCCCTGATTTTTAATTATAAAAATGATTCTTCAGTGACTTATTCATGTTTATTTTAGACTCTCTACACTACAAACTTCTTGAGGGCAGGGGCTGGCTTCTACTTCTTTTATTTCCTAGTCAACTGTTCTTCTCCATATATATACTTCATAACTAATAAATAAATGAATGAATGAGTTAGTGATTAGATGCATGATATTAAATCAGATAGTAGAGACAAATGCAATTCAACCCACAGGAATAGGTACCTTTCCCTTAAAAGTAATATAATGTGGTCTGGTTTACACAAGGTTCGGGAGCCCCTGGTCTCATACACTCAACCTTCTGCTGACAATCTGTACTTGCATTAAAGGAGTCATGGGAATATATATTTAAGCAGCACAAGGAAGAAATAAGCAATGAACAAGAGCAGTCTATAGATCTAGTGTATGAAGATACTTGTAGCACACGACCGAAAAATTTAAGACTGTGCTGCTCCATAAAGTTTACTTTATCTCTTCAGGAGTAACAAGGCCATAAACTCTTACCTTACAAAAGTACTCTGAACTTAAAAAAAAACTAATAACATATAATCCACATGTACTCTCTACTCTTAAAGCCCCTGTGAGAATAACAGACATCAGAGTTTTATGCAAAGTCCAGTTCAATAAAAGCCAATCTCAATATTTGATAATATTATATTCTCAAGTAAACAGAATACCTTAACCTTATACATTCACCTTAAAATGTACAAGAAGAGATGCTCTATTAGATCTAAGAAAGTTCTTTAGGAATTGTTCTCTGATGGATAGCAAATTTCAAGGAACCAGTTGCTTCCTTATAATTTATCAAGAAAAAGATAATGCATTAGGTCAGAATAAAATACATCTTGTAATTTTCCCAGTAATTTGGGCCACTTTCACATTATATATATAAACATTTATAGGTCTCTCTAGAATCTCATTCCAAAACACCAGCTCTTTGTTCCAGAGGAGATATTTTCTAAATGTTCAATGAAGATGTTCCACAGACTTGTAAATTTATAGACAAGTAGGCAGGTATGCAAAATACTTGCACAGATATGTTTTCAAGTTTAAGAAATGTGACTGAGAGCATATCCTGTCTTATTTATTTATTTGTTTTTTATAGTGGTCTCATTTTTATAACTAAACTGGAAATTAGGAAGGTGAGCTGATAGTTGTTCCCTGAAGTCTACAAGGAAATTTTAAAAAAACAAAGAAAGGATTGCATAAATTCATCATTTACACTAATCCCATCTAACTATTCAGTAAACAAGTACACTTGGAAAGCTAAAGTGGGAGATTTGGAGAGAAGGGAAATTGGAAGTAGTTTCAAGTGATGCTGGATTGATTTCACTTAGAAAAATAAAGAAGAAAAAGAGAAATAAGGAAAAAAAAAAAGATGTGGGGATGAAAACCCTCAGATTGCCAGGTAGTGGAGTAATTTTCTGGAGTCAGTGTGTGTTTGTGGATGAGGGTTACTGGGAACACTAACATGGAGAAGGAAAAGTTAAGGTTAAAAGGAGGAGGAAAGCAAAGAAAACTGCCAAGTGATGCACTTCTCTGTCCAAAAATCTGCATAGTGCAAGAAAAAGAAGAAGGAAGAATTAGAATTCTACTCTTGGTAAATAAACGATTGTTTTTAACCTGACAGTAAAAGGGAGGGGATTATAATGTTTACTTTATGAAGGACTATTAATTCTTTTAGTGAAGAAGATACTTTTAATTAAATTCAGTGAGGAAAAGAAGTTATTTATATGTCGGACTCCCAAAATTCAGAGAAAGCCTATGCAGACATAAAAGCACATTAAAAGCACCATGTCAAACAGAAATTAAATGCGCATACACAAGCTAAATTACTGAACTGTTCAAGTTTTGGTTAAGAACTAAGAACTTTCTAGTCTAGATGCAGATAGATTAAGATGTATTATAAGCAAGCTCTGAACAACTTTATATTTACTGACACACACATACACACACCTAAAGTGTAAAGGAGATAAACCAAAACTTCAGTGTATGTCCAGACAGACATACACATAGGGATATATAAATTCTTCAAAATTCTTTCCTGTAAGTTCTTCAGTACAGAGAGATACGACTTCAGATTTTTGGCTGAAATTTCTCTTTTGTCCTATAAAATTCAATATCTTGATTGATGTTTATTAGTATATAAACCATAAAAGAACTCTGATTCACCCACAGTACAAATTTTAAAACTATAACAATAAAATGCTTAATTTTCCTTTGAACTGGGCTTACAGAACCAGATTACCAACAAAAGCCAATGATTACAAAACCAAAACTATAAAATGCTATTTAAAATACTGACATCACTGCATAATTTGATTAGAATGAATGTTGAACCTGTATGAAATTAACCTAGCATACATCTGTGCACCCTAAATTGTTCCAGTGTAATCTTGTATTTATTACTATTGCTAAAACATTTGTACCGGCATAGATGTATAAATGGCACATTTGCGCATATTATACACTGACAATTTTTATGAATGAATACACAAAAATGCCCATAGTTTGAGAAAATAGATTGCAGCATACAATTTCGAAAATGGTCTCTGAGCAAGTGATGAAGCAAATGGTCGGTGTCTTTTGGTACCATTCTAGGCAATTCCCAAGTCCCCTAGCAGAGTGTGTTGGAAACAGCCATGAAGCTCTTTCCTTAGAGATTTATCTTCCCTCTCAGGAACCTTGCTACTGAAAGGAGACCGCTCACAGCTTGAAGAATACAAGGCATGCATGTCTGTGTTCTAAGGACTGTTCATACATCAGACACATCACACTCTCTAAATCCGGTCCCACAAGTGTGTGCATGTGAGTGTGGCATTTATCAACAAATGAACGGAAAGCAACAAGAACTCATCTCCTAGAAATAACATTTCCCATCCTTTCCTAACCAGGCTGCTCAGAACCTTTTCAGGGGCTAACTTGAGTGGCTTCCCCACGGAGATGGAGCCTTACATTAATAACCCTCTCAGGGTTAAGTCAGCTTTGTGTGTAACTCCACTCGGCGCCATACGGCAGTTTCCAATTCCTTTAGCAACTCAAGTCTGGCTAGGATGCCTGCATTGGTGCATTCTTAAAAGAAGACCCCATCCGGGAGCACCAATCCCCCAGCCACTTACCTAGCTCCCACAGACCTGCTCAGCAGGAGGCACGGGCTCGGGCATCACAAAGGGCTGTGGGATTCCCCTCTCCCTCCGGGGCTCCTCTCCCAGCGACGATTCCCCTTGCCAATGATCTTGCCAATGATCTGTCGCTGGAAATCCCCCTCCCCTCCACAGAGAGGAGGGTCTCCCCGGCTGGCTGGAGCGCCTGGCGTTTCCCCGCCCCCTCCTCCCCTCTTTACATCCCTTTCTCGGGTTCCTGGTCCCTAGTAGGAAGGCTCAGAGGAGAGGCGGCGGGAGGAAGCTAAGGCATCCTTAAAAAGAACAACAGTCTTCAGCGATCTTCAGTCTTTTCCCCACGCGGTGTCCCCATCCTCTAGCCGCCGCCGCCCAGACAAGAGACGGCTTGAACATGAAAGGAAAAATGAAGCGGGGCTAAGCTCGCCACGCTTTTGGAACCAGGAAGGCGAGCAGCGCCAGCCCAGGAGTTACCGCTCACTCGGCTGCCAGAGGAGCGGCGGCAGCGGCGGGGGCGGAGGGTGGTGGGTGCTTGGTGGGTGTGTGTCTGTGGCTGAGCAGGGAAGAGGCTGGGCGCAGGAGGCGAGGCGGGGCGCTCGGGCGCCGGTCCCCCGCCCGTGGCTCGCGGGCCCGGCGCGCACACTCGCCCGCGGCCACCCTAGCCTCCTGCTCCGCCTCCTCTCGCGCTCCGCGCACCCGCGGGCTGGAGCGGCCGCCTCCTTTTCCTTCTCCTCCAGGTCGGCGCTCACAGCTCTCGAGGTGGGCGACGGGGTGGCTGAGCTGTCGACCAGCTGGGGACGCGGGTTATCGGCTTCCGCCGAAGGAGAGCAACCCAGTGCCCTGGGCGCGGACGGGCGGACACCGCCCTCCTCCAGCCCGGAGCCTCCTTCTCCTCCCTCACCGCCCGCCTCTACCTCCGGTCCCGGGCCCGGCCCCGGCCCCGGCCCCACACCCACCTGCTTCGCTCAGCCGCTCCGATCCGGCTGCGCCGGGCGGGAGGGTTCACAGCCCCGCGCAACCGCGCACTCGGAGGCAGGGAAAGCCCTGGGGTGCCCTGCGGAGACACGCTCCCACAGGCTTCGCGGGATTCCCCCGGCTCTACTGCTTCCAGACGCTGGTCTCTCCCCCTAGCCCTTCCCTTACACGAGTCTGACCTGGGGTTCGCTTCTCATCCCCCCGGGAACTGAGCTAGTGGAAACCGCTCCTAAGTAATAGGGCAAGAGTATTTTCCCGGGAAAGGAACCCGCGGGGATAACTGGGAGCGCAGACGGGATCTGACTTTCCTCTGGGGATCTCCAGCTCCGCTCAGGGACTGTCACCAAACCCGACTTACCCCACTCTCCTGGTTCGAGGGTAAAGCAGGGTCGGTGGCCGCCTTAACTCCTGCTTCCCACGGGGGCGCTATTCATACCCTGATTTCTTTCCTTTGCTTGTTCTCCCTACCATCTGCACAACTGTGACAAATTTCCTTCTCGGCGAGCCTTCGGGTACTGCCACCCAGACCCTCCGCCACCTTCAGGGTACAGTCAAAACAGGGTAAACTTGACTCACATCATTCGCCCTACACGTCCTTGGCCCATGTGCTTTTTAACAGATGCGAAATAGAGACATCCGGTATAGTTCAAGAGGCTTTCAGGAAAACAAAATAGCTTTAAACAAAACGCAGGCCATAATAATATATTCAAACCTGAAATTCCATTCCAGGTTTCTTTAGGCCAAAAAAAGATGGCTATTGACGTAGGTCCAAATACACTCAGTGTCAGGTATTTCTCATTTAATCTAATGTTTGTTTGTTCTGGTGTACACTGGGCTGCCTTATCATCCATGGTAATCTTCACTTTGACTTCTCTCCTCCCATGGACCTTATGTTGTACTGGGGTATTTTTAGAGGTGGCAGACTTTTGGTTGGATGTTTGGCATACAAGTTGACTCTTTGGACTCTACCACCCTACAGCTAGGACCTGCCCTAGCCTTCTATGATTCTCGAAGCTTCTTAATTATTAACACTAGAAAGAGGACTCTCATACTCCCAAAGCTTTATACTCAAGCTGATCTGTTTCCAAGCTTCAGATCCATAGCTACACACCTAAACCTGAATTTAAGTGCAGTAAATTCACACCCTGCCTCCAGTCTCTCCCCACACCCCCAATATTTTACTTACTTTCTTCAGATTACTCTTTCCAAGCAGGACCCTGAGCAAACCACTGCCCTGTTGATGGTTGTTCCTGGACTTCACATTCCTTACCAAATAGTGTTTGCCTGCCTTTCTGCCATGGCACACCTGTCTCTCCTGCATGCTTCTCTTCAGGTCTCATGTCTGGATTATTCCAGGCCTTTAGCCTAATTTCATGCCTGCCTCTTCCAAGACCCCTCCCCTTGGGTGTTTATGTGGAGCTACCTAATTTTTCAAAATAGACTTTATTTATTTAGTGTAGTTCTAGGTTTACAGAGAAATTGTGCAGAAGTACAAAGAGTTTCTATATAACTCCTCCTCCTTTGCACACTCTTTTCCCTATTATTAACATCTTGCATTCCCCTTATATCTTTGTTACAACTGATGAACCAAAATTGATATATTATTACTAACTGAAGTCCACAGTTTACATTGGGGTTCACCCTTTGTGTCTTAGATTCCTATGAATTTTGACAAATACATAATGTCATATGTCCACCATTACAGTATCATACAATAGTTTCACTGTCCAAAAAAATGCCCTGTGCTTCACCTTTCCATCCTGCCCCCACTACTGTTGAACCCCTAGCAACCACTGCTCTTTTTACTGTTTCTGTAGTTTTATCATTTCCAGAATGTGGAGCTACCTATTTTAAAACATGTATCACTTTCTTCTTTCTGTCACATGTATGTGCTTACATATCTAACTATTTTAGGTTATAAATTCCTTGAGGGAAGATTCCATATTACTTTGTTGTTTGCATTCCTAACAACAGCTAACCTAGAACCAGGAGGTAGTAGATATCTTACATGCAGCTCTTTTCATGTATTTATCACATGTATTTATTTTGCAGTTTTGTCACTTGATATTTGTTAAATGAATGGACCTTATAAAACATTTTGAATTTGGAAAGACTTTTCAGTATTCATTTTGGCTTGCTGAAATTTAAGTGACCTTTCAAAAGTTTTATTTTCATAAATGTAAATAAATCCCCTGACATTACTCCAGAGGTACTGATTACGTTGGTAAAAATTTTATTATTTGGCAAGTGTTTATTAAACGTATATTTTTTTTACCTTAAACTTCCATTAGCTTTCAAAAATCTGAATTAATTTACCTACTATCTAAGTGGTCATTAGTCAAGGGAGCAAATTATCTATTGAGTAAAACATGCTGCTGTTATCTCCATTTCTGGGAAACATGGCACTAAGTTACCCAGTGAGCCTGAGTAGTATCTGTGATCATACAGTGATGAGGAATCCACAATCCTTGTAAACAAAATGTAATTCCACTCACCAAAGTCTCATATCCCAAATACATTGTAGAGAATAACCCATGGTATACAAATTGCTTGAAATAGCTGAGTTCTCCATAAGGACAGCTTGAATTCCCAATGACTGCAACTCTTGTGTGGATTATCACCATGTGACTCTACTACCTTAATATATACTATCTTGGTTTTTTCCAGTCATTCTCAAGAAGAAAAAAGGATCTAGCTGAAAAATGATATTAATGATAAAATGATATTAATATTGCTCTTTAATCATCATTTATTTTAACTTCTATTGATATTTATGAACATATTCCTTTGCTTGGATTTCAATTTCTCAGATGTACCTTAAGATTTGATGAACTGATGAATAGTAAAGGGGAGAATTTTCTCTTTGGTATATCAAAATGCTTCCCTCATAATGCTGGATAAAAGAAAAAAATTTAATATTAATTTAACCTGAAATACCCTTATGCATATGAAATGATATAATTAAAATGGAGAATGAGGTTTCTCATATATCATAATGTCAGTGTAAAGAAATATTTATGTATGTTCATACAGTATCAAGCAATACAATATCAGTATATTTTTGTTGAACAAAGTATTTGAAAACTCTTTACTGGATCTGAATAACATCATTACTTGAATATACTTTAACATACTGAGTCAACAAGGATTTTGACTTGCCCATCGAGCCCATATAGATTGTAGTTGTTGTTAGGTGCTGCCGAGTCAGTTCCAATTCATAGCGACCCCATGTACAACAGAACACAACACTGACCAGTCCTGCGCCAGCCTCACAATCCCTGCTATGCTTGTACTCATCATTCTAGCCACTGTGTCAATCCATCTTATTAAGGTTCTTCTCCTTTGTCACTGACCCTCGACTTTACAAAGCATGATATCCTTCTCCAGGGAATGACCAAAGCATGACACATACTGACCAAAGTATGTGAGATGATGCCTGGCCATTCTCATTCCTAAGGAACATTCTGGCTACACTTCTTCCAGGACAGATTTGTTTGTTATTCTGGCAGTCCATGATATTTTCAGTATTCTTTGCCAACAGCACAATTCAAAGGCATCAACTCTTCTACCACTGTCATTCAACTCATAGCAACCGCTTTTGGGTTTCCAAGGTAGTAAATCTTTGTGGAAGTAAATTGACCTGTCTCACTTCTGCAGAGTGACAGCTGGATTTGAACTGCCAACCTTGTTAGCAGTCAAATGCCTTAGACACATCGCCACTTGAGCTCCTTATAGAAAAAACCAAGCTCACTGCCATCAAGTTAATTCTGACTCATAGTGACCTCCTTTGGGTTTCCAAGACACTAAATCTTTATGGAAGTAGATTGCCCAGTCTTCCTTCTCTGGAGTGGCTTGTGGGTTTGAACTGCCAACCTTCTGGTTAGCAGTCAAATGCCTTAGGTACTACACCACCAGAGCTCCTTACCAAAACCAAAAAACAAACTCACTGGTGTGGAGTCAGATCTGACTCATAGTGACACCTCCTTGGATTTCTGAGGTAGTATCACTACAGAAGTAGTTTGTCCAACCTTCCTTCCAAGGAGTGGCTGGTGGGCTTGAACCACCAGCCTTCTGGTTAGCAGTCACATGCCTTAGGCACTATGCCACCAGAGCTCCTTTGTTGTTGTTGTTGTTGTTATGTGCCGTCGAGTCGGCCCCGACTCATAGCGACCCCTCCTTGGGTTTCCGAAGCAGTATCACTACGGAAGTAGGATTGCCCAACCTTCCTTCCGAGGAGTGGCTGGTGGGTTTGAACCGCCAGCCTTCTGGTTAGCAGTCAAGTGCTTTAGCCACTATGCTACCAGAGCTCCTTAGGTCTCCTTTATTCATTGTCCAGCTTTCATATGCATATGAGGCAATCGAAAATACCATAGCTTTGGTTAGGCACATCTTAGTCTTGAAAGTGACATTTCCTTCTTAATACTTTAAAAAGGTCTTTGGCAGCAGATTTGCCCAGTGTTATACAACATCTGATTTCTTGACTGCTGATTCCACGGGTGTTGGTCACGGATCCAAGCAAAAGGAGATCTTTGACAACTGCAATCTTTTCTCCATTTATCATGTTGTTGCTTATTGGTCCAGTTGTGAGGATTTTTGTTTTCTTTGTGGTGTAATCCATACTGAAGACTGTAGTTTTTGATTGTCATCAATAAGTGCTTGAAGTCACCTTCACTTTCAGCAAGCAAGGTAGTGTCATCTCCACATCTCAATTTGTTAATGAGTCTTCCTCCAATCCTGATGCTACATTATTCATACAGTCCAGTTTCTCAATTATTTACTCAGCACACAGATTGAATAAGTACAGTAAAAGGATAGAACCGTGGGACACACCCTTCCTGATTTAAAACCATACACTAGCCACTTGTTCTGTCTGAATGACAGCCTCTTGATCTATGTACAGGTTCCTCATAAGCACAATTAAGTGTTCTGGAATTCCTTTTCTTTGCAATGTTATCCATAATTTGTTCTGATCCACACAGTCAAATGCCTTTGCACAGTCAGTAAAACACAGGTTTACCTTTCTGGTATTCTTTGCTTTCAGCCATGATCCATCTGACATGAGAAATAATATCCCTCGTTTTATGTCCTCTTCTGTATCTAACTTGAATTTCTGGAAATTCCCTGTCAATACACTGCTACTACCATTTTTAAATTATCTTCAGCAAGATTTTACTTGCATGTGATATTAACGATATTGTTCAATAATTTCCACATTCTGTTGGATCACCTTTCTTTGGAATGAGCATAAATATCAGTCTCCCCTGGTCAGTTGTCCAGGTAGCAGTCTTCCAAATTTCTTGGCATAAACGAAACAAGTAAGTCCCTCCAGTGCTGCACCTATTTGCTGAAACATCTCAATGGGTATTCCATAAATTCCTGAAATCTTGTTTTTTGCCAATTTCTTCAGTGCAGTTGGATTTCTTCCTTCAATACCATTGGTTTTGGATCATATGCTACCTCCTGAAATGATTGAACATCAATGAATTCTTTTTGATACAGTGACTCTGTGTATTCTTTCCATGTCCTTTTGATGCTTCCTACATCATTCAATATTTTGCTCATACTCGAGGCTTGAATTTTTTCTTTAGTTTTTGCAGCTTGAGAAATGCTGAGCGTGTTATTTGCTTTTGGTTTTCTAACTCCAGGTCTTTGCACCTTTCATTATAATGCTTAATTTTGCCTTCTCAAGCTGCCCTTTGAAATATTCTGTGCAGCTCTTTTATTTTGTTGTTTCACCATTTGCTTTAGCTACTCTCCATTCAAGAGCAAGTGTCAGAGTCTCTTCTGACATCCATTTTGGTCTTTTCTTCCTTTCCTGTCTCTTTAATGACCTTTTACTTTCATCATGTATGATATTCTTGATGTCATCCCACAAGTGTCTGGATTTCTGTCATTCATGTTCAACACATCAGAGCAATTCTTCAGATGGTCTGTAAATTCAAGGGGAATGTATACAAGGTTGTATTTTGGTTCTTGTGGACTTGTTTTAATTTTCTTCAGCTTCAAAGTGAACTTGCGTATGAGTAATTAGTGGTCTGTTCCACAGTCAGCTCCTGGCCTTGTTTTGACTGAAGATATTGAGCTTCCCCATCACCTCTTTCCAGACATATAGTCGATCAGATTGCTCTGTATTCCTTTTGGTGAGGTCCACATGTATGGCTGTCATTTATGTGGTTGAAAACAGGTATGGTATTTGCAATGAATAAGTCATTAGTGTTGCAAAATTCTATCATGCGATCTCTGGCATCATTTCTGTCACCAAGGCCATATTTTCCAACTACTGATGCTTCTTCTTTGTTTCCAACTTTCACACTCCAATCACCAATAATAATCAATACATCTTGATTGTATATTTGGTCAATTTCAGACTGCAGAAGTTGGTAAATATCTTCAATTTCCTTATCTTGGTTCTGGTAGTGGGTTTGTAAACTTGAATAATAGTAGTATTAACTGGTCTTCTTCATTGTTGTTGTTTGTTGTTGTTAGGGGCCGTCAAATCATCTCTGACTCACAGTAACCCTATGTACAGTGGAACAAAACACCACCCGATTCCACTTCAGCTCCATGATCCTGGTCATACTTGAGCCCATTGCCACGGCCACTGTGTCAATCCATCTTGTTGAGGGCCACCCCTCTTTCATCAACCCTCCACCTTACCAAGCATGGCATCCTTCTCCAGTGAATGGTCCCTTCTGATTACATGACCAAAGTAGGTGAGACGAAGTCTGGCCATTCTCACCTCCAAGGAGCATTCCACCTGCACTTCTTCCAGGACAGATTTGTTAGTTCTTTAGCAGACCATAGTACTTTCAGCATTCTTCCTCAGCATGACTCAAAAGCATCGACTCTTCTTCAGTCTTCCTTATTCATTGTCCAGCTCTCACATGCATATAAAGTGATTGAAAATACCATGGCCTGTGTCAGGTGCACCTAAGTCCTCAAGGAGACATCTTTGCTCCCCAGCACTTGAAAGAGGTCCTTTGCAGCTCATTTGCCCAGTGCTATAATGCCTAAGGCACTTGACTGCTAGCCACAAGCCTGGCGGTTCAAACCCCTCAGCCACTTCTTGGAAGGAAGGTTGGGCAATCTACTTCCATAGTGATATAGCCTTGGAAACCCAAGGAGGGGTTGCTATGAGTCAGGTCTGACTCCACGACACACAACAACAACAACAATATATCATCTGATGTCCTGACTGCTGCTCCATTGGTGCTGATTGTAGGACCAAGCAATGTGAAGTTTTTGACAACTTCAATCTTTTCTTCATCTATCGTGATGCTGCTTATAGGTCAAGTTGTGAGGATTTTTGTTTTATTTATATTGAGATGTAATCCATACTGCAGACTGTATTCTTCAATAGTCATCAGTAAGTGCTTCAAGTCATCCTCACTTTCAGCAGCAAAGTTGTGTCATCAGTGCATCATGATCTTCTTTGTAGGTGTATGAGTATTACCCTATCACTGAGAGCATTGTACTTCAGAATAGATCTTGCAACATTCTTTTTGATGATGAATATGATGCCATTCCTCTTGAATTTGTCATTCCTGGCATAGTAGACCATATGATTGTCTGATCCAAAATGGTCAATACCAGTCCATTTCAGCTCACTAATGCCTAGGATATTGATCATTATGCATTCCATTTCACTTTTGACAACTTCCAGTTTTCCCACATTCATACTTCATACATTCCATATTCTGATTATTAATGGATGTTTGCAGCTGTTTCTTCCCATTTTGAGTCATACCCCACCAGCAAATGAAACCCCCAAAAGCTTTACTCCATCCATGTCATTAAGGTCGGCTCTATTTTGAGGAGGCAGCTTTTCCCTAGTCACATTTTGAGTCCAACACTATATCAGACTATTCGCAGTTATTCATAAAGTTGTCCATTAACATATCAGACAGTGTTTCACGGCCATTCTTAAGGTTTTCACTGGCGAATTTTTTCAGAAGTGGATGACCAGGTCCTTCTTCCCAGTCCATCTTAGTCAGGAAACTCTGCTGAAACCTGTCCACTATGGGTGACCTTGCTGGTATTTGAAATACCAGTGGCATAGCCTCAAGCTTCACAGCAACACACGTCACCACAGTACCACAAACTGACAGATGGGTGGTGGCCATATAAATTGGTATGAAGTAGTAAAGGCTGGAAGATGAGCATGTTTTAAAGGGTTTTAAATGCATGGAGGCAAGAATTTATAATATTTGGAAACTTAAGAATAAGAGTTTGATTTAATTTTTTAAAAAAGTAAAATAGAAGGAATGTATGACATATTGGGTACAACCAACCAAATAAAAAGCGAGTGCTAAAAGAATATTTCAGAATGATGGAAACCCCGGTTTTAAAGGGAAAAACATACTAACACATACATAGATATGGAGTGTGTGTATTCTGGAAAGATATACATTAACAAGTTAAACAAATTTTCTCTAAGAGATGAGAGGTATATTTGTTGTATTTGGAATAATGGATTATATGAAAAGATGGGTAGGTATTAATCTTTTCTGAATGTCAGCATCAGGAAGACACTGTTTTGCATTTTTTATAGTAAACCAAATATATATATATATATATATATATATATATATATATATATATATCAGGAAAAAAGTTACATAGGAGCAAATATGACTATGAGCAAATATTACTGTGATGTTTATTACTGTCATACAAGAAAGAAGCACCACTGAAGGGTGATTTAAATATACATTCTTAGACCTGATGTGCCTTCTTTCACCTTTCTAAATAAAAATGTAAGGAACTTGTGCAATTTAGAGTAGTCAATAGAATTTTAGGAATGAGTGAAATCCTACACTTGAACATTACACTGAAGGCTTGAAAAATAAGTGAGTTGTCTGTGTGTTCTTCATCGAGGAGAGAAGTACTATGTCATTGATTCTTTTGAATTTAGTTGGGACATATTTGGCTGTCTTTTGAAGATTTAAAGTAAGAGATATGCTCCAGACTGGCTGTATCTGTATCTTTTAAAAACAGATCTTGTTGTAAGATACACTTTTTGAAGAATGCCAGATGCTTAAACAGCACGTTCTTCTGCCATGTAGTAGCATGAATTAAGTACTGTGTTTGGATCCATCCTTAGAGCTACTTCCAGACATCATTAGTGTCTAAACAGCCTAGTTTGTTCTTAGGAATCCATGATATTTAGGGTAAGAAGTTTCTGGGACTAGAAATCTTAGAAATAAGTTACTTAGGATCTGAAATTTAACTACATTATTCTTAGATATGTATCACAGAGTGATACAAAGGTTCGATCCTAGTCAGATCTGAGTCTCTCTATTATTTATTTGTGCTATTTAATACCACCTAAAATTTACTAAGTGTCAGACATTGGTCTAAATTTTCTTCAGGTATTGACTGATTTAATCTTAACGGTAACTCTAAAACACCAACACTATTGTCACTATTCCAATTAGTAAATGCAGTAACTAAACTAGTGGTGTAGTGCCTAAGGCACTTGACTGCTAACCAGAAGGCTGGTGGTTCAAACCCACCAGCCACTCCTCAGAAGGAAGGTTGGACAATCTACTTCTGTAGTGATATTGCCTCAGAAACCAAGGAGTGGTCGCTACGAGTCGGATCCAACTCAATGGCAGTGAGTTTGTTTGTTTTTACCTGAACTAGAGAGAATTTAAATTATTTGCCAGCAATCACACTATTTAATAGCAGAATTAGAATTTAACCTACAGCATTCTGACCTTAAAATTTTAGACTACCTCTTCCCACAGTGATGACATCTTTCTGCCTGTCTCACTGGGTTATACCAACTTCATGTAAGAAAATATTTTAAAAAATATTATTATAAAATTTTAGGATGGAAGCCTGGTTAAGATGAATATAAGAGTTGAACAATCTGCCTAAGCAGTGGTGCTAAGTGGGATGGAGTTAGGATGTGTATCTTTTGCTTCTTCAACAGTCCTGGTAGGTTAATGTTGGTTAATGTGCTCACAAGTTGTCTATTTATATTCATCAACAGATTCTATATGGTGTGGCTAGGGACATTTGGGATGAGAATTGTTGTGATGGACTAAGACTAAGGCTTTCCAAGTTAGATATAGATGATACCTGTATGGAATATGATCCATCCAGAAGACTAACTAGCTCCAGATTGTGAATGTACCACCAGCATGATACATCAGAAAGCTTCTGGGGCTCTTAGAATATTCAAGTTTAAAGCATTTCCTGGGTTTGAGGACAGAGGGAAATGGACTAATCACCAACAGTAAAGTAAATGTAAACAGTTACAAATGGCCATTTGGAAGAGCCATTTCACAGATGCAAGAGTTTTATTATTAACCTCATAAACTTCATATCACTATGAGAAAAAGTGGTTGTAAAGATATAACACTTCTCTTCTGGCCAGGCAAGGACCTTGTCTATCAGAAGTCAAGATCACAACCATGGCAAACAAAGGGATATTAGTTAACCACAGTCTTTTCTGAGAAATTTCTGAGTGGATACAGGATTCAACAAAGCAATAAGGTTTAAATTGTCGCAGACACTCCAACAGTGCCTTTGTTCCCTTCTGAGACTAAAGCCTGAGTTGACAATGCATCCAACAGAGACATATATCTGAGGGGACCCTTAATATTGAGAATGATGGGAAAGAAAAATAAATTGGCACCATCGCACCCTAAAAACCTTCTTTGCAGTGTCCAAGTAGAAATATTGATCATTCCTAGGCTAGGGTCTATAGTTTGCCAATTATCATTGCTCACTACTAACTAGGGTTATGTTTTAAATATTTTGTTCTAAATCAACTATAGTAATAAATATAAAATCAAGTGATTTTTTTTTAGTACTCTAGCAGTGTATGTTGTTGTTGTTGTTATGTGCCGTCGAGTCGGCCCCGACTCATAGCGACCCCTCCTTGGGTTTCCGAGGCAGTATCACTACGGAAGTAGGATTGCCCAACCTTCCTTCCGAGGAGTGGCTGGTGGGTTTGAACCGCCAGCCGTCTGGTTAGCAGGCAAGTGTCTTAGCCACTATGCTACCAGAGCTCCCTAGCAGTGTATATTCACTAAAATTATGTAAATAACCCATCTTAACATGGTAATTATTGAAAAGCATTTAGTATTAATAAATGAATAACTAGTAAAAATTGATAAACGTATGAGCATACAACAAACTCAAGCATAAGCACATTTTACTTAAAATATAATACAGAAATGGAAGAATCATGTTTTTTTTTTTTCCCAATAACACTGAATTTCAGGTTAATAAATTACTACTAGTAAACTGTCAAAAAAGGAGCTCTGATGGTGCAGTGGGTAACCAGAAGGTTGCTAACCAGAAGGTTGGTGGGTCAAACCCACCAGCTGTTCCATGGAAGGAAGATGAGGCAATCTACTTTCTTAAAGATTTACAGCCTTGGAAACCCTATGGGAGGTTGCTGTGAGTCAGATTCGGCTTGATGGCAGTTGGTTTCGGGGTTTTTTTTGTTGTTTTTTTGGTTTAATGAACTGTCAGTTTATATAGTGCCCAAGGCATTTGACTGCTAACCAGAAGACTGGCAGTTCAAACCCAACAGCCACTACTCGGAAGGGAGACTGAACAATCTACTTCTTTAGAGATACTGCCTCATAAACCCAAGGAAGGATCACTATGAGTTGGAACTGACTCAACAGAAGTGAGTTTTGTTTTGGGTTATGTGTATGCTAATTGTGACACTCATATTTAATATTTTACTTTGAATAATAATATTGGTACTACATTTATACTGTATCTAACATACTGGTGTATATGTTATATATTATTTGAAGTAAAATATTAAACATGCGTATTATATATAGAGTTATATACATAGTATATATATAATCTGAAGTATTGTCAATGTCCGTTTCAGATGTTTGATTCTGTTTAATAACCTAATACTCTTTTTGTTGTTGTTGGAAACAATCAATATTATTTATTATTACAATTACTATTGTTATTATTATTATTTCCACCACTAGAGGACACCAATCCTATTAACTCTGCATGTCAAGACCCTACTCCATTATAGAAACTTCTCTGATTCTTTTCTTTTCTTTTAAGAGTTTGTTTTACATTCAACGTTATGTGTACATTTAGTTTCCCTCCCCATTTACCATGCCCAACCCTAACCCAGTCTCCTCCCCTCCCTGCTCAGTAACCTTCCCCCTGTGACCCTCATAGTTATGCACTCCTGTGTGTCCTGCATTTTCTCTGTGTGCATGTTGCCCCTCTGGTGCCCCGTGGTTGACTGTTCCAAGGGATATATTTCCATAGAGTATGTGGATGCGTCACCTTGGATTGAGTGGTCTGCATGTACATCTTGTTAACTATTGGGCTGAGAGCCAGCCCCTGGGAGTGAGTTTTATTCCAGGCCTAGAATGTATCCCAGGGCTATAGTATTGGGGGTCTCACCAGACTCCATCAGACCAGTAATTCTGGTCATATTGAATTTTTGGATTTTGTTCCACATTTTTCCTCCCACTCTATCCAGGATCTCCAGATTTGATCTTCTCCTGAGTGGTTGGCATTGGTAGCTGGGCACCATCTAGTTCTTCTGGTCTTGAGGGATGTTGTGTCCTAGGGCTGATTGCTTCCAAATGCCACCCCCCCCCCCTTTTCTTTTGGCACTCTTCTTCATTTCCGACACTAGGAGAACATTAGGTGCATCTTTGATGGCCGCTTGAAAGCTTTTAAGATCCCAGTCGGTACTCACCAATGTAGGATGAGGAACAAGGCTTTTATGTATTATGTTGTGCCAATTGAGTCTGGTGTCCCCCCGTACTATGGTCCTGAGATGGTAGATCTATTGGATCTCTCTCCCATAGTGTCTGTGAGGGATTACTCTGTGTCTGTCTTCTATTGTTTCTGTAGGATTGCAAGTATTTTGTATCACTGGTTTCTGTACAAGATTAGCTTCAGCTGAATCTATTCTTGGTCTAGAGTATAGTCCTGTTCACTGATGCCCATCTGATCCTCTCAGGTGTTTATGTGTTTATCTGTAACCTGGTATTTGGTGTTAATTGTCATGCAGTATTGTGGGCACACTGGTTGGTATTAGCATCTGCCATCTATCTCCTATATGAACAATTCAGTGTCCTCCCTTTTCCTAATGTTATCATGGTGGTCATGGACTCTTTCTATACATTCCTCCCCTTACCTGTGTCAGCATGTGGGCCCCAACTAGCCTGGAACTAATCCCTTCCCTTCCCTCCCCACCCTGGTAACCTACAAAGTGAGTTCCCTTTCACAAGAAAACCCTTCTTTGTCTTTTTACAGTAATGGACTCACAGTATTTGTCCCTCTGCGATTGACTTATTTCACTCAGCATAATGTCCTCCCGGCTAATCCACATTGTGAGATGATTTGCATATCCCTCATTGTTCTTTAATGTAGCATAGTATTCCATTGTGTTCATGTACCATAATTTGGTTATCCACTCATCTGTTGATGGGCATTTAGGTTGTTTCCATCTCTTTGCTATAGTGAATTGTGCTGCAATGAACATAGGTGTACATATGTCTGTTTGTGTGCTGTCTCTCACCCCTTTAGGATATATTCATAGTAATGGAATTGTTGGGTCAAATGGCATTTCTATTTTCAGTTTTTTGAGGAAATGCCATACTGTATGCCACAATGTTGTACCATTTTACAATCCCATCAGCAGTGCACAAGAGTTCCAATTTCTCCGCAACCTCACCAGCCATTTGTTATTTTCTGACTTGTTGAACTTCGCTATTATTGCTGGGGTGAGATGATATCTCATCGTTGTTTTGATTTGCATTTCTCTAATGACTAATGAGGAGCTCTGGTAGCATAGGCACTTGACTGCTAACCAGAAGGCTGGAGGTTCAAACCCGCCAGCCACTCCTTGGAAGGAAGGTTGGGCAATCCTACTTCCGTAGTGATACTGCCTCAGAAACCCAAGGAGGGGTCGCTCTGAGTCGGGGCCGACTCGACGGCAAATAACAACAACAACAACAACAAAAATGACTAATGATTATGAGCAATTTTTCATGCGTTTGTTAGCCGCCAGTATATCATCTTTGGTGGAGGTGTCGTTCAAGTCTTTTCCCCATTTGTCAGTTGGATTATTTGTCTTTTTGGTGTTGAGGTGTTAAAGTTTTCTGTAGATTTTGGAGATAAGTCCTTTAGTAGATATGTCATAGGTAAATATTTTCTCCCAATCTGTAGGTTCTCTTTTTACTCTTTTGACGAAGTCTTTCAGTGCACATAAGAATTTAATTTTTAAAAGGTCCAAGTCATCAAGCTTCTCTTCTACCTCCTGTGCATTCTGGGTTATGCTTCATAGTCTATTTATGCCATAAATATTGCCCCTATTTTATCTTTGATGAATTTTTATACCTTTGGGTTTCATACTTCATCTTTGATCCAGCTTGAGTTTGTTTTTGTGTATGGGGTGAGGTATAGGGCTTGTTTCCTTTTTCTGCAAGTGGATATCCAGTTTTGCTAGCACCATTTGTTAAAGAGGCTGTCTCTTCCCCATTTAATGGGTTTTGGATCTTTGTCAAAGATCAGCTGTCCATAGATGGAGGGGTCTATATCTGGACTTTCAGTTCTGTTCCATTGGTCTATCTGTCGATCATTGTACCAATACCATGCTATTTTGACTCCTGTGGCTGTAAAGTAGTTCTTAAGATCCAGGAATGTGAGATCTCCCACTTTGCTCTTCTTCAGAAGTGCTCTGCTTATCTGTGGTCTCTTTCCTTTCCATATGAAGTTAGTAATTGTTTTTTCCATGTCCTTAAAAAATTTTGTTGGTTTCTGGATTGGGATTACATTAAATGTTTAAATTACTTTAGGTAGTATTGACATTTTCACAATGTTCAGTCTATCTATCCATTAACAAAGTAGGTTTTTCCATTTATGCAGTGCCCTTGCTGTCTCTTATAGTAGTGTTGTATAGTTTTCTTTATATGGGTCTTTTGTGTCTCTGGTAAGGTTTATTCCTAGATATTTTATCTTTTTAGTAGCTATTGTAAATGGTGTTGTTTCCCTTATTTCTTTATCAGAGGACTTTTGTTGGTGTAGAGGAATCCAACTGATTTTTGTATATTGACCTTGTATCCTGCCACTTTGCTGAACCTCTGTATTAGTTCTAGTCATTTTTTTATTGAGTCCCTTGGGTTTTCTATGTGCAGGATTATATTGTCCACAAATAGAGATAGTTTTACTTCCTCTTTTGCCAATTTGTATGGCTTTTATTTATCTTTCTTGCCTTGTTGCCCTGGCCAGGACTTCTAATACAATGTTAAATAGAAGTGGTAATAGAGGGCATCCCTGTCTGGTTCCTGTTCATAAGGGGAATGCCTTGAGTCTTTCTCCATTAATGATGTTGGCCTTTGGCTTTGCATATATGCCTTTTCTTATGTTGAGGAATCTCCCTTCTATCCCTATTTTGCTAAGAGTTCTGAACAGGAAGGGGTGTTGAAATGTCTTTTCTGCATTGATAGATACAATCCTATGGTTCTGTTCTTTCGTTTTATGTGGTGGATTACATTGATTGGTTTTCTGATGTTGAACCACCCTTGCAAACCTGGTGTGAATCCCACTTGGTCAGGATGTATTAATTTTTTGATAAGCTGTTGGATTCTGTTGGCTAGGATTTTGTGAAAGATTTTTGCATCTATGTTTATGAGGGATATTGGTCTGTAGTTTTCCTTTCTAGTGATGTCTTTCCCTGGTTTTGTGTTAGTGTAATGCTTGTTTCATAAAATGAGTTTGGGAGTATTCCATCTTTTTTATGTTCTGGAATAGCTTAGAGGTGTCAACTCTTCTCTGAATATTTGGTAAAATTCTCCAGTGAAGCCATCAGGGCCAGGACTTTTCTTTGTTGGAATTTTTTTTGTAACCTGCTCAATTTCTTCTTTTGTTATAGGTCTGTTCAAGTATTCTATCTCTGAGTGGGATAGTTTAGGTAGGTCTTGTGAGTCTAGAAACTCATCCATTTCTTCTAGGTTCTCAAATCTGTTGGAGTACAGTTTTTCATAATATTCTGTCAGTATCTTTTTTATTTTAGTTGATTCTGTTGTGATGACACACTTTTTGTTTATAATTCTTGTGATTTGTATCTTCTCTTTTTTTTCTTTTGTTAGGTTTTCCAATGGTCTATTGATTTCAAAGAACTGGCTTTTTGTTTTGTTGATTTTCTCTATGTTGTTTTTTGTTTTCTGTTTCATTTATTTCTGCTCTGATCTTTATTATTTCCTTACTTCTAGATACTGTAGGATTCTTTTGTTGTTCTTTTTCAAGTTGTTGAAATTGATGACTTAGAGTGTTGATTTTGTTTCTTTCCTCTTTTTAGATGTATGCCTTTATTGCTATAAACTGTCCTCTGAGTACTGCTTTTGCTGTGTCCCATAGGTTTTGGTATGCTATATCTCCAATCTTGTTTGTTTCTAGGAATTTTTTTTTTATTTTAGTTTTTATTTGTTGTATTACCCACTAGTTTTTTGTGAATTGTTAAGCTTCCACATGTTTGATGTTTTTTCCTTGATCTTATTATTATTAATTTCTAATTTTATAGCATTGTGGTCCGAGAAGGTGGTTTGTAGTATTTCAATGTTTTTGAATATATTGAGGCTTGCTTTATGTCCTAACATATGAATATGATCTATTCTGGAGAAGGATCCATGTGCACTAGAGAAGAATGTGAACTGTGCTTTTGTTGGGTGAAATGCTGTGTATATGTCTAGGACGTCGAGTTAGTTGATTATATTGTTGAGTTCTTCTGTATCTTTGTTGAGTTTTCTTCTAGTTGACCTGTCCTTCTTTGCGGTGGTGTGTTAAATAAAGTCTCCTATTACTATTGTAGCATTGTCTATTGTTCCTTTTAATTCAATTAATATTTGCTTCACATATTTTGGAGCACTTTCATTGGGTCCATAAATATTTATTATCATGAAGTGTTCTTTGTCAATTGATCCTTTCAGTATCACATAATGTCTTTCTTTGTCTCTTATGATGTTTTTCACCTTAATGTCTATTTTATCAGAAATAATAATTTTTTGATATGCTGTTGGATTCTGTTGGCTAAGATTTTGTTACAGATTTTTGCATCTATGTTCATGAGGGATATTGGTCTGTAGTTTTCCTTTCTAGTGGTGTCTTTCCCTGGTTTTGGGTTTTTGCCACTCCTGCTCTTTTTTGATTCCCATTGGCTTGGTATATTTTTTTCCAACCCTTAACTTTTAATTTGTTTTTAACTTTGTGTCTAAAGTGGGTATCTTGTAGGCAGCATATCGATGGGTCTTCTTTTTTTATCCAGTCTGTCACTGTCTTTATATTGATTGGTACATTTACTTCACATTGAGTGTAATTAGTGATAGATATGAATTGATTGCTGTCATTCTATTGTGTTTTTTTGTCATGTTGTTGGTGTTTCTTGGTCCATTGACTTTTCTGTGCTGAGTTCGATTTGTTGCCAAATGCTTCCTCTCTTTTCTTCTTTATTGTTGGTTTTGTGCTTATTAAACCCATATGTTTTCCTTCCTTCTGGATTTGCTTAGGAGGGTTGTTAATTTTCTCTGTGGTTACTTTGGAATGAATTCTTGTCTCTACCTTTTTAGAACAGGAGCTCTGGTAGCAGAGTGCCTAAAACACTTGACTGCTAATCAGAAGGCTGGCAGCTCAAACCCACCAGCCACTCCTCAGAAGGAAGATGGGGCAATCTACTTCTGTAGTGATACTGCCTCGGCAACCCAAGGAGGGGTCACTATGAGTCAGGTCCGACTCGACAACACATAACAGCAACAACAACAACCTTTTTAGAACAGTTCATTCTATGAGGATATTGTCCTGTTTTCCTCTTCACTTGGAAGTTTGTAACTAGAAATTTTATTCCCTCTAATAGGTTAGGTGCTGTTGTGTGCAGA
This sequence comes from Orycteropus afer afer, assembly GCF_000298275.1. Lineage (NCBI taxonomy): Eukaryota > Metazoa > Chordata > Mammalia > Tubulidentata > Orycteropodidae > Orycteropus > Orycteropus afer. The sequence goes on from NW_006921768.1 coordinate 804,279, forward strand.
TTGCCTTCCTTACTTTTTAGTGTACAATGTTTTGTGGTCTTATTTGGAGTTTCTATTTCTGATTTGGTTTTAGTGTTGATGTCATGTATCCTGATTTTGTTGATCTCTGTTGTGGGTTCTCTATTGGAAGGACTTCCTTAAGCATTTCTTGTAGGGTTGGTCTGTTTTTCACCAAATCCCTTAATTTCTGTTTTTCTGAGAATGCCTTGATTTAGTCCTCATATTTGATGGATAATTTGGCTGGATATAGGATTTTTGCTTGGAACTTCTTTTCCTTCAATGTTTTATATATGCTGTCCCATTGACTTCTTGCCTGCATGGTTTCTGCTGAGTAATTGGAACTCAGCCTAACTGTTTGATTACTATAAGTAATATTTCTTTTGTCCCGGGAGGCTCGCAAAATTTTTTCTTTGTCTTTGGTTTTGGAGAGTTTGATTATAATATGCCTCGGTGTTTTTCTCTTGGGATCTATCCTGTATGGGGTTCTATGAGCTTCTCGGACAAATAGCTTTTCTTCCTTCATGGTATGGGGGAAGTTTTCTGTTAGTAGATTTTCCACAATTTTCTCGGTGGCTTTTTCACCTCTTCTTGTTCTGGAATTTCAATAGGGCATATGTTGTTTCTTTTCACATCATACCATATAACTCTTAGGTTCTCTTCATTTCTCTTGAATCTTTGTTCTGATTTTTCTTCCTACAGGCTGGTGTCCAGGGATTTGTCTTCTAGCTGAGAAATGTGCTCTTCAGCCAGTTCTATCCCACTCTTTTGTGCTTCTACTGTGTTGTATAATTCTGTAATTTTGATAGTCATCTTCTCAATTTCTAACTTTTGTTTTTGTTTGAGTTCTGATTGTGCATTAATCTTGCTATTTTGTTCTTGAATGATTTTCCTGAGTTCTTCCAGGGAACTGTCTGTGTATTCTTTGCTTCTGTTTGGGGTTACCTTAGGCTCTTGTAAAGCTCTATAAACATATCTTCTAAATTCCTTCTCAGATAATTCTATTGCCTCCTCTTCCTCTATGTTTAATGAGACCTTTGTTTGTGGTTTTGCTTCTAATGCCTTGTCCTGTTCTTTTTGTTTGATTTGAGGTTGCCTGTTGTTTCCTAGACATTTTTTAGGTTGTCTTTAACTGCTGGTTACATGTTGATTTGTTTTGTCTTGGTTTTATGGTTTAATATTTTGAAAAGGTGGAGCTGGTGTATTTTTTTTTTTTTTTTTTGGTTATTAATTCAGATGTGCTGGGTTACTTTGCAGTTTTCTTTGTGATGATTGAAGTGTGGTGTGGAATGTGGATGTAGGTCTCTGTTTGTCATAAAGAGGGTTTAGAATTCAAGCTGGTAGTATTATGGTGGCTGAATGTGATTTTTCTATTGGATGGGTGAGGGTATAGGTGGAGAAGGTGGCAGGGGAGGAGAGAAGGAAAGGAAGCTCCAAGTTGCCTGGGGCAGTTTCTAGGGTTTTGAGCAGACTGTTAATGATGACATTGTACTGTTATTCACAGGCCCACAAAGACTCCAGTTGTTAGGGGGTCACCATTTTCCTCCAGGTTCAGACACATGCAAAAACTCTGCTCTCGAGGCCCCTCCGTGACAAAGAGCTGTGCCAAAAACCAGCCCAAGACAACTGCCCCTCTTTGCGATCTGCCACAGGAGTTCCTCCCAGGCCTGCCCACTCGTGGCACCAATGATCTCTCTGCTCGGGTTTCAGCAGTGCTCGAGCCAGGGAAATGCCTGCTTGCACCCAGAAGATCCAAGTTTACTGACAAAAGAGAGTGCTGGCCTCTCCATGACAAAAAGCTGGCCCAGGACAACTGCCCCGTTCCACAACCCTCAACCCTCTGCAGGACTTCCTCCCAGGGCCGGCCCACTTGCAGCATTTAATGGTCTCTCTGCTCGGGTTTCAGCAGTCTTAGAGACAGAGAAGTGCCCACTTGTACTCAGTGGACCCAGGTTTACTGATAAAAGCAGATGCTGAAGGTAAATCAGTGGGTGTGGTGCGGCTTCTTCCCTAACCCAGGGAGGTCTCCGATGGACCTTCTCACCTGCCAGTTGGCACTCCCCCAGGGAGGTCTTCGATGGCCTTTCTCACCTGCTGGTTGTTGCTACACAGGGTAGATTCCCCAGTTTTTGTTATTTTTCCCTTGCCCCTTTCTCCTTTCTAATCCTACTCCCCTGAGTTTGATGCAATCTGACTCAGTCAATAATCTAATACTCTTCAATAAGAATATTGAATACATGTTTCAACAGACACAGGAATATATATATATTTTTTCTTTAAAATTTTTTTATTGTGATTTGGGTGAAAGTAAATTCATTTTCCAAACAACAGCTCACATACACTTTGTCTCATGATATCAACTGCAATTTCCCACAATGCAACAACTTCCCTCCCACCTCCTCCCCATAACCATCTCTTTCCTGTGTCCTTCCCTCCCATGTACCCCTGCCCCCTGAGCTGTGTCCCCATGCATACACAGCCCCTCTATTTTCCTTTCACTCTTTGGATCTCTCCAAAGAGTGTACTTACCTAATGCAAATATTCAGCTCATATGCCTGTCTTTTGTAGGGCTGAAAGCTATAGGAGTGGGTTCAATTCCAGACCTGAAGGGCAGTTAGGGGCCATAGTCTCATAGGTTCCACAGGGCTCTATCTGCCCAGTAAAACTGGTCCCTTTTATTTATTTATTTTAATGATTTTGAGTTTTTTTCTACCTTGTTCTCCCATTCTATCCAGTATCCTCTACATAGCTCCCCCTCCAAGTGGTTGACAGTGGTAGCCAGGCACCATCTATTTCTTCTGGTCTCATAGTCGTATAGGCTGAGGATCTCATGGTGTACAGTTTCTTGGACTAACTGTTTCCTTGCATGTTTGCTCTTCTTCATTCTTCTTTGCTATGGATGAGGAAAGACCCATCCTTGCATCTAGATGGCTGCTTGTGAGCTTTTAAGATTCCAGTTGCTACTTGTCAAAGTAAGATGTGGAAGAATGTTTTTGTGAAGTATATTATGCCAAATGAGCTTGATGTCCCCTGCAACCATGGTCCCAAGCCCGCAGGTCCAACTACTTACTCCCTCTGTGTAGCTGGCTGTGGCCAAGAAGTGACTACAACCTTGTCCCTTGTCAGCTCTATTATATACCTGGGAATTCTTACAGAACACACAAATACACTTGTAGAAACATTGTCTGCCAACCCTATACCTGGTCATGGACACACTCCCCCTGCATAGACATACCTAATAGTTCAATCTGTCCACCCATCTATCCACCTGTATATCCATGTTTGCCTTCACTGACAATGCAGTACTATATGTGCAAAAGGGTTCATCTTTGCTGTCTGTAACTCCCATGCACCTATCTATGTCTTCCTCTTCCTCAGTGCCATTGTGTTAATTGTTTACATTTGGTACATTGCCCTTCTCTTCACCCAAATCAATACTCAGCTCTACCTATCTAACAGTGTTCCTTCCCCAACCTCCCACCCCTAGTAACCAACAAAGAAAATTTCCTTCCATATATAAACCTTCCCTTGACTTTTACAATAACAGACTAATGCAATATTTGTCCTTTTGTGATTGACTTATTTCACTCAGCATAATGTCTTCCAAGTTATGTGGTGGTTTGCAGATTCTCCATTATTCTTTAGGGTTGCATAGTATTCCATTGTGTGTATATACCATAGTTTGGTTATCCATTCATCTGTTCATGGGCACCTAGGTTGTTTCCATCGTTTTGCTGTTGTAAATACTGCTACGATGAACATGGGTGTGCATGTATCTGTTCTTGTCCTGGCTCTCACTACTGTAGGTATATACCTAGTAATGGAATTGCTGAGTCAAATGGTATTTCTAATTCCAGCTTTTTAAGGAATTGCCATACTGATTTCCACAGTGGTTGTATCACTTTACAGTCCTACCAGCAGTGTGTGGGACTACCAACTCTCCACATCCTCACCAGCATGTTATTTTCTGTCTTTTTGAACTTTGCTACTAGTGCTGGGGCAAGATGGTATCTTGTTTTGATTTGCATCTCTCTAATGACTAATGATCATGAGCATTTCTTCAAGTGTTTGTTGGCCACCTGAATATCCTCCTTGGTGAAGTGTCTATTCATGTCTTCTGCCCATTTTTTAATTCAATTATTTGTCTTTTTGTTGTTGAGGTGTTGAAGTTTTCTATAAATTTTAGAGATAAATCTCTTGTCAGATATGTCATTGCTGAATATTTTTTCTCAATCTTTATATTCTCTTTAGACTCTTTAGAAGAAGTCTTTGGAAGCACATAAAAATTTGATTTTTAGAAGGTCCCATTCATCTAGTTTCTCTTCTGCTCCTTGTGCATTTTGGGTTATGCATGATGGTCTCTTTACGCCATAAATTAAGGCCCCTAAGTTTGCCCTGATATTTTCTCTGATGAACGATAGTTTTAGGTTTCACACTTAAGTCTTTGATCCATCTGGAATTAGTTTTTGTGTATGGTGTGAAGTATGGATCTCGTTTCATTTTTCTGCAAATGGATATCCAGTTTTGCCAGCACCATTTGTTAAACAGACAATCTCTTCCCCATTGAATACATTCCTGCCTTTTATCAAAGATCACCTGACCATACGTTGATGGGTCTATTTCTGGGTTCCCAATTTTATTCCATTGGTCTATGTGTCTGTTGTTGTATCAACATCAGACAGTTTTGACTACTGGGGTGTATAGTAGGTTTTGAGATCTAGGAGTGTGAGACCTCCTACTTTGTTCTTCTTCAGTAGTGCTTTGTTTATCCCAGGTCTCTCTTTCCTTTACCTATAAAGTTAGTGGTTTGTTTTTCCATATTCTTAAAGAATGTTGATGGGATCTGCATTGAGATTGCATTGAATGTATAGATTGCTTTGGGTAGAAATGACATTTTCACAACGTTCAATCTTCCTATCCACATTCTTTCATTGATGTAGATCTCTTATGTTTTCTTGAAGTCGTCTTCTATAGTTTTCTTTGCACAGGACTTTTTTGTCTCTGGTAAGAATTATTCCCAAGTGTTTTGTTTTTTAGTAGGCATTCTAAGCGGTATTGATTTCCTTATTCTTTTTCAGCAATCTCTTTGCTGGTATAGAAGAATCCAAGTGATTTTTATATGTTGATCTTGTATCCTGCTGCTATGCTAAATCTCCCAATTAGTTCCAGTAGATTTTTTTTTTCTCACTAAATCTCCTATATTTTCTAGGTATAGGATCATATTATCAGCAAATAGGAATAGTTTGACTTCTTCCTTATTAATTTGGATGCCTTTGATTTCCCTTTCTTTCTTTATGGCCCTGGCTAGGAGTTCCAATATAATGTTGAATATAAATGGCAATAGGGTAGTGGGCATCCTTGTCTGGTTCCTGTTCACAAGGGGAATGGATTCTATCTCTATCCATTGAGAATAATGTTGGCTATTAGTTTTGCATATATGTCTTTTATCATGTAGAGGAATTTCCCTTCTATTCCTCTTTTGCTGAGAGTTTTTATCAGAAATAGATGTTAGATTTTTTCAAATGCCTTTTTTGCATTGATTGATATGACCATGTGGTTCTTTTCCTTTGTTTTATTTATGTGATGGATGACACTGTTTTTCTAATGTTGAGCCATCCTTACATATCTGATATGAACCCACTTGGACATGATGTATTATTTTTTGGATATGTTGTTGGAGTCTATTGGCTAGGATTTTGTTGAAGATTTTTTAATCTATATTCATGAAGGATATTGGTCTGTAGTTTTCCTTTTTAGTGATGTCTTTGCCAGGTTGTGTTATCAAGGTTATACTTGCTTCATAAAATGAATTTAAGAGGATTCCATCCTTCTGTAAGTTTTGGAATAGTTTGAGGAGGATTGGTACCATTTCTTCTCTGAATGTTTGATAGAATTCTCCATATGGGCCAGGACTTTTTTGTTGGTAATTTTTTGATGATCTGTTCAATTTCTTCTTTGTTATGGATCTGTTCAAACTTTCCACCTAAGTTTGTGATAGTTTAGGTAAATAGTGTGTTTCTAGAAATCTGTCCATTTTTCTAGATGTTAAATTTTTTTGGAGAACAGTTCTTCATAGTATCCCAATATTTTCCTTTCTATTTCAGTTGGTTCTGTTGTGATGTTGCCCTTTTCATTTCTTATTCATGTTATTTTTATTCTCTCCCTCTTTTCCTTTGTTAAATTTGCCAGAGGTTTGTCAAGTTTATTCATCTTTTCAAAAAAACTGATCTCTAGTCTTATTGATTATGATCTTGAATATATCCTTCCTGAATTTAGAGACCATCTGAAGAACAAATTTGATGCATTGAACACCAATGACCAAAAACCAGAAGAATTGTGGGATGACATCAACAAAATCATCCACGAAGAAAGCAAGAGGTCATTAAAAAGATGAGAAAAAAAGAAAAGACCAAAATGGTTGACAGAAGGGACTCTGAAGCTTGCTCTTGAGTGGAGAGTAGCCAAAGCAAATGAAAGAAATGACAACATAAAAGAGCTGAACAGAAGATTTCAAAGAGCAGCTTGGGCAGACAAAGTCAATTACTATAATGAAATGTGCAAAGACTTGGAGTTAGAAAACCAAAAAGGGAAGAGCACGCTCAGCATTTCTTAAGCTCAAAGAATTATGGAAAAAAAATTTAAGTCTCTGGTTGCAATATTGAAAAATTTTATGGGCAAAATATTGAATGATGCAGGAAGCATCAAAAGAAGATGGAAGGAATACACAGAGTCACTGTACCAAAAAGAACTGGTAGATCTTCATCCATTTCAGGAGGTGACCTATGATCAAGAACCAATGATACTGAAGGGAGAAGTTGAAGCTGCACTGAAGGAATTGGTGAAGAACAAGGCTACAGGAATTGACAGAATACCCATTGAGATGTTTCAACAAACTGATACCCCACTGGAGGCACTCACTCAACTATGCCAAGAGATTTGGAAGACAGCCATCTGGCCAACTGACTGGAAGAGATCCATATTGTGCCCATTCCAAAGAAAGGTGATCCTACAAACTGTGGAATTATCAAACAGTATCATTAACTTCTCACACAAGTAAAATCTTATTGAAGATAATTCAAAAATGATTGCAACACTATATTGACAGAGAACTTCCAGAGGTGCAAGACAGATTCAGAAGAGGACGTGGAACTAGGGATATCATTGGTGATGTCACATGGATCTGGCTCAAAGCAGAGAACACCAGAAACATGTTTATTTGTGTTTTATTGACGATGCAAAAGCATTTCATTGTGTGGATCACAACAAATTGTGGATAGCATTGAGAGGAATGGGAATTCCAGAACACTTAATTGTACTCATGAGGAACATATACATAGACCAGGAGCCTGTCATTTGAACAGAACAGGGACACTGCATGGTTTAAGGTAGGAAGAGAGTGCATTAGGGTTGTATCATTTCACCATACTTATTCAATCTATATGCTGAGCAAATAATCCAAGAGCTGGACTATATGCAGAAGAACATGGCATCAAGATTGAAGGGAGAATCATTAGCAACCTGTGACACAAGACAAAACAGCTTTGCTTGCTGAAAGTGGATGACTTGAAGCACTTAGTGATGAAGATTGAAGTATACAGCCTGCAGTATGGGTTACACCTCACTATAAAGAAAACAAAAATCCTCACAACTGGACCTATAAGCAGCATCACAATAATTGGAGAAAAGATGGAAGTTGTCAAAGACTTCACATTTCTTGGGTCTATAATCAGCACCAATGGAAGCAGAAGTCAGGACATCAGATGATGTATTGCACGGGGCAAGTTGGCTATAAAAGATCTCTTCTTTCAAGTGCTGAATAGCAAAAATGTCTCCTTGATGAATAGGGTGCACCTTACACAAGCCATTATATTTTCATTCACCTCATATGCATGTGAGAGCTGGACAATGAATAAGGAAGATTGAACAAGGATTGATGCTTTTGAGTTGTTGTGCCTGAGAAGAATGCTGAAAGTACCATGGACTGCTAAAAGAACTAACAAATCTGTCCTGGAGGAAGTGCAGCCAGACAGCTCCTTGGAAGCTAGAATGGCCAGACTTTATCTCACCTACTTTGGTCATGTTATCAGAAGGGACCATTCCCTGGAGAAGGATGTCATGCTTGGTAAGGTGGAGGTTCTAGGAAAGAGGGGAAGACCCTCAACAACAGTGGCTGTGATGATGGGCTCAAGTATAGCAGGGATCATGGAGCTGGCGCAGGACAGGGTAGTGTTTTATTCTGCTGTGCATAGGGTTGCTATGAGTCAAGGATGACTCAACAGCACCTAACAACCACAAAAATAGTCTTAATGTTTTTCCTATTGTCTTTTGATTTTCTGTTTCATTGATTTCTGCTTGAATCTTTATTATTTCCTTTCTTCTGGTGACGGTAGGTTTTCTTGCTGTTCTATTTCTAAATGTTGGAGATGTTGGTTTAGTGTGTTGATTTTGGCTCTTTTTTTTTTTTAATTGTGATTTAGGTGAAGATTTACAGAACAAATTCACTTTCCATACAGCAGTTCTCATACACTTTGTCTCATGATATTGACAATAATTTACCACAATGCAACAGCTCCCCTCCCACTTCCTCCCCATAGTTACCTGTTCCCTAGGTCCATCCCTCCATGCACTTCTGCCCCCTGCGCTGTCTCTCTGTGCATAAGCAGCCCTTCTTTCTCCCATGATTGTTCTCTCCAAGGAGTGTATCTACCTCAGGTAAATGTTCAACTCATATGCCTGTTTTTTG